>NC_092812.1:67278705-67878705 GCF_040954645.1 Diabrotica undecimpunctata | reverse complement strand
GTTTTATGATGTCATCTTTCCACCTCATCTGTGGTCTGCCTCTTGATCTCTTTTCATTGTATGGACGCCACTTTCCGATGGCATTGTTCCATCGTCCGTCTTGGAGACGTTCATTGTGTCCAGCCCATTTCCATTTCAGTTTTGCTGCTTGTTCTATCGCGTCTACTGTCTTTGTTCTGGTTTAATCCACTGGTTACGTTTTCTATACCTTGCTTCGTAAGTATAGAGGGATTGTTTGATTTTTTAGAACGTAAGAAAGTTTGCCGAACGCTGCCCATCCCATTCTTACTCATCTCGATATTTCGGCTGTTTGATTTTCTCTGTTAGCTCTGATTGCTTGTCCTAGATATATATACTCATTTACCTGTTCTATTTTTTCTGTTTGTATTTTTATTGCCTCTTGGTCTTCCGTGTTTGTCATTACTTTTGTTTTGTTGAAGTTAATTTTCAGGCCTTTTTGCAGTGACTTTTCATGAAGTTCATTCAGCATTAATTCTAGTTCTTGTCATTCCGAGAAGATCAGGAGTCTATCATCCGGCATATCTAAGGTGATTTAGGTACTTTCCGTTAATACACATTCCTCTGTTTTCCCAATCTGTTGATTTTATTATATCTTCGAGGGTCAAGGTAAACAGTTTAGGTGAAATTATATCGCCTTGTCGGACTCCTCGTTTAACTTTTATATTATTCGTTATTAATTTGTCGTCCAAAATTACGGTCATGGTTGCGTTTTGGTAAATATCATGTATCAATTGTCGGTATCTTGAATCTATGCTACTATTGACCAGAGCTTCTTCCACCGCCCAGTGTTCAATGCTGTCGAAAGCCTTTTCATAATCTACGAATGCTAAGTACAGCGGAAGGTTGTATTCATTGGTTTTCTCAATTAAGATTTTAATATAATAATTTTATATAAATAAATAAAATAAATTTTAATATAATAACAGAATTAGTCTTATCGTTGCAAATTTGAAGTGCAGCTTCTTGTACAACTTGCACAGGTTGGTCATTGGTCATTCTTTGTTATCTTCTACTGGAAGGAGTGAGTTGTGCAAATATTCTTCTACGATTTAATCAGTGTAGTAGGCTTGACTTGCTGTCGGTCAAACGCAGTGTTTTCATCAATGAAACCATCGCTGTGTAGTGTTGAAAGTAGTAGTACATTATTAGTTTTTTTGGCATATATGATACAAGTACACACTTGTTTCATAAAGGTCTTCCTTTTACGTTTGTCAACTCAGGGGGAAGTTGTTGTTTGTTTTTACACAAAGTATTATCGTTGTCAAGCAATGATCGTTCGATAAAGAGTTGGCTAAGGGTACAAAGGAAAAGTAATTATCCGTAGTTACATTTCGACCGGTTCCACTTATGAGTCGTATAAGTCTTTTTACTACACTATATGCATCGTTGAGTAGTTGATATGGTCCTTCAGGTTGTTTGCCGGGGTAAATTTCGAGATTTTGTATGAAATAAATTCTAGCGTCCACCAAGGCATAAATCTTGATTTCGTATTTCGCTGGCTTAGTTGGTATATACTGCCTAAATTTGCATCGACCACGGAACGCTTCCAACATTTCATTTATGGTCACATAGAATCCAGGAGTGTATGCAGATAAACAGTTAGTGACATACATTTCATATATATCTCGAATGGGTGCAAGATTATCAACTGCCGAATTTTCTTGCCTCTTAGTGGCGTCGTCAAATCTTACAGCTTGAATTATTTGGTGAAATCTTTTCTTAGATATAGTAGCTGCAAAAATATCTGAAGCTGTGCCATCTAATTTTCATAGTTCATCAGTATTTAAATGTTGCGCTCTCTTTACCCCAGCAAGGAACAAAAGTCCGATAAATGCTTGCATTTCCTCGTCAGCAGTCAACAGCAGGGCAACCCCTAGGGCGAGTATAAAACACTCTCATCATATTCAGTTTTTGATTTGTATATTTTACAATATTATTGATCATAGCATCCGAGAAAAACAATTTCCAGCATTCTAATATGGTTTTGGCGCCTTTTACTTTTGCTTTTACCCCAGGTAAGTTCGTAACAATATTACAAGCTTTGGTCTTACCTTTGGGAGTGTGCTTCTTATGTTTTAACCATGGTGTTTTATCTTTGCCATAAAATCTTGGATAACCATCATCTTGACCGCTCTCTTCCATGGCATCTTCAGGATCACTGGGTAGATCTTGTGTGGACTGCTCAGAATCTGTATTGTGGATACTGTGTTCAGAACGAACATCACTTAAGTCCTTATCAGAATCTAGTGGTTCCACATCGCTGTTTATCTCTTCATACCATTTTAGTAACTGGTTTTCCATTATCTTGTCCATATTTACCTGCAATAAACCAAAATAGCGCTTATAATAACGGATGTTCAACAATCTATAGGTATTTCACTAAAAATCTTACCTTTTATGATAATATTATAACTTTTCGTAAGTGATCTCTCTAAAAATCAACACACGCCAACACTCGCGTAGTTAGTAAAAAATTAAGCCCACATTTTACAACTTACGCTTAGTAAATTATCATTTGCAGTGATATTTTGGAGCTATTTATACAAAAAACTGGATTACACAACTAATATGAAAACAATGACTTGAGGTAGTGTAATTTATTTTTAAATAAATGTAAATAATTGCGCCTCCATAATTTTTGAAATATGGAGGCGCAAGGATAGTATCCTTTATACGAATGTTGTTCAATAAAATCGAAGCAGGAGAGAAGATTCCCGATGAGTGGAATTTATCATACATGTCCTAGATTTTCAAAAAAGGTGACAAAAGGTCACCAAATAACTACAGACGGATCAGTGTAATGCCTTCAATAGCAAGAATCTTTTCATCAGTTATAAAAGAAAAACTAGAACAACACATGGACCATTATAGCGAAGAACAAGCCGGATTCCGAAAAGCCAGATCATGTTTAGATAATATATTCATTATGAGACAGGTGATTGGAAAGAACAAAGAAAAAAACATTGAAACACATATGACCTTTATCGACTTAGAGAAAGCATACGATAGCGTGCCCAGGAAACAACTATGGGAAGCAATGAGAAGAATGTGCGTTAGAGAGAAATGGGTGAATATAACACAAAGACTGTATAAAGAAACACAAGTGCAAATAAAGTTAGGTAATGAAATAACAAAAACAATCACCGCAACAAAAGGCCTCAAACAGGGATGTGGTCTCTCACCTACACTTTTTAACATATATATAGATCAGGCTTTGAAAAGATGGTATAGAAAATGCGGAACAATGGGCATACCAGTACAAGAGAATATATTACATTCACTACTTTTTGCAGATGATCAAGTCATTTTTGCACAAGACAGGGAGGATATGGAATATATGATAAGGAAATTAAAGGAAGAATATGAACTTTGGGGACTCAAGATAAATATGTGCAAGACCGAATACTTATGTATTGGACCCGAAGTTGCAGATTTGAACTTAAGTTTAGAAGAAGAGACTATTAAGAGTTGTAAGGCTTTTAAGTATTTAGGGTCAATGATTAGCCGAGATGGTACTTGTATGAAAGATATAGAAATGAAAATAGCACGGGGAAAACAAGCCACAAGAGCACTTCATGGAGTGATATGGAACAACACTCTAACCAAAGAAAACAAAAAGAGGATCTTTCAAAGCATAGTGATGAATATTACCCTATATGGAGCGGAAGTATGGCCAATGACAACAACAATACGAAATAAAATAAGAATAGTTGAACTGGACTTTATGAGAAGATGTCTACAAATCACAAGAGCGGATAGAATAAGAACGGAGGAAATATGGAACAGAATGGAAGTAAAATGCTCAATTACAAAAAAGTTGGAAAACAGAGCCCTGCAGTGGTACGGGCATGTACAAAGAATGCCAGAGCATAGGTGGCCGAAAAGAATATTAAACTGGGACCCGCCGGGAAGAAGACGGAGAGGAAGACCTGCTACAAGATGGAAAACATACGTCGCAAATGCTATGATAGATAGAGACCTCAGAGAAGGTGACTGGGAGAATAGAGTGCTGTGGAGGACGAAAACGGCGAACTCATAATGGGAAAAGCCGAAGAACAAGAAGAAGATAAATGTAAATAACACAGCCCAACAAAAAAATTTTGGTTAAAAATTTTTTAGACTTTAATAGCTGATTTTTGTCGATTTTTATGTGCGGAAACCAAATTCGTTCTTAGTTTTTTTTTTGTATCGCCCATAGTTTTTGAGCAGCTTACTGTTGTTATTTAGTTTATTTAGTGTACAATCCTTATACGGTATATAGTAAAATTAATGTTAAATCACAATCATGATTTTTATTTATAGTAGGTTACTTGAAACAATGATACAGTGTAGTAATGTAGGTTTCACTAGTCAGATGGAATTGGTTTATTCTTCCTTTCTTTTTTCTTCCAAGCTTCTTGCATAGCTTTCTGCGATAAGCCGCTTGTAGATTTTGTAACAACTTGCTTGAATGATATCCATGCTTCTTTCTCATTTATGGTTTCAAAGTTAACGTTGAACATAATTTTTAGAATTTCATCTCCTACAGCTTCGGTTTAGCCTAAGCTTAGCTTCTAAAAGGGTTGGAAACTTTTGGTACATACATTTGAAACAAGTTCCATCTTTAGGCAATACCTTTACAAACTGTTTTATGAGGCCTAACCTTATATGTAGAGGTTTTTGCTGGAATGTTTACCTCACCGGGTTTTAAAGACTCCTTCACAGGCTAGTTCTTTCTGCACCAATGGCGATTCCTAGTTCTACTGGCCCATTCACACTAGAAACATGGAAATTTGGTAAAACCACCTTGCTGACTAAGAAGCATGCGTGTTTTCTTTAAGTCGCCACTTATCATCCAACCATGAGCAGAATAGCAAATTTTATAATACTATTTCTAGGTTTTCGTAGTTCTCCTTCATATGTACAGAATGACATAGATGCCTAACTGTTACAATTGCATAAAAAAAACAGCTCTTAAACTATCTTTGGATGAATCAATAAATAGTCTTCAGTCTTCTTTTTTTTTATTCAACACCGAACTCGTTCATCAGACTTGGAATGTCTGAGCATTACTACACTTAATTACCTTTTTGTTAAAAAAATATTCAAAACTGCTGCTCTATCTTTCTATATATATGCTGGTTCCAACTGCCAACAAGTTCTTTTCTTTTAGTCTAGAATCCAGCAATTCAGCTTTTTCTTTTGTCAATCCAAGATCCCTAACCAAGTCGTAAAGCTCGATCTGCGTAAACTGTTTAGGTCCTATATTTTTTGTGTCACATTGAAACTCTTAATCATCTTGCACATCTAACTCTAACTGTACATCAGAAAAAACTTCAGTTTGAACAGAATTCAAATCATTTGGAGGTTCTGGGACCGTCAAATCTACATCGGGCTCTACTGGTCGGAAGGCTAATATTAGGTTAGGGTAGCTTATTACGTTCTTGTTTTTCAAGTTATGGCCAGTAATGTTAAGACCGCAAAAGTAATAATCATCAGTGTGGTTTCTAGGCTCCCTCCATACCTTAGGAACAGCAAAATTTTCTTCTTTTTTGATCATTTTCTAAGATCTTTTAACATACCTTATGTGGGCCCAAGATTTATCCTGATCACCAAGATTAGTTCAAAAATATGAAAAATAAACCTTTTTCACAAAGTCTGTAATGTTTCTTTGGTGTTTTTATTAACAAAAACCACAAGTATAACAAACACTGTTAGCAGAGATCTTATAACCTCGATTGTACAATTTACTGAGCACACGTACTGGAAACCAGAAAGTGAGGTTAGGCTGACAGTAAACAAAACATCAGCTGTGAATAGATAGTAAATTTGTTTCAGCAGTATTGCCAACTCTTCAACATCTGGTACAAGTTATTTTACAATTCCATTTGAACTATATAAAAGCTATTAATGTGAATCAGCGATATCTTTTTAATTTTGTTTTATATTTATGTTAAGTCTATATCAAAAATAATCAAAAATGGTCAATATGTTACAGTAATTAGTGGGGAATAGATAATTTTTATTCATCAATAAATATTGTGTGCTATATAGTTCTAGGTCTACTATGTTCAATTTAATGACGTCGCTATTTTTATAGTATAACAGGTCAGGTCAGGGATGCCAATGTAACCAAGCTATAATGTTAATAACTGACGGCCCTCCATCTACGTATAAAGAAATTTTCAAAATGTACAACTTTCCACATAGTCCAGTTAGGGTGTTCACGTATCTCATTGGCAAAGACTCGAGCAGTGCAAGCCAAGTGCATTGGATGGCCTGTGCGCATAAAGGTGAGTATTATTTTTTAAATTTCCTATGTTGAAATTATAATAATATAAAACGGAAATGAAAAGACCTACATATATTTAATGAGTCTATTTATTATTACGTTGCAATTGATAATGATTTAGGTATAAGACAAACTTTCCTTACGAAATGATAACTAAAATGGATGAATAGAAAAATATACCGCTACAAAGAAAACGACCGTAATACTTGCAAAAGCTTTGTATAGGTATAAGTCTATTGAAATCTATGTATAAAATATAATTTAACAATATAAACAGTAGAATAATCCTTTCGGTGCACAATTGAGAAGCAACGCATGAAAATTTATTTAAATCGCCGTCGATGAGAAGTCTTTTGACTTCATGTTTCTTCTTATAGAGGTCACTACAAATGTGCACCTGTATATTGTGTTATAATATTTGTCAAGTGGAGGGATCGTTTCATTTCAGTTCGAGGTCACAAGTTCTTCCTGATGATCGAAAAACCATGAAATATGTTTAGAAGAATAGTGAGACTCGCATTTAAAAGTAATATCATGGTATATATATATATATATATATATATATATATATATATATATATATATATATATTTATATATATATAATATGAGCAATATTTTTACTTTTCGACCACTTTTGTAACAGGGTTCTGCGGATTTTTACCAAATTTTAGTATATTATTGTATCTTAAAAAAGTAGCCTATAGCTAGTTTTTTCGACCCCTGGGTCTATGATATGCCCCTCGAAAGTGTCAAAAATAGCCCTTTTTACACTACATTTGAAGAGCTATATCTCTGAGATTACTGGACCGATTTTAACTTAAGAAGAACGAAAAGAAAAGTTACAAAATTTTATATGAATTATGGAATTATCAAAATTTAACCAAACGAGAAAAAAAATATAGAAACAGATAAATTAAAGTATTTTTAAATACCTTTCAAACGAGCGTTGGTAAATTACGATCCATTTAGTAAATTCGAAATTAGAGCTGTTTAATTCTGTAACCGTCACACCCTTTTGGCCCATAGATAGGCAAGTGTCCTACTTTGTCTTTCCTAGTCATGTCATGTGGTCGGCTTTTCATAGGAGTTAAAATTTTTCGACCGTTTCGTTCAGTGAAGGGCGCTTCTTTTTTTATTTTTACTGTTTGGTAAAAGGATTCAGCTATGTCCATTTTAAATTTTTTTAAAGGTATTGGTTTTACTTTAAGCTCAGCACAATGATGTTTATATACTAGCCAGGTGTTGACAACACACATATCTAATAGATATGTAAAAAAAACCATCGCCTAGCTCTACTAGGACTGCCGTTTAATCCTAAAAGAGAATTAGCTTTATCCACACCTCTATGTGCCGGTTATACTGTTTTATTATGTCATTCCGGCTCACATGTGTACTACCTAACACAAATTTCTTATCATGCCATTTTATCAAAATCATCCTCTTGTGAGAGTTAGATTTATAGACATAGGAGCCGCCTCTAGGTCACTTTTGTATAACTTTGTCAGCTTCTAATGGCCAACCGACAATTACATCTGTTCTAAATGTTGCTAAGCTGTGGACTCCAAAGTTCTTTCTTTAAATGGAAGTAATGGTATACTGCTAAAATAATTTTCAAAAAATACTACCGTCTGTTCTGGATTTGGAATGGCTTTACACAGTGCAACAACAATACCGGGACCAACACCTAACTCCTTTTCTATATCTGTCAATTCGTTTGAGGTACCCGCTAACTGATCAAACGTTAACGCACCCTGATAAGCTATGAAGCCTGTGATAATGCCAGAAACAGTTGCTTTTACGAACAATTTGTGTGATTTATATTTGATATATTATCTAAAGTTCCCTGCAAAGGTGCTTTTGTAAGGAATCATAGTCTCATCCACAGAATATTGATTGCCAAGGTGAAACTTCTGACAGTTTGTTCAATTTTTTTCTGTTAGGAACCTTATTTTGAAAAATCGGTCTTTAGTATCTGGGAATAGTTGAGAATTATCAGCAAAATATAAGTACCTTCTAATTTTAGTAAAACGTTGTAAAGGCATTATGTCCGCTATTTTGTCAATTCGAGTATTTCCGGCCCAATAATCACTTATAGCAGTCAATTTTATAATGATCATAGTAAGAGTTATGGAAATATCTGTAAGTTCTGCATTAATTATTTGTAGAGGGGAACCTGTTTTTTCAATCAAATAAATATTAGTGTGGTGCACAATATCAGCCATTAAGTCCAAAGAGAAAAACTGTGTGAAATATTCCAGTGGTGATAAAATTTCAGTTATTTCAGATGGAGGTAAATCTGGAACATAATTTGTAGATATGTCTTCTTTTGACCAAGTATATGTTACTACTGGTTTCTTTCCTTTTTTTATTTTCTTGGGTTGTGGCTCTTCCAAAGCTATTTCTTCCTGGTCAATATCAGATTTTTCTATTACCAACTCCATATATTTAGTTCTACCTATTTGCAATTTCATAATATTCATCTCCCGAATCTGCAGTTAAACATTTATCAAAATGCTTACTTTCGACATTCTCATCAGCATATACACTTTCTGTATCTGATACATCTGCCCTAATAGGAACTACGTAGCTCGTTTTTCTCCATAAAACGTAAGAGAAGGGATATCCATATTTCTGAAAAGAAAATTAATGTTGTTATAACCATTACCACTTAGCGTCAACGTTGATTCTAAGCAATATACTTTTTAGGTGAAGTTTTTGCTAAAACTCCTCAAAATAGAAAGTACCTGTATCTTTTAAATTATAAATATACCTTTCCTAAAGGTATTCTAAAAATATTACAGCAAAATACGTGTTTTTACTTACCGATTTTTTTATAACTATGAACTTCGGAGCTACAACACTGCTGTTGAAATCTCACAATCGAAATGATGTTTAATACAGTTGGCGCACATGCCGGAATCACAGACAAACGGTAGTTGCTTGCATAACACACAGTCCTACTGTGGTAAAATTCGACGAATATGGAAATTTTGCAGTTTGAAACGTTGCTTGAGAGCAACAAGCGCGCTTACAGGGTTAAAGATTCACCCTGTATACGGTTTTTAAAAACCCTTATAAGAATTTTATAAATTAGACAAATAGGCAAATACAATGGCATATAATTCAGAGACTTCAATATCATGACACTAACGATAAAGTACTAAACAAATATTATGCATGACGATGTTTTCTGCAACAAACTTAAGTTGGGGAATATGACTCATACTTCGACGATGCGCAGTGAATCGTGTTTACTAGTGTTACCATGGAAACGACCAGTGTACTGCTTGCCAGTGTCGTAGTTTGAGAAGTACGTATCGCAGAGAGTGCTTGACATGTTGATTTGATCGTGTTGGATATTTTATTAATTTTTTTTATATTAGTGTTAAGTATATTGGTAGTAGTAATTAGTGTATTATTAAGTCATTTAGGGTATCTATAGTGTGTTTATTTTAGTTATTAATAATAGTTACTTAACAATATGGCTCCTAAAAAGATAGGAACAAATAAAACCATCATACTTTTGAACAGATACTCTTCAAATCATCTCGAACAAACTGCAGGTGGCGAAAATCCAAAGGCAATGCGAAAATCCGAAGACAATAGGAGTGTCCTAATGAAAAGTTATAATATTCCTTCAAAGCGAATACAATTTTAAAGCCGCTAATTCAATTTTGATCTGAGGGTAGAACCATAATTTATACCGATGAAAGGTACACATCAGCCATACTGCACCATATCACTGGGCACATCGAAGTGGAAAAACTTTAAAGTTCACTAAACAAAATACTGATTATTGTTCAGGCTGGAGAAGAGACTGCATTTGTACCTAACGCTGTGTGCGTTAATATGCGTGTGAATTTTTAAGGTGCATGTTTATAATTAAAAAGTCAATTGTTATAACAATAACAGTAATGTACGCCATAATTACTTTTAAAGTTTCATAATAAATTAAATTATATTTTTGACAAAAATTTCATAAAACGCTTATTAACGACTGTCTACGAAACTAATAACGAGTTAAAGGTCGTTCAGCAAAATTATACAATGATTATTTTTATTTTAATTTGCCGAAAAATCCTCTAAAATAATTTTTACGGTAATATTATGACATTTTTTCCATCTATATATATGTATTATATTTTGAGCTTGAACATTATGGACATCAAGGTTTTCACTTGCCTCCCTATCATCCGGTGTTAAACCCCTATCTAAACAATATGAGCTTTGATAAAAGGTAGAGTGACAACTCATAATAAAACATTTAAAATAAATGATGTTGAAAATATAGCAAAAACTAAATTTTCAGAAGAAGTGTTATTAGAGGAGTGGATTAATATATGTAAACACGCGCAAAATTATAAAAACATTTTAATTAAAAAACAACATTTGTTAGACACTACGCTGGACCACTTACGCAATTTGTTGTTAATACTGGTTTATCCGAATAAAGCTTTTCTGAGGATGAAGACTGTGATTCGAAATCAGGAATAGATATATTAGAATCATGCGAGGAATCATAACTAACTAATTAACTTCTTGTTTGGACAAATAAATATATTACTTAATTAGTTAAAATAAACTACTTATTTTTTTGTATTATTGAAACACTTCATTCGGGGTAATGTTAATAAATAATATTAATAAATTGTAAGTATTGAGGAATTTGTTATTTATTAAAGTACTACTAATATTTTACTCATTATTTTTCGAGTGCAACTGACTATAAACTTCATAATGAGCTATGAAAATAAAAATTAACAAATTCATTGTTAACTTAATTGGATATACTTGTAAAAAATTATTTTAAATCTACCTGTTTCCGCCCGCCACTGGTAGAAACAGTCCGCCCACCTGCTTTAAACACTACGTCACATTCCCAAACTTAAATTTGTTGCACCTAGTGTTATTCAAAACAATTTGTATTTTCTGAAATTGTGGAAATTTGCAAAGGGTTATATTATTTAAAATGTAAAGTACAAGCTGTAATAGTATTACTGTGAAAGTAATATGTATTATTAACTAAATATATAATACTTAAATAATAATAAATTAAATAGATTTTCAAATTTTTTTTTATTTTTTAACGTAACTGCTAACGGAATTATTTAAATCTGTGGTTCAGTTTGCCAAATTCTTAATTCATAGTCAAATTTGATTTTTTAATCAAAAATTAAGTAATTCTGTGTAGAAAAATATGACTTTTTAATTCCCTATTTGACTTATTTATAAAATTGTTAGAATAGTTTTCAAAAACCGTACACAGTTGAAATTTTTTTCTAAACAAAACAAACTAATTTTTTAAGACCGAGCCTGGCTTTTTCTAGTTTAAATCAGGTCTGGTTTGGTTGTTAAATGTTAAATTAAATGTTTGTTTAAAAAGGATTAATTTTTGCAAGAAAGTTGCATTTTTTACACGGGTTGTTCACTTTGCTAAACTTTTAATTCATAGTCAAATTTAATTTTTTTAATTAAAAATTAAGTAATCGTGTGAGGAAAGAAATAAATATGGCATTTTAATTTTGTATTTTTCTAATTAATAAAATTCTTATTACAGTTTTCAAAAACCGTATACAGGATGAAATTTTTGCTATAAACAAAACGAACTAATTTTTTAAAGCCGGAGCTGATTTTTTTCTACGATGAATAAATTAGTTGATTAGGAGGTAGTAGTGTAACGTTTGTTTAAAATATGAGACATCGAACTTACCGTTCAAAAGCTATGACCAATAAAAATTTCAGTCAAAATTCAAACTTACCCTGTATATTATTAAACAATGGAGGCAGACACTTTTTAATGGTCATTTGTTATTCCCCATAGGGGCCTCCATATGAAATAGTAGTATGTAAAGTTTCTCATGACTCACCCTGTATATACAGAATAGATGAATATAATTATTAAGTAGAGGAAAGTTTGATACCGAAACAGGCAATATATGCCTAAATCCTGGAATGAATATGAAGGAAATAATATTAAATATATTTAAGAAATAGAAAAAATTTAAAATGTTTAATAAATTTTATCCAGAGTAAAGTATCTGTATTATATCGAGACTTTGCGACCTGTCCAAAAACATGAAGTTCACCATTCAACCTTGAAATCGAAATTACATAATATATCATATACTAGAGAAAATTAAACATAGAGGGTCTATTCTTTTTTTAAATATTATTGAATTTGTTTCTTGATTTTTTAGCCTAAAAAACCTGGAATATCCTAAGGAAACGATAGAATGATATACAATTTTATTAACTTGACTGTTTGTTATTATATTATTTATTTTTAGGATATTATACACGAATACAAATGTATGACGAAATACGGGAAAACGTACTACATTACATCGAAGTGATGGCTAGGCCAATGGTGATGTATCAAAATGATCACCCTATATATTGGACTCCTGCATACGTCGGGGGAAGGGTAAGTATTCCAATATTTTTTTTTCCTAGTGATACTTCTTCATGTACCATGTCCTTTCAGAACGTTGGTTACCATCATAGCTATCTTAATTTTATTCACTGTCACCCTAAATAGCATGCTTGTACCAACACCATACCAATCTCGCAAGTTCTTCAACCATGAGGTTCTTATTCGTCCTGGACTGCGTTTGTCTGCTATTTTTCCTTGCATGATATTTTGTTGCAACCTATATCTGGGACCTCTCATTACATGTCCGAAATACTCCAGCTGTCTCTGCTTGATGCTTTTTATGATCTCAGTAGTCTTGCTGAGACGTTCTAGTATTGTGGAGTTTTGAATCTTCTCAACCCAGGAAACTTTAAAAATTCTTCTATAGCACCACATTTCGAAAGCCTGAAGGCGATTTAGATCGATTTTATTCACAGTCCAGGACTCGACACCATAAAGTAAGACCGAGAACACGTAGCAGCGAAGTAGTAGGATCCTCAATGCCAATTCTAGGTCTCTCTTATATAACACCTTGGACATCCTTTAAAAGCCGCTCTAGCCTGCTTTATCCTAGATCTAATCTCGCCGTGACTTTCTGCGTTACAATTTAATTGCTGTCCAATGTAAACGATTTTATCAACTTGCCCAAGCTTTGTATTATTTACATAATATATAGACGGTTTTATATGCTGTTGTTTACTTATTACGAATATTTTGATTTTCCGTATGTTCAGATCCAGACCTGCCTCCCTAAAACTCTCAACGACACTATCAAGTAGCGTTTGCAGATCTTCTTGACTAGAAGCTAGGAGAACTGTATCGTCCGCATATCGCAAATTATTGATGACTTCACCGTTCACAAGTATTCCTTCTTGTTTTTCAGAAAGTGCTATTCTGAAAATTCTTTCGGAGTAAACTTTGAAATGCAAGGGTGACAAGAGGCATCCCTGCCGTACTCCTCTTTTAATACTAAGAGCCTGTGATTCCACCCCATCTACTAATATTGATGTTGTTTGATTCCAATATAGAGTGCTACACACGATCAAATGCCTTTTGAAAGTCAATAAAACAACAGTATATGTCTACAGATATATCTCGACATCTTTGAGCAAGTACGTTCATTCCAAACAGTGCCTCTTTCGTTCCAAACCCGTTTCGGAAACCAAACTGTGTGTCATCCAGGTATTCCTCGCATTTATTGTAGATACGACCATGTATTACCTTCAGAAAAATTTTCAATAAGTGGTTTACCAAACTGATGGTTGTATAATCAGCACAGGTTTTTGCTGTTTTCTTCTTAGATAGAGCTATAAACAGTGAATTAGACCAACCATTAGGTAGTTGTCCGCTGGTATAAATGGTATTGAAAAGCGAAGTTATAGCCTCTAAAACATTGCTATTATTTATAAGCTTATATATTTCAGTTGGAATTTCATCAGGACCAATCGCTCTGCCATCTTTTGATGATTATATGGCTTTTATAACCTCAGAGTGTGTTATTAGGGGTCCGTCGCAGTTAGTAATATCGGGAGGTGAACTACTCCTATCGTCTTCGAATAGGTTCGTGACGTAATTTTCCCGTTCTTTAAGTTTGTCCTCTACTTCAAACATTACTTCACCATGTTCATCCTGTAGCAATGCCGTTTGTTTCTTATTGAAGATACCAGCCGCTTCTTTCACTTTTTTATACATGTTAAACGTGTCGTATCTGTTTTCAAGTTCTTCAATGTCATGACACTGTTTGGTTAGATGTTCTTTGCTTCTTTACGTCGAATTTCTTTTTGGATGCTGTTATAAAGTGTTTCTTTGTTTTTCGCTAGTCCCTATTTTTCTATCAAATCCAATATGTCATCTGTCATCCAAGCCTGCTTTTTTAGCTTTGACCTGCCTTGTAAATTTCTCACACAGATTTCTTTTACTGTTGTTACGATTTTATTTAAGCCCTCATCGACATTTTCACCAATATTTTTCCAAATTAAATTTTAGTTCAGTTGTCTTTGAACTGATTCCTTAACTTTCTCGTCTTGTAATTGGGCTGTATCAATATTTTGCGAGACTTCTTGTTGATCACCTTTTTAAATTTTAATTGGGTTACAGCTACTATGGGATTGTGATCAGACCCAATATCAACACCTGGATAAGTTTTAACTGATTTGATGCAGTTTCTAAATCGATTTTTTATTAGAATGAAGTCGATTTGGTTCCTAATAATTTTGTCCTCTGATTCTGCATTTGACTTCCAGGTGTAGAGTCTTCTCGGTGGTAGTTTAAAGTGAGTATTCGATATAATGAAATCGTGTTCTTGACAGAACTGGACAAGTCGATCTCCACGTTCGTTTCTGTTTCCCAAGCCATAATCCCCCACAATGTTCAAACAGTGTCCTCTGCCGACTTTAGTGTTAAAATCTCCGAGGACTATGGTATTTGCTGCTGCTTTGACAACATCTAGAGCGTCAGTAAGATCTTTGTAAAATGCTTCTAATTTATCTTCATCACTGGATGATGTTGGGGCATAGACCTGAATTACATTGGTAATGAACGGCTTTGAACTAAATTTCACTAGCATTACTCTGTCAGCTATGGGGATATAAGTTAATACTGATTGAGCTAAGTGTTTTGCTACTACGATTGCAACTCCATTATTGTGGTTGGCATCGGTATTTCCGGCATGGTACACTTATATCCATCTACGTCACATACTGCTGATCCCGGCCACCGCATTTCACTTATTCCGAGGATGCTGATTTGCCTTCTTTTCATTTCTTTTATAGCATTATATATTTTATCTGACTCAAACATGCTTCTAACATTCCATGTGGCTATTTTGCAAGGATTTCGCATATTAACGACCTGAGAGGCCATGCAGTCTTGAGATTGTCCTCTCTTGTCGGATCTTGGGTTCCGAGATCCATGACCATTAATGTTTTGACTTAAATTATTTACAGCTATGATAGTTAAAACTAGGAGTGCCAAAAGACCTTTAATGCAGTAGTTCTCCTTTGCTTTCTGCATCCTTATGCCTTATGCCGTTGTGATACTAGTGATACTAGTAGTAGCAAATATTATTTACATTATTCATACAACATTATGGTAATTGATATTTGAGCAGCAAAAATATGATATAATAGTAATCCTGGGGTAAGATTCGGTGTCCAGATTGTGACTGCGGTCATGAAAGCTAGACCATACAACAACACTACTTTTGTCACCATAGAGTAACTTCCTTGTAGCAACATCTGAAGCAATGAACTTGATACATAGTCTAGACATCAACATTTGACAAATATATTTTAATATAATTTTGTAATATTTTCATTTTCCTGTAAAGTTTTTCGTATTATTTTCCTTAATTTGTGATTTTGATTTGTGAAAAAACAGGTTTTTTCGATTTTTCTCGAACATCTTTAGTAGAAAACAAAAATTAATATAATAATGATTTGACTATTGTTCCAGGCTGACAGCTTCTCTGATGACAAACGTGGCCAACTCATGACAACCGTTTCCACTCCAGTTTTTGACCGCCGGAATCATTCTGTAATGATTGATTATTTATTATGAAATACAAGAAATGAATATATTTTTGTTTTAGGTTCGAGTTGCCAATGTTTTAGGTGTTGTAGGCACAGATGTATCTATTGATCAAATCAAGAAGTTAGTGCCATCATACAAAGTAAGGTTTACCTAATTAAACAAGAAAGTTTTGTGATTATTTCAAATTTGTTTTAGCTTGGGGTTAATGGTTATTCTTTTATTGTAAACAATAATGGTCACGTTCTTTATCACCCGGATTTAAGGCCATTGGTAAGTGGAAAATGGTAAATTTGATAAAGAAAAATTAAGAAATTTGAATGAAATAAAATGGGTCCAATTTATTGGTACTTAATGTTCTTTTCCATTACTATTTACCTTGTTCATATGACTTGGCTAGCGGGAAAAATATTTTTCAATGATATTCCATAAATAAACTTCCAATAAGAAGTTCCTAATGGAACTAACACTCATTCGAATAAAGAACGACATTAAAGGCTCTTTCATTCTAAAAATGGACGAACCTTTCTATCTAGGATCGACATTGACTGAAGAGTAGTTGTTTGCCATCAACTGTTATCACTGCTTAGGACAGAAAAAGACTGCCAGAAAATTCAACTAACCATCTATAGAACACCAATAAGTGCAGTGTTAACATATATCGTACTGGACAACTAGATGAATAACAAATATCTGGACATTTACGATTTTTACAGGCATTGAATGACATAAAATATTCAGGAGTTAAAGAGTTTAGAAAAGTTTCCAGAGACAGGAGTAGTTTTTAAGAAAGCTTTGGTTTATAATTAGCTGTAACGCCATTGATGACGATGGTACTTGTGTTCTTTAATTACGGCATTTGTCACTTAGTTTTTGTCAGCAGGTGGGAGCTAATCTGCTTCCGAATAGTAATCTAACAGTACTCTTGGATTGGTATTAAATTATTGGAGCCCACAAAAAACCAATTTTCGTTAAGCTTTCAGTTCTTTTGTATAAAAATATATAGATATTATAGGGGCATTTTTCAGGAGAATAACGACCTATATGAGGACACATTGGAACCAAAATACATATCAGCTGATTTAACAGAAGTGGAGTTGGTTGAAAATGAAAACGGTCCTCGAGAAAACCATACTCTTCTTCTAGATGTAAGTAATTTTTTGGTTTTTTTTATAAGTTATTACTAATACGTTTTTTGTAGTTGAGGCACGATATGATTGACCAGAAAGAGGGCGAGACTGAAATCGGGGTGAAAGTGCATTACGATAGCATGGTAAGGAGGTCTTAAATAAAGTAGTTACTCTAAATGCTTGCCATATGAATATTTTGTAGAAAAAGAATATATACAATTATTATCTTTCTTCCTTAGCAACATCTTACTAACATTAGTTATTTTTAAAGTATTTTGGACATTTGGGATTTATAGATCCTTCTCTTTTTCTTCTTGAATCGAGTAAGATACTATTTGTCTCTGACACTTAGTAGAGAGATCTCTGTTCCTCACTCTACTCTTACCTTAAGTTTTACCAAAAAATCCGTACTCTAGATAAAAGTCATCAACTTTCTTATGGCGATTTTAAGGATTTATCCTAGCTAAAGAGGTCAGATCAAGAAATGATACATATTTCAATCTGAGTGCCTGGTATACTCACAATTAGCTCATATCTCCAAAATTTAGGGCAGAATACGTCATCAGATTATCAGACAACCGATGGACAAAACGTATGGTCGAGTGGAGACCAAGACAAGAAGCACTACGGAGCAGAGGACGGCCACCAACCAGATGGACTATCGATCTGAAGCATGTTAGCAGTAACTAAATGTAAGCCGTATAAGACAGAGGCAGATAGAAAGAGCTAAGGGAGACCTATGTCCAGCAGTGAACGCATACAGGTTGAGGATCATGCTGATTATGATGATTTTGTTTATGTTCAATGCTTCCTTGAATTCCCCCGCTTGGAACCCAGGATTGTCCAACTTTCAATCCTTAATTTGGTTTACCAAGATCACGTTCAAATCCGAAATAAAAACACTAAGAACAATAGTGGGCAAAAGAAGAAGAGACAGGGTGAGAAATACATACGTCAGAGAGCAGTGCAAAATTCAAGATATTGTAAGATGGGGAAGGCAGCGTAAGAGGATGTGGTACAATCATGTAAGACGAATGGATGAGAATAGACTCCCAAAAATTGCCCTAGAAAACAACCCGCTCGGTTCAAGACCTCCCGGAAGACCACCTAAAAGATGGAGAGATAGTTTACAATCTACCTCCCAGGAAATTAACCAGAGGCAGCTTTAGAATTAAACAGATCGAAAGATCTCCAAGAAGTAGAAAAAGATATTCAAATCCTGAGTTGTGGTCCCTGGATATACTAGCAAACGTTTTGGTTTAGGGAGTTCTTTAGCCTTAACAGCTTTTCACCGGTTTTTTTAATTCGTTGTTATAGTAAGGAACCCTTATTCAGTACTTATTAACCTTAAGTACCCTATAATGAGCATTTTTTTCATATTTTAAGAGGTGGGAAATCTTCATCAATTCCTAACATAACAAGTCCTGTTCCTGGTTATGTGGGATTCTCTTGCCACCGCTGGGATGGCCGTCGAGCCCGCCACATATGACACACTCAACCGCAATCTTCGCAGGGGCGAGAGCTTACCCACTAAAACCCTTTGCCCTCTCAATCACACTGTGTTCCGCTAGTGTAGGCCGAAACCGCTCTGATTGAGCATATCTTCAGCGGTATACCCACCTCACGCATCATCTGCTCTTCCTCTTCTCGACGACCGCTAACTCTAGGACCCTATCGCACTAGGTTCCACGACTCCCACACGGATCACCTTAGGGCACCCGTTAATGAGCCGACATCCGTCATATCGAGGAGCTCATAGAGTTTCATCAATAAATTGTGTCAGGGCGTCTTTTATTCTATTTTTCTTTTATTTTATTCTTTGATACCAACTTATCCGCTTAGGTCTTGAGAGTGATCTTCTACATCAAACCATAAATTTTTGATCTTAAAATTTTTCACAAATTAATACAATATTCTCTTCGCATCCTTTATTGTCTTTTAACTAAGTGGTTGGCTATTTTAGTTCCGTTTGAAGACTCTTGCCAATATCAAGATTGTCAACAATTTATTGCGTAATTGTTGATATTTCAAAACTAAAGCTTTCACTCTTAGTAAATCTAAACTTTTTTTAATTGTATTTTCTTCCGTATAAATAATCGTTCTTTCTTTTTTACAGCGGCGAGTAACTACTAGAAGGAATAAATATTTTTACAATCCCATAGAGGGAACACCGTTCTCATTAGGTCTGGCCATTCCAGAAGGCTACGGCATGTATGAGCTCTTAGCTGAGCAGGAGATAAAACATAGTCAAAAGAATGGTATGAAAGTAACTTTTTTTTTGGAAAATATCTGCAGTAATTCATTTTGTTTCAGTGAGTGACTATTTTAAGGGCGAAAACTGGAGAGTACATCCTGACTGGTAAGTTCAAAAAATAGTACTTTACAGTTCATGAAAGATCACGGTATTTAGTCTGGAAGAAGTAGTTTCGTAAGTTTAGTAACTTTGTAAGCAGCATCTGTCATAAATGAGTTTTTGGTGATCATTTGTAGATTTATGGCATCTTAAATTATTGAAGAGCCACGTAACTAAATTCTTAAATTCTAGTTTATGTCGTTTTTAGAGAATATTGATACTGCTTTGATATAAGATTTTTCAATTTCGTTGATTATTTTTCTGCCTTCGTTTGATGTATCTGTTTTTTTTTTGTAACTGTTTTCAATTTTGATTTATGTTATTAATATATCCCCCGAGCGAAATATTCCTTTATTTTTCACATTTCTTGCTTTTTTAATCACTTTTCATCAATAAAATTGATTCCTGACATATGTATGATTCGTTTTGTCCCTTGCAGCCCTTGTATATTCGTAACAGTTGCTCTATTAAACAAATACTAAACTATATATTTGTTACAAAAGCAAGAAATTTATCATAATATTTTTAGGGTATATTGTGAATACACCAGTGGTACTTCAGGAGAGCAGTGGTTTAAAACCGCCGAAGAGCGCGTACTACACTTTCTCTTGAGGAGCCGAAGGCCAGGATGGAAATGGATGTCTCTCAGGCCCAGGTCACCCTTACAAAGAGAGCACCATCATGCCTCTACAAAGCAAGATAAGGACGCATATTACTGTAAGTGATATTTATTTTTGGTTATGTTAGGTTAGATATTCTGTTTTTAATTTAGTGTCAATGAGATAACCCAGAAGATCACTCAAAAATGAGTTACTGTTCTAAGTCTACAAAATGTAGAAATGTAGAAAGTTCAATGTTGTCTTGATACAAAACAACTGGGTAAACAAAAGTAAAGTTCATGTAACCTTCTGACTAAAGTCTAGTATTGGGGTTTTCAGGACGCGCAAGCAGCCCTTACACGACTTAACGACCACTTACGTAGCCGGGTCCGATGGTATACCTGGTATACCAGGGCCAAATAAGAGGTCCATTGGATGTTGGCGGAGAACTTGTATACAGTTGAGTCCATGGTTCTTTACCAGTGCGTCATCAGTTAAAACATACGAAATAAGTCGTAAATTTACTCCATGCAACAGTTACTGTGACAGAAAGTAGCTACTGCTTCGATCACGGATTATATTATAAAATTTGACATTATCAAATAAATCGAATGTAAAATTTTAGTTTTGCTTTAAAATTTTGGTTCAGAATTACAGCTACATTTGAACTAGCTAAATAAATTCTTTTAATATTATTAGTGGTTAATAAATAAATAAATCAACAATTTATAAAAAATATATGATTAAATATACAATAACATTTACAGTGTATTGATGTAATAGGTAACAGTAAAATTATTTAAAGAATGAAACATTATTTAGCCAAAATAATATTGTTGCAAGATCTTCAACGTATGTTTTTCGTTTCTCATATTTCATTTTCATGACCTTCAGAATACGAACTGTTATCTCCAATGTTAATTATTTAAGCCCACCACTCACGTTCCAACGCCGCAGTACGAGTTTGTCGAATGCTGCAAAATTGAACGTAATTTGATCGTGTATTTGCACCATTTGACAAATCGGCGCGATTTGACGGCAGACAAACAAGTCAGTCTGCGGCAGTACGACCAGAGTTGGTTGGGTCGTAAATTCGATCGTGTAAAAAAAGCATTTGTTGGTAAATTTCCAAAAAGGGCTTATAGTTAGAAGTTTTTAAGAGATTTCTTTGACATTTATAAAGAACAAGAGTGTCTTTGGAAAATAAAATCGACGTCATGTCATGATAAAACCGCTAGAAAAAAAGCTGTGAATATTTTGGTCGCTAAATTTCAAGAAGTGAAAGCGGATACTAATGAAGAGTTGGTGAAAAAGAAAATTAATAATTTTTGAACATGTTACAAAAGGGAATTAAAATTATTTGGATATAATCGCAATGCTTCTAATAAATGTACGTGACAGTATGTGTCTTTTCACAAACCAATCTTTGCCAAGAGCACGAGCCGCTAAAAGTATATCGTTATCTGACATGGTTCTGATTTGAAAGTAAAACTCATACTGCAAAATCGGTACGTGTGTGTTCCCATCCGATTTTCAACATTATTGTACTGCAATTGCATTCGACAAAATCTTACTGCGCTGTTGTAATGATGCTGTAATAAACGACTCTTCATTTAATTTGTTAGTATATTCTACCCACTTTTGCCCTTTGCGACCTGGTTAGACTTTTGAATTGCTTCCTTCTACATACTTAAAACTTGTTTACCTCTATATCCATCTCTGCAAATATATGTTTTATAGTAAGTCTTGCAATCTGCAATCTAAAATTTGGGTGATACGGTTTCACTATGTTAGGGTGCGTTGTCTATGACAATCAAGATGGGTGTTTTAAATTAGAAAGTAATTGTGTACTTATCCATTTAGTAAATATTGTACTATTCATTTCACCGTGATAATTTGCAGTCACGGATTTGGAACAAAATAACAAACTGCCGTCTGAAATAAAACCTTTTGCTGAACCAGCATGAACCGCAATAAATTGTTTCCATCATAATCACCTGGTTTACGTACACTCCAAAAAATCGTTTCGTCTAAAAATACAACTTCTCGGGGATATGTACTATTTGTGTTTTCCTTGTATTTATGTAAGAAACACGCTCGTTGTGCTGTGATATAAGTTCTTTCAATTAAAGCTCTTCGATGATCATCTTTTTTAAATTTAAAGTCCAAATCTTTTAATATTCTACTCAATGATGTTTTACTTGTAGAAACAATTTCTTTAGTCTGCAGCTCATTGATCAACGCTTCACGGGTTACTTTTTCGGGTTACTGTTTCTCTAAAAATTTCTTTATATTAATATATTACTGTAACATGTTGGGTAATTCTCAACAGAAAGTTGGTTTACTTACTATCCTGGTACATATTATATATTGTATTTCGAATTGCCATTTTATTGCCCTCAGGTAAATCAGTAGTTTTCGTTTTTAAACGAGGTCTGCTTTTTTCTGGAGAAGATAAAATAGGATTTTTTACTTTTCTTTTTCGTATATTGTATACTGTTTTCCTCGCCAATTTAAGTGCAGCTGCTACCCTCTAAAACAAAATTAACAATATTATCAGTATTTTTAATTTAAATTGAAAAAAAAAACAAAAATAAAAAGTTCCTAATTATAAATATTTTGTTATAAAATGAAGGTGGCAAATAAATAATATTAATAATATATATGCTTATCATCATATATAAAACTTTATAAAACTTTATAAAACTTTATAAAACTTTATAATAGTGCACATTTGAAAATTGTGTTTTTTGTACCTCTTGAATAGATGACAACGGTTCCCATTCCTTTTATTTAATTCAAAGTACTTGACTAAATTTAAAACGAGTTCTTGTGCTTGTGAGGTAAGAGTTTTTCCAGGCATAATCTAAAAAAATTCAATAAAATATTTAGTTTTTGTCATTTCTTTCACTTTTTCGGAAACTTAAACAAAACCATTCCTTAACTGTGTGAACTAGGTTAACTTTTTATGTAAATTAATAACAAAATAAAATACACTTACAATAAAATTTCAAACTTCAAGATAAAATTAGTTGTGAAAACAATTGTTTGTGTAATATAAATAACTTCTAAATGCAAAAGAGGACAAAAAACAGCAAAAAATCCAACAAACTGACAGCCACAAGTAAACCAACCAGAAACGTCAAAAATTGTACTTAAAATCTAAAAACGTCCTCAAGTGTCTTTTATGTACCTATCTTTTGTACCTTTGTCTTTACTTAATACCAGGCGGTAGCTGGTTTGTCTTTAGTTTCATGCTTGTAAGGCAATGATGCTGGATAAAAAGTATATGTTATATCTCGCCAAGTATTAATAACACACGAGTAAAAAACCATGGACCCAACTTTATAGCAGGTCTGCCGAAGCTCTGCGGACTTATGTAATAGCTAATGAAAGATGCACAATAAACAATTGTATGCAGTTGGTCGGATGTATAACAGACAATTTATAGAGAAGAAAAAAATACCGAAAAGAACATCTTGTCAGTTTTTGTTTGCGTTTAATCGCTTTGGACGACTTTTACCTGCTGCTGTCCACTTAGTTGACTGCTGATTTGATTTTGTTATGAAGTGGTAGACTCATGTATTAACTTTGCTACATAGCAACATAAAATTCCTATTTATTGCTGAAATAGCTGAATAAAGCTCCCGAAGTCTATTGAACACTGTTATCTCATGAGCAAATATTCATTTAAAATGATAAATAGAGTGCCTTTTAATAACTTTTATTTCTTTAATTTATTACTCAGTCTGAATTTACCATAGATAAACCATTCGGTGCATTTTGTGGGTGTTTTTTTGGAGCAACTGTTACATTTTGCCGACCAGAGCATTGATTATCGTTTGTGACCTGTGGCGCACTCAGGGGGGGGGGTGGGTTGGGGGGTTAAAGCCCCCCCCCCCAGGGCATATAAAGTAAACAATATATAAAGAATAGTAGGAAAATGTAACTTGACTTTTACACATAATACAAAAAATCCAAAACGCTGATTGAATAATTAAATTACCACTTTAAATATGTAGAATACAATAATTATTGTATTATTGTATAAATACACAATAATTAATAATATTTTTTATTATATTTAGATATGGATACCTAATATTAGGCTTATGAAAAAGTAGACAGAACGAGTCGGTTGCGAGTAGCATGCGCCTACAGGAATGTATCTGCGGCGGCCTTGTGGACTATCACGGGCTGTGTTCCTCTGCATGTGTTAGCAGTAGAAAAGAGACATCTCTATGGGAGAAGGGAACATTTGACAACAGCTATAAAAAAAAGAAGAAAGGGAAAGATCAATGGAAAGATGGCAAGAAGAGTGGAACAACAAGGAAGATGTTGCTTAGTGGACAAAGATGCTCATCCCGAGCCTAAGGGACTGGGTAGATTGTCTGTTTTAGGGCGTATCTTCATAGGTTCAGAAAGACAGATACAGATAAATGCTTATACTGCAAATATTTCGACATTGTTACTCACAAAATGCTGGAGTGTAATAGATGTACAGTGGAGAGAAACAAAATGTATAAAGAAATAGGTATGAACCCTGTGACTGTAACAGAGATGATCGTGAAGATGACGGGAAATACGGAGGGATGGAATAGTGTTCACAATTACATCCGAGCAGTCATTAAAAAGAAAGAAGAAGAAGAGAAACACCAACTGAGCTAACGACAGAGATAAGATCTAATAACTATTTTAATGGGAATAAGTCACAATTGAAGGTTAAAATAAGTTTATTGACGTTTGAATTTTTGATCTTTGATCTTGCACTGATAATTTGTTTATACTCCAACAATTAATAGAAAAAAGAATAGCGATCGGTACCGAAGTACATCTAGCCTTTATCGACCTAGAAAAGGCGTATGATACAGTTCCAAGACTTAAATTGTGGCAAGCTTAACAACAACTCGACATTAGTCCATACCTTTTAGGAATAATCACAGAAGTATACAGGGATAACACTACTTACCTAAAAATCGGATATAGACTATCAGAGCCAATAAAAGTAACTAAAGGACTAAAACAAGGATATAGTATGTCACCATTACTGTTTAATTTATATATTGAGGCAGCCCTCCAAAATTGGAAAAACCCCTGCCAGGGAATGGGAATCCCCATAGAAAATGACGTACTGTTCTCCCTGATGTTTGCGTATGACCAAGTCATCCTAGCTCAAGATTCTTATGATCTAGAATTTATGATAAAGCGTCTATAGAGATAATATTTAAAATTGGGGTTACAAGTCAGCATGAAGAAAACAGAATATTTACTTAGTTATCAATTCAGATGCAAGGTTTGAAGCGTTGATAGACGAGGACGTAGAAATCAAACAAGTGGAAAATTTCAAATATTTAGGTCCACTCATTGCTAAGAACGGCTTGGAAGAAACCGAAATTAAACACGAATTAATCAGGGACGTAAAATTGTTGGAGGTCTGAACTCCTTATGGTGGGATCACATTTCCAAAAGGAACAAAAAAAGAATAGGACAAACCATGATTGAATCAGTTCTTTGTTATGGCTCTGAAGTATGGACAATTAACGCAGACCTGAAGAGAAGATTGTTGGCAGTTGAAATTGATTATTTGAGAAGAAGTGCTAAAACATCAAGGCAGGAAAGGGAGATCAACGAATCTATAAGAAATAACATGAATGCTACAGAAACGGTCATTGACAGAATAGAAAGAAGAGGTTCAAAATGGTTTGGACATCTATTGAGAAAGCCCGACGAATGTTGGCCCCAAAAACTTCACAAATGGAAGCCTCCTGAAAGAAGAAAAAGAGGTAGACCTTGACGCTCATGGAATGAAAGAATTAGAAGAGCGATGGAATCGAGAGGTTTGGAGGAGAAGCATGCCTTGGACCGGGAAGATTGGCGGAGGAGAACGGGAATACGGCGATAGCCGTCTCAAGTTAGATTACAAGTTGGATTAATGTCAAACGTCAATAACCTTATTTTAACCTTCAATTGTGGCCTATTCCCATTAAAATAGTGATTACTTTAAAATGCCACAAGAAAATAGCTTCAGAACAATAGATAAGATCTAGATACGAAAAAGGAGTGTTCTAAAAATGTCATCGGCCTTACAGTGACCACCCCACTTTCGGAGTACGGTACGTGCGACAGTCAACTGCGCACAAGTAAGAGAGGGTGGTTTTAGTTGGTAGGCAGGATAACAGATACCTGAATTTTTGGCACCGCTATCTTTAGTACTTTAAATTAAACTAAAACCCAAATTTTAGGGAGTCAAAATAGAGGTAGCATAAAAAAATTTCAAACCTCCCCCCCCCTAAGACATTTCTGGGTGTGCCACTGTTTGTGACTGTACTACGCGTAAAGCCAGCATGCCATCTCTTAAGTATTGGTTCCGAATAACACATCCACAACATTTTTCCGATTAAAATGCAAGGCTTCATCTGTATACACAATTTTAATTTTTTTATTTTTTTTTAATCAATAAAGTAGGGTTACTTATAAACCTATAACTTATAAACTTACGTTCAGATTGAACTAAAATGTTGTCAGATGACAAAGCATGGATTTTGGTAGTATCTAATTTATATAGATTCGTTATCAATGGCGCCAACTATATGCCAGATTTAGGACTTATTATAGTTACTTCGCCAAAATCAAAAAAGAACTCTGCTAAGAACCGAGCGAGTTTCAAGGTTTTGGCGCCAAGTGAACAAACAATTGAAATAGAATAAATCTTAATTATTTATATATATATTACCTAAATAGCATAACTTGTTCATGTAACAGCAAACAATATTATAAATTGGCCAACAAAACATACCACAATCTTGGAATCACCATGTGGCGCTGTACCACGTAGAGTGTACAACAGTAGACATTTCTGCTGGACGGGTGATTCTCACGGTTCGTAGACTTACTACGGTTGCCTCTTCCGACTGGGGTGGGGATGCTTGAGTTACGTCACCAGAGTTCACAAGAATACAAAACCCATTTTACAGTTTCGGGCTTAATGTTCATTGGTTAGGCGGAAGAGGCAACCGTAGTAAGTCTACGAACCGTGGGTGATTCTAAGAAATAAGAGAGATTCTTCCCATGTGTTTCTTATTAGTCGTCATCTCGGCAGTGGTGGCAGCTACTACTAGCGCCAATGTCGCTTATTTGTTAAACTAGGTGATATTCTTCTCTAATTTCGGTCGAACGAAGGCATCTATTATGCATCTTCTTCTTCTTAAAGTGAGTGCCCTCTCCTCAATGGAGGTTGGCTACTACAATTTTAAAATCTTGCATAAGATGGGGTTTCTATAATAGTTCGAATTATAAATATTTCAAATATTTTAAGTTGCCAAATTGCAACATTATATATATACCTAATGTCTAAATTTGTTGCAGGTGACAAAACATTAATACAGTCTCTCGTTTTGGATGCTATGGTAACAGAAGGTTTAGAAAAACATCCGGTTAGGTCCGACAAGCAGTAAGTGTCGTAATTTTACAAATTTTATTATGCATGCTATGAAATTATTTAATTATTTTAATTTTTGCACCTTTTCAATAATTTAACTAATTAATTCTTTGCACATTAGCCCTATTGGCAACCTAATGGTACAGTGGTATGGTACAAGGTAAAGACTTTTTCTTGAGACAGAACTGTATTTTGCTTAGATGTGATTTAGATACCTAGAAAAGAGTTTGTTTAGACCCCTGCGATTGTGGTGTTTTAATGTTTATTATTTTGGAAAGATAAACATTCTGAAGTTTTTAGATGTGATAATATTTTAGCCTTTCCAAAATAGTCACCCCAAAAAGTGTTTGTTCTCCTTTTTATGATTTGAAAACAAATTATTGTAAAACATACTTACAAAACTATAAATAATATTTATTTTGGATTTAAATAATTGTTATAACAGTATATACTTGGTCAGTTTTGCCCATATTTCCAGTGTTTGTTCCTATTCACCCATTATCTTTCCCTCCCTATTCCTGATAATTGATAATCTAGGCTAAAATAATACGGTACAAAGTTAGATAGGGAAACTAGATAACATAATAGATGGCCTTCAGAAAAGTCAAACTTTTATTAACAAGACTTTTCAACGCGAATACAGGAAAAGGCAAGAGGCGGGATTTAGTGAAAGAGCATGGCCTTGCAAAAGGTAATGATCGTGCAGAAATTCTTTTAATTTCTGTTTGCAATGCGAAATAGTTAACTAATACCTGGTATAAATTGACAATAAGATGTCTATATAGCACTAAACGATAAAAGTACATAACCGGTAAGACCAGATTGACTAGATATTACTCAACAGGCTATACCAAGGTTACTGCTTACCTTGGAGCAGCATTTTATCATATCATAATATTATCTATTCACCAATCTTATCCGCGATATTCTTACAAACGAAATCTGAAGAATATCCGACACATATACAAAGGCACAAAAGAAATTGAAATTTGGCGAAGAAGATACAACTTTGAACTATACAAGGATCCAGATATCAACACAACAACTATAAAATGTCAAAAAATTTCCTCTCTAGATCACATTCTTCGAACTAATCAGTACAGTATCTTACAACTAATAATATAGATCAAGAAAGGAGAATGAAGGAAAGTTGATAAAATACAAGCATCATAGCCGAAGAACATTCGAGTTGAACAGATATTTGCAATGTCGAGCAGCTCTTTAAACTTTCGCAAAATTGAATAACGGACCTAATCAAAGTTCTCACAGCAAAAAAAAAAACAGAAACAAAAAGAATGGGGGACAGATTTATATAAGTAAAACTAAGTAACATGTAACTAAGAGCACCCAAGATCTAGTGATGGGAACACGCTTATTCAAAAATGTAGGATGTAAGAGAGTTCATATATCTAGATTTCATAAATAAACTGGAATAATACAATCAGCGTAGGACTTAACAGAAGAATATATTTAGCAAATCGAACTTTTTTACTAAAAAATCTTTTGATATGAAGCATAATCACAAAAAGGAACGAAACCACTGTTATACAAAACTCTTATTAAACCAAAAGGTGTGAGAAACATGGACGATGACGAAAAGTAACGAACAGAGCTAAATCTGCTTTGAAAATATTTGAGCGTGTTTCAAAAAAAGATAACACCGTCTAGGGAATAGGTAAAACACTGAAAAATAATTGGAGTTTGCATAGTAAAAAAGTTTTGTAACGCCATCCGTTTTCAAGATAAAGGGCGTCGAAGAAAAAAAAATGTTACACATTTTTTACGATTTTGACAAAACTACTGACCACATTGTAATGAAATTTAATACGAATAAGTATTATTTAGAAGTTGATACATCCCATGAATTTGTTTTTCTTTCTTACTCTCATAGAGGGCGGTAGTTACAAGATTTATACCAAGTATTATTCAACCTAATTTTTTTAAGGGTAGAATTATTAATCAAAATTTTAAATTTAACACCAAAAAGGTACTCCTGGTAAAATTCGATGCTGTGTACGGTTTTCGGAATATTTTGATTTGAAAATTATAAAGTAAAAACCGATCCTGGTATAAAGTAATGATAAAGTTCTATTAAGTGTATCTCGATTTTCTCTAAGTTTGTCATGGGATACGATAAGACCAATTGCCATGACGATACGTCAATAATAATTAGATTTTTGAAACCATGTTGTTTGTAAAATTAGATATTATTAATTAAAATATACTCAAATGAGTCGAGATATCGACCCATCAGCGTACTTCCAACCGTAAGCAAAGTTTTTGAAAGATTGCTGCTACAAAGGATATACGCAGATCATGAATTCCTAACATTACTTCCAGAACATAAGTTTGGTTTTCAGGAAAATCACTCCACTACCCAACATATGATCCATCGAATGATAAATAAGATATCAAAAAGTCTTGAAGAAAAGAAATATTGCAGTGCTGTGTTTCTAGACATCTCACAAGCGTTTGACAAAGTCTGGCACAGAGGTCTGCTTTACAAAGTAAAAATAGCACTATCCAGTAACTATTTCCTCCTACTTAAATCCTACATGTCACATATATATTTCTCTGTAAAATTCAAAGACTTACAATCCAATCTCTGTCCTATCAATCCCGAAGTCCCGCAGGGTAGTATTCTAGGGCCGCTCTTTTTCTCACTCTACACAGCCGATATACCAGAGACTAATAATACTACAATCGCTTTCTTTGCTGACGACGTAGTAATACTAGCTGTAAATGAAGATCCCGTACAAGCCTCACAAAACCTGCAACATCATCCGAATATACTCAGTGATATAAAATGAAGAACAAAAGTAAATAAAACAAAATCAACTCAAACAACATTTACCAACCGTTACAACATATGCCCACCTGTAAGAATGGAAAATGTAAGAATACCAACACTAACAGACGCTAGATACCTTGGCCTTCATCTTGACCAACGTCGCACTTGGAAGAAACATATTCAGACCAAAAGAAGGTAGCTCGACTTAAAATTCCGGCAAATGTATTGGCACCTTGGACGTAAATCAAAACTTAACATCCAAAACAAAATTCTTCTATACAAAGCCATAATCAAACCCATCTGGTTCTACGGACTACACCTATGGGGCTGTGCAAAGCCAACGTCGCTGAATATTATCCAAAGAGTCCAGCCTTAAGTGCTAAGATCGATAGTAGATGCACCATGGTACGTAAGTAATCAATCACTTCACTACTACTTAAACATTCCTTTCATCAGAGAAGAAATCCATCGAGCCACGGTGTCACAACATGAACATACCATTCACCATGAAAATGAGCTAGTAAGGGAATTATTTAACAACGGTCCAGCCACATGAAGACTAGATAGAACCTGGCCCCAAGACCTACTTCAAAACTGAACCAAAATAGAATAAGGTGAGATATCATTGGATGGATTGGACCAAGAATTGCAACGTTTCGAGAGAAAAATTCTAAGGAAAATATATGGAGGAGTCCAAGAACAGGATTTGTGGCGTAGGAGCTACAACTTTGAGTTGTACAGAAGAACTGGGGAACCTGACGTTGTAAAATGTATTACATTAGCACGCCTTCGATGGATAGGACATGTAATTAGGCGAGATGAAGACACAACAATCAGAAAAATTTTCGACAGAAGAGGACCAGTGGGAAGACGAGCCAGAGGAAGACCAAAACTTAGGTATCAAGATAACATAGAGGATGATCTAAAATCCATCGGAGTTAAAGCATGGAGAAGAGTTGCCAGAGACAGGGGCGAATGGAAGATTGTTCTGAAGAAGGCTTTGGCTCATAACGAGCTGTAATGCAACTTATGATGATGATCATTGGATGTCTCTCCTTCACGCCCAAAACCTGTAACACATTTACTTAATATTATGTTATGATGTAGATTGTTAATAAACATAATTAGGAAACTAGGCGGGTGTTTAGGAAACGTTGTCGAGGAACTAGGAATGTGAGACCAAATAAAATAAATTCTGGTGGACCAAGAACAACAAAAACAATTAATAAAAAAATATTATTTTAAATTTACTTGATCTAGATCCAACAGTCAGCGTAAGGAATATGGAAAGAAAAACAAATACGTCCTCTTCAAGTACTTAACGGAGACTGAAGGAGCAGCAACTACATACTTATCATTACAGACAAGTCCAAGAGCTCTTGCCAGACGAACTACCGGTTAGAGTGGATTTTTGTGAAACATTGCAAGAAAGGACAGCCCTCAATCCAATTTTTTTAAAATGCATTCGTTTTATGGACGAGGCCACCTTTATACGACAAGGTATGTTTAACTCCCATAATGCACACTACTGGTGTCGTAAGAATACACGAGTCAAAAGAGTATAACATTACCAACAATTATTTAAGGTTATTGCTAAGGCAGAAATTTTAGGTAGCAAATTAATAGGTCATCATATTCTACCTTGAAATGTAAATAGTGATATGTGATATGTATCTCGATATTTTAAGCAATCACTTATTCACAGTTAACGATAAACGAGCGAAGATCTTTATTTTTTATACACGATGGAGCTCAACCGCACTTTGATAGAAGGTGTCGTAATTAAATAATTATTTTCGGAATCGATGGATTGATACAGGTATAGAAGCTCCTATTCATTGGTCTCCTTGGTAATGCGATTTCAATCCTTTGGACTACACAGTTTAATCGTATGTTAAGGAAAAAGTCTATGCCACATAGATTAATTCACGTCAAGAATTAGAAGACAGAATTTAACGTCACTTAAATGACATGGATTCATGGATTCCTTAGAAAAAAGGAAAATTCCTGAAAACGGAGGACATTTTGAACACTTACTCTAATTGAATTTTATTATATGTTTTTAGTCTTAATTTTAATTTTCTTCTTGTGATTTTTTTTAATTAATATCTTTATCATTACTTTATACCAGCATCGGTTATTACTACATAATTTTCAATTCAAAATTCTAAATATTCCGAAAAAGATACACAGTATCAAATTTTACTGTGACGGGTAGCTCTTTCGAGGCGACAGACTCAGTAATTAACTAAACACAGGTTGAAATAAAAATAAATCTATTAATTTTAACGTATGTACAAAAATAAAACTAAAATATATTCTATATCCCCGCCTGGATCCCGCGAGAGTGAATTCCCCGGCGGACGTCTGTAAAAGAAAAATTATTATTACTAACAGAAAATGAAATACGCGAATTCGATCGCACGCATACTTATACTCGCTTCCACTTCAGTCCAGCGGAAGCGCCAAACGCTCTCGCAATCAAAATATTCGATTGTGCAGATCCACGTTATACTCTGAGTCAGAGTTGACGGTAACGTTCAATCCACTATACCCACGAGTTGTGCTTGATTAAGGACAGAGCATAATCCTCACTGCGGAAGTCTTTCTGTCCGGGTTGGCTCGCAGATTCAATGCACTAGCGAGCCAGGGAGCCTAGAGCGTTAGCCACAAGACTCCTTTAACTCCGCCAGCCGCTCGCTTTAAATAGCCGCTCCGGACCCCACCTCGTCGTCTTGTCGTGGAAATGGATGCGTGATTATCGACACCCCCACGGTTTGAACTGTTGAACGCTGTTGCTGTAGGACGTTCAGCACATCGTTACACAACCTTCTCTTTGGAAAAAAAAGGTAACATACCTTTTTTTTGTGAATGACGTCTACAGCCTTGTGATGCCATCTATCCCTCGCGGTATCTTTACCACAGTCTTCCTCCCATTGTTACACCATATCCGGTATCTTTTGGTCCCCCTCTCGATAGGGTGCTTTGGGACGATCTCTATGAGATCGGAGTTTTTCCCGGGTTCAGGTTCTTCTGGAGTGGACGCGGATTGGGCTTCTGGTCCTGTTGAACTGTTGAACACTGTTGCTGTAGGACGTTCAGCACATCGTTTCATTACCATGAGTACCTTTTTGATATAAAATTGTATGATGTTTAAATTTATTTAAAATTTTGATTAATAATTCTACCCTTAAAAAAGTTAGGTTGAATAATACTTCGTACAAATTATGTTACTAGCACCCTCTATGATAGTAAGATATAAACACAAATTCATGGGATGTATGTATGATATTGAGCAGGCCACTTTCCGCAGATCTCCTACTCTTGACGTCACAGTGAGAGTGGTCGTCATTGTAATATATCTGTTTATAACGGGAATTTTATTAAGTTTTTAGCTTTTGGATTCTTTGCTGAACTATTTATGCGATTTTAAAAGTGATAGTGGCTTTGTAGGTATACCTACTTTATATTGACAATATTTTGGTGTTTAAAAAGTTATAAATACGGTATGTTTAATTATTAAGAAGAACAGTATAGGGAAACACAGCTTACTTTTCACTCACCCATGTATTCCGTTCCAAAAACACACACTGGCGATCGAAAATCAGACTCTACAAGACTATTATCAAACCAATAGTATGTTATGGATGCGAGATATGGGTGATGACAGAAGACACAAAACAAAAGCTGATAGTCTTCAAACGAAAAGTTCTAAGGAAGATATTTGGACCTATTAACGAAAATGGACCATGGAGATCCAGGTACAACCATGGACTCTACAAACTTTTCAAAGAGGCACCGATCTCAGAATTCGTTAAACTTAAGACTCTTCAATGGGCTGGTCATGTAGTGAGAATGGAGACCGGAAGATTGCCAAAAAGAGCCCTAAATAGTAAAATTCAGGACGCAAGATCAAAAGAAAGGCCATAGAAAAGGTGGGAGGATGAAGTGACAGCGGACGCGCAAAATTTGCTAGACCTGAGAACCTGGAGAAGATCGGTGCGTAGCCGGCAAGGTTGGAGGCATAGTTTGAAGGAGGATAAGGCTCGATTTGGGCTGTAGCGCCATTGGAGAGAGAGAGAGAGAGAGAGAGAGAGAGAGAGAGAGAGAGAGATGCTTAATTATTATTGAGCAGTACTTAATACTCAACCATACTCATACCCTTCCTGTATTTTTCGGGACTTTCGCTAAAAATAATTTATAAGCTGAACATAAAATGCGTTGTGCAGTAGCTGGTTGTTTCAGTGGTAATCAGACAAAAGATGTTGATAAATCATAAAACATGGTAGATTTCATGGTTTTCTTAAGAACTGTGGGTGATTTTTTGTTGCAGTGAAGACAAATTTAATAATAAAACCTCAAGGACTTGTTCCAAACACTTTAAGCCTGAAGACTTTGTAAGAAATTTGCAGCTTGAATTTGCTACAATATGAATCAAAGAAAGGAACTTAGCTCATGCTGTTTTTTTTCTTCATCTACCACAATCAAAAAGTTTATTCATAAATCAACTTAGAAGGCAGGAAGGGCTTTACAAAAGAGTTGAAGAGGATTGTGGAACAAATAATTATACAATTTCTTTCGATCTCGAATATATTTTAAAATTAAGAAATTTAAACTAACCCTTAAAAAAGATATGAGAAATAAAAGAAAATTAAACCAAAAAGTAACTTAAAACCTTGTGTTTTGTTTGTTTTGTCGATTTTATTACAGATAATTACTGATCATTTATTTTGATCTATTGACAAGCAACTAGACGAGGGCTCGATCTCCTCCTTAAGACTGACGCCAAATAAGACAAGCTAATAAAAAGAGAGCTCGTAAAATTTATGGAGGTTACCTTCCTAGGATTGAAAAGCGAAAAAAAAGTTTTAAATAAAATTCACAAATTTATTTTACAGATTTATTTTTGTTCACTGTATTTTTATTAATTTTTTCAATCAAAATAATAAAACACCTATATTTCAATAAATCCGAAATAGTTCAATAGAGACTCTACTAATCTATAAAATGACTTTTTACAAATTATTAAAAATTAATCGTGTTATGAGCGACGATGTTCTTACGGGGAATATTTAAAATCACTCTCATTGTGACGTCATGCGCGAACTCGTCCCAATTTCGCGCTCGGGAGTATCATACCTGGGATGTATCAGCTTCCAAAATATATTCGTATAAAATTTCATTACAATGTTGCACATTACAAAAAATGTGCATATATATTTTGTTCTTTAACGCCTTTTATCTTGAAAACGGATGGCGTTACAAAAATTTTTACAAAGCAAACCCCAATTATTTTTCAGTTTTTTACCTATCCTAAAGACGGTGTTACCTTTTTTGAAACACCTTGTATAATAAAATAAATATGCAGAAAAACAAACTATGATCCAAGCACTACAATTTTGAGCTCTGCCATCTCTACAGTAAATGTCATTATAGGTACGTTCCATCAAAATAAACGTGTTACGATAGTTACGTCATGTAAAAAATTGAAGGGGACGAAACCCAAAAAACGCATATAACCAATGACCTGATGGAAGAAGGAGACGTACGACCAGAGCTACATTTGAAAACCAAGTGAAGAACAATCTAAGAAAATTAGGAGTGCGTAGCTGGCAAACCAAGGCCAAGATTTGGAAAGCATAAAACTGCTCCTGTAATGGGTTGTAGAGCCCAGGATAATGACTACTTAATTTCTAGTTTCTTTCGATTGGCCAAAATGTTCTCACTCACAGCCTAGAAAAGAGGAAGTTTGAGGACAAAGTAAAAATACAAACACTGTATGTATTGGTCTATAATCTCTAACAGATATGTGTTATGGTACAGTCCTAAATAATCAACCAGAATTATAATAGCTGTAAGACGCGTTATTAAAATCTTAATCTTATTCAGTTAAATCTGGAAAAGTTAGTGAAAGAATGGTTTGGTTGACCAAAAAGGTCCATTATTAACAGTTTTTACTTAAAGTGAAAGTTTGGAAAACAAAAATTTATTGAGTTTTGACTTAGAGTGAGTTGGAAGGCTGTATAAAGGGTCCATTATATCAAACTGAAAGAATAAAGTAGTAGAAAAATGACAAAGGACAAAATGTATTAAAAAAGGTTATTTTAGAACAAATTTATGTCAATTTTAGTATAAGATGTAGATGATTAATATTAATAATTTTTTATTCTTCTAATTGTTGAAGAAGGTTAATTAAGTCCAATCGTGTCAAAAAATTATATGGAGTTTTTATAGATCTAAAACTGAGTAAATATTTTGTTACTGATATACTATATTTTCTAAATAATTTAAAATAATTTTTTAAATTATAAGACTAAAAGTTCCTATAGATATATACGATAGTTTTGTTGTTATTGGTATACAGAGGGATAAAAGTTTCAAATCGAAATTAAAAATTATTATAAATAAAAACTGATTGTGGATATTTTATTCAGATTTAATGAACAGGCTCGGAAAGTAATTATTTTGACATCAAAGAACTAAAATATTTAAGTTTAAAACAACATTTTTGTCACTATTTTTATACTACGAGGGCGGTCCGATGGCTACTTAGCCTACAAAAAAAAGTAAAATTTTGGAAAAGTGGAGATTTATTTTTCAACATAGTCCCATTTCAGCTCGATATTACTACAAAGTAGGCCTGCGCGGCGGCGATGACCTCATTTGACTTTAATTTTGGCCCGATTAGTGACTTTTTCAAGTTTTGAAACAAAAAGAAGTCATACGGGACCAAATCAGCAGTTCGTATCTCACTTTGGCCTTGGCAATGGCAGAGGTGTGAACCGGCATGTTATAAAGTTGGAAGAGAACTTTCTCTTCGCCAAATGGGGTCGTTTTTTCTGCAATTTGGCGTCAAATCTGCCTAATTATTCGGCATAGTAGAGCCCTCTGACTGCTCCGCCTTTCTCCAGGTAGTCGACGTAAATCTTATCTAGAAAACGATGGCCATCCCCAGTCCGGCCGATAGGACAGTCTTGGTCCTGTTCCTTGGTCTCTGGTGTGTACCAATAGATCCATGTTTCCTCGACGGTCACTAAACGATGCAGAAAATCCTTTGGATTGCGCTTATACATCATCAAACACTGCCCTGGAGTGGTCTCACGGTTGAGCTTCTTGTCCAGAGTGAGCAAACGCGGCACCCACCGTTCCGACAGATTTCTCATGCCCAAAATTGTATGTAGCATATTACCTAGGCGGTATTTTGAGACACCTAATATCTCAGCTATCTCGCCCACTGTCAATCGGTCTACCAATATGTGATCGTAGATTTTTGTCACGTTATTCTTCGTGGTAGCCGTTTTCGAGACACCTGGGTGAACCTCAACAAAACTTGACGTGCAACCACATTGAAACTCGTTAAACCAATTTTTCATGGTCGTCTTCAAGTAGAAGAGTTACCGTATACGGCATCCAAGCGCTTTTTGATTTCACTGCACCATTTTTCTTCCAAAAACAAGAATTGAATCACCGAACGATATTGCTCTTTTTCTTTTTTTCTAAAATTTGAGTCTGATTCGTCTGAAATTTTGGCATTAGCCAGCCGTCTACGAGAATCTACTACAAGATGGTAAATTTGTCTTGCGATAGCGGCACAATCGGGCGGTGAGGCTAAGTGCTTTTCTGACCGCCGTCGTATATTCTGTATTTTTATGAAATTGAAATTTTATGCGTGTTTTTACTATTTTTAATAATAATTTAGTATACAGAAGATGGTAAGTATAATATGGTGTGCTACAAGTTCATAAGTTGTCAAGTTTGATCTTATTTTGTATAAAATAACAATGTATAAAATAAATTAATATTAAGAGGAATAACTAATTATTAGAAAGTGTTTTAGAATGTGTTAAATATATTTTTGAATTACATTTAGACTACAAGCCCATGAAAGATGTTTAATGGGTCATTTGACCCAGCATGAATCACATATAAAACAATACTACAATATGTAATAACAACTTTAGAAAATATGCCGTCAATCCTTATCGATACAGGTGAGGCGCAGGTAAGAATAAACTTACCACTCAAAGGGGGGCCGGCCGGGACTTTTTGGCCAAACATATTTGTACGGCAAAGGTACAAAACTTAGGTAGGTAATACGAAAATAATGACCTGCGACCTAATGTCGTACAAATATATTGGTACCAGGAGTAGTCGGAAAACTTTTTCACCAATTTGATATAGTACGGCATTCGTGCACAAACTTTCATATCTGCTGGAACAGGAGTGAGAAATCTAAGGCGCAACCCTAATTTGAAACCCCATGCTTTGAACACCGATAAGAACTAACGGCACAGTTTCTAAAGTTGTTATTACATATTGTAGTATTGATTTATACGTCATTGGGTCAAATGACATGTTACATGGTAACAGGTGACATGTTGGGCCAAACGACCCCCTAAAAATGTCCCATCTCTTTTCAAATACCTTACCCTGAAGAATGAGTTGCAATAAGCCATATCTGTGTTCATTTCTCATAACATAGCCAAGATATTCTAAATTGCGCTCTTTGATTGTGTTAGTGATCTCGCATTCCTTGCCCATTCTTAATATTAGTCACACTATCCACCCATGAAATTCGTAAGATGCGCCTGTAATACCACACCTCGAAGGCCTCGAGCTTTCCTAAAGAAGTTCAGAGAGCCCATGCCTCTACTCCGTATAATAAAGTAGAAAATACATAACATCTGATGATAGAGATTTTGGTACTAAGTGGTAAATCGTGACTTCTGAAAAGAGAGTTCATCTTTACGAACGCTGATCTTGCTTTCCCTATGCATTGTTTTATTTCAGTAGAGTGGTCCCATTGACTGTTTATGTTAGTACCAAGATATGTGTAGCTGTTTACCTTGTCAATTGGCTATTGGTTTACCAAAAGATGTGTATTTAATACTTCGCGCTTACTAACTACCATGTACTTTGTTTTGTTCGTATTGAGATCCAGCCCATATTCTCGACTTATATCTAGTATGCGCGATAATATTGCTTGTAAACCATCTAGGCTATCTGTAAACACTACTGCGTCGTCAGCATATCTAATGTTGTTTAGAGGCACCCCGTTAACTAAGACGCCTTCCTGTAGTTGTTCCAGTGCTTGATCGAAGATACGCTCCCAGTACATGTTAAATAGCATTGGAGACAGAATGCACCCTTGTCTCACTCCTCTATCTATGAAGATTGTCTCTGTCAACTGGTCATTCACTTTAATGTTGACAGTTTGGTTGTAATATGAATTATATATAATTCGCAAGTCTTTATCATCCAAGCCCGCTTTTTGCAAGATGGATATGAGCTTTTCATGTTTTACTCTATCAAATGCCTTTTTGTAGTTGATAAAACAAATATATACATCATAGTTGCCATCCCTGCACCACTTGTATAGCGAATAGAGCTTCTCGGGTGCCTAAGGTATCGCGGAATCCAAATTGTGTCCATGACACTTGTTCTTCACATTTTTTATATATTCTGTTATGTATCACTTTTAAAAACGTTTTAAGTAAGTCGCTCATTAAGCTAATTATTCTGTAGTCTTCGCATGTTCTTGCATTTAATTTTTTTGGTATAGTTACGAAGCTCTGGGGAATAGTTCCAGTTATATATATTTTGTTAAATATAGTCGTTATCCATTTTATTCCTCGTTCGTCAATAAGTATCAGAAATTCTGTATAAAATTTGTCAGGCCCTACAGCTGGACCATCTTTAGTTTTTCTAATAGCTGCCGTGACTTCTTCAATGGTAATCGGGGTCCTGTTTGCCATTCTATGTCTTCAACGGCAATCTGCTTTTCATCTGCAAATGTTACTTCCACATATTTCTTCCTAAGTATCTAGTCTCTCTTGCATACTTAGTAGTGGATTACCTTGGTTGTCTGTCAAACATCCAACTCTTCTAGGCTTGTATAAGCCTGCAGCTTCTTTAACTTTTTTGTGCATATTGAATGAATCTGTTTCTGTTGTAATAGCTGTATTTCCGCACGTTGTTTTCTCAGCTGTGTGTCCTTAGCCATTCTGATTAATTTTTTGATCTTTGTCTATTCTTTTGTATAATGTCTTTTCCTGATCTTTGACCTTTCGCTTCTCTTGCATCATATCTAGAATCTCATTTGTCATCCACGATTTTTTCTTAATTTTTGGTGGTTTGAGGAATTTTTCTTGTATATCTTGTGAAACTCTATGCAATTTTTCAAGCTCCTGGTCTATTAAATCCGTTTGAATAACGGTATTTAAATGGCCATTGAAAGAGTTACGTCCTACAAATATTTAGGGGTTTGCTTCACTGATACTAATGACCAGACAAGAGAAATCAAAAGGTGAATAGAGATAGCGAGACAATCGTTTGTCAAAATGAAAAAGTTCCTATGCAGCCGGGACATAAATATAAACTTAAGAACGAGAATGTTAAGGTGCTATGTTTTCTCCGTTCTGCTGTACGGCATGGAAGCCTGGACACTGAAAAAGATAAACATCAAAAATATTGAGGCATTCGAGATGTGGTGTTACAGGAGAATGTGGAAAATACCATGGACAGAAAGAGTAACAAATAAATATGTTCTGCTGAAGATGTGGAAGGAATACGAAGTCATAAAAACCATACAAACGAAAAAACTGGAATATCTGGGCCACATAATGAGAGGAGAAAAGTACTCTCTGCTTAGACTCATAATCCAAGGAAAAATCTCGGGAAAGAGAAATGTGGGACGTAGGAGGATTTCCTGGTTGCGAAATGTAAGGGAGTGGTATGGGTGCAGTTCAATACAGTTGTTCAGAGCTGCAGCCAACAAAGTTAAGATTGCTGTGATGGTAGCCAACCTCCGATAGGAGACGGTACTGCAAGAAGAAGAATGGCTATGTATATACTGTCTTACACTCTGTTCTGTGCGTTCGTCTTTGAGTAGCCTGATGTCATATTTTGGGTTGACAATATATCGAATCTTCGTTAGCCTGACCCTCATTTTGCCAATCAATGGGTTATGGTCTGACTTGATATCGGCTCCTAGGTATGTCTTGACTGATGTAATGCTTTTACGGAGTCTTTTATTAATCATAATGTAATCTATTTGATTTCTGACTCTGTGGCCTGAAATATCTTGAGATGATTTCCAACTTCTGTATGGAAGTTTGAAGTAAGTGTTGGTACAAACTCTTCTTTTGATACAAATTCACCCAATCGGTCTACTCGCTCATTTCTTTCTCCAAGCTCAAACTGTTCTATGAATTCTCCCGATTATCCCCTACCAATCTTGGTATTTAAATCACTCATAATCAAGGGTAGATCCTTTTTGGGAAGGTGTTTCAAGGTGTTAAATAATTCATTATAAAATGCTTCACTTATGTCGTCTGGTTTGTCAGCTGTATGGGCATATACCGGGATAATGTTAGTTGTTATTGGGTAGGTATCAAGTTGTTTTTAAGATTTCTGACAGTTTCTTGATTTAAGATTATACCTACTCCGTTTTCGTCTCTTCCGTTGGAGTTACGTGAATAATATATTATTATGTGATGATTGTTAATTTCACATTGCACAGAGTTCGTCCTTCTCATTTCGCTTATTCCCATGATGTCTATTGATAGTCTATTCATCTCCTTGATTGCATTATGAGTCTTACCAGCCTCGTATAATGTTTTAACATTTCATGTGTAGATCGTGAGCATTTTCTTTGTACTATATTGGCAAAGATTTCGTCTGTTGGCGACCTAAAAGGCCTTGCCGTCTTGTGATTGTCCTTTTCTGCCGGATCTTGGTATCCGAATCCCATGATCAGTATTATGTTTTCTTTGGCTTATTATCCTATTGCTGATTATACTAGGGGTACTCTCCGAGTCTTTAATGCAGTGGTTCCCCGTTGCCTTCTCCATCTTTATGACGTTGACCATTGTTAATAGGTTCCTCCGCCTTTAAGACCGATTTACCAATTTTAGGACAAAAAGGTGCCCTTCCAATTATCATCTCATCCGCCAGTGGCCAGTGGCCAGTGGCCAGAACCGTGGCCAGTAAGTCGGGGGATTGCTTATAACGGCAATCACTCGGTCACTTTTTTACCATGTCTGGCTACCCTCACTTAGTCTAGCCTGCAGACCAATGCAGTTACCCAGGGTGTGGCACGTGAAGTGAGAGTTAGGTGTCTTATGAGGACCAGTTATCAAAATCATCTCTCGTCTATGACGCTTGATGTGATCGTTCCGATGAAAGGTGCCCTAATTGTCTGTATTATTATTTTCCCTCCATAAATTCTCGGTTATTTCGTCCCCTCCATTATCCATATGGTATTTTTCTCAACAACGATCTTAATTTCCTTCTTTTGATTCATGGTTTAGGAATCTAAAGTCCAAAGAGAGAAATGTTAAATAGAAAAATAGAACAAGTTACAGACTATAATAATAGAAGAGAGACTAGGAAATTTTACAAGAAAACCAAGTGATACACTCAAGGACACAAATAACGAGAACAACATTGTGCAAGAACAAAAACGGGGTAATTATCAGCGAGAAAGACGAACTAATAAAAAGGTGGAAGGAGCATTTTCAACAACTCAAAAAACTAGATATGAGTGGCTGTATCAATACAAGATCCAGTTTTCAGTATTAACTGAAAAAGCTATAGATTTGAAACAGGAAGCCACTGAATTTGATCTAAATATAAATGAAACAAAAAAAAAATATATAAAGTACACAAAGTCGAATGGACATGAGAATCAGAAGGTAGACAACTACACCTACAAATATGTTTCCAGAAATGGAAACTTCAATCAAATAGGACAAAATAAAAGCCCTATAAAAGGAGAATAGACAATATAGAGGAAGATCTTAAAACCATGAACATCAGGCAGTGGCGAAGGAAAGTATCTGACAGGGCAGAATGAAAAAACGGTATTAAGCAGTCCAAGACCTACTGAGGGTTGTAGTACCATTAGAAGAAGAAGAGGAAGAAGATTTCATGGTCCATATTTCAAATTCGTGCATTACTGTTAAATTATTGTTTCATATACTCGGATCTTGGCTGCATTAGACACATTATTTGCCTTCAATATTGTGTTATGCTACCACTTCTTAGTTTTTCATCTCTTTCTCTCTCTGCGTCTCTTTTATTTGTTACTGTTTTTGTATTCTCTTCAATTATTTCTTAGTACTGTATATTTATTTTCTTCTATTATTGTCACTTTTATCTCAATATTAATTTCAATTTCAATTCTTTTCAATTGGTTTAAAATCAGACCACATGTCCTTTCCAACTCCTTCCTCGAATTTTGTCAAAAACTTTATTTCGCTCTTTTCTTAATTTTGTTAGAAATACCAAATCATCTGGACAACCTATGCACTGCCAACTGTTGTTTAACATTGTGCCTTTAATCTGTCCAATAATCTCTATTAGAAATATTTTTTTGTTCTTACACTATGTATATTAAATACATGCTAAAATAAAAAAATAATGTTTTTATGAATTTTATTTTTCAAAGTTTGGTGCAAATATTTGTATTTTGACCCTTATAATAAAAAACCAGTAGTTCGTCAGTACTAATATCTTTATTGTTTTTTAAATATCTACACATTTTTCGAAATATTTAAACCACTTTTCATTTCGCTTGAGACATCTCCAAATTATTGTTTTTAAATGTATCAACAGTTCTTATTTTTAACATTCAGAAAAAAATTATTTGGTACCAAATCAGGAATATAAGGTGGATGCCCCAAATAGTCAGTTATCAGAAGAGAAGTGTGACAGCTTGCGATGTCTTGCGAATAATGATCCGATTGCATTTGGTTATCTTCCTTATTTCACCGGAGACTTCGGGCGAACATATGGTTTTTTCTCATTCAAAATTGATCTATTACGTTTCTCCATAGATGGAGAAACGTAAAAACAACAGTAAAAACGCAAAAGGATAATGAAGTAGTAATAAACGAGGATGAGCTAAAACTGGAATATCAAGAAAAAGAAATGATAATATGGATTACGAGAATACTCTTCTTCTTCTTGTGGTTTAAAATTTGTCTACAGCTGCTTTAAACAGCCCTCTGGTCGACATATTGAACCAAGTTTTTTGGTTATGGTGCCAGGAAATACCTCGCCTTGCCAGGCCTTTTTTATCAAACACGTTTCCTTAAATAATTAATTGAAGTGAACCATACCTATCATCGTTTTCATATTATAATAAAAGTACTCCAATTTTCTTTTTTTTATTGTGACGCGCACTTCACATTCTGGACCCATTTCGCAGAGAACTTCATAATTCATCGCTCGATCAACCTATGAGTTCATACATCAACGTATGAGGCATCTTTAAAGATGCCTTCTATAGAGTTCAAGCTCACATTTCGTAAAGCAAACCCGGGATTATACAGCACTTAAGTGCCTACATAATAGCTTCTTTGATGAACACTTGTTTTGTAAATTTTAACTTCAGATAGAAACCAACAATATATTTTTAAATTTTGCTAAAAAATATAATATTAAAACCAATACATTACTCCACACGATTCCATGATAATGATGTATGTGACGCCAGCAATGATTTGTATTTAATGTACTGTTTATTTCTTAAATAACATAGTAAAATTTTGCAGCCAAGGCTACGAAATTTTCGGATCTACGCTGTCATTTGTGGCTACGAGAAGCGGTCTTCTACGGTGGACAAACCTAACGAATATCAAAACAAATGAACCGTAAGTACCTATTTATAAACATACAAGAAAATTAACTTTTTTATATATAGGCTAAAGTAGCACTTGTTTGCTAGAATTATCCTTTGTTTAATTTCTGTTCTATCGTAAAATCACGATAAAGGCTTGAAGTGAATTCTCTACATCATTTACTCCTACAGCAGGAGTACCACAAGGTTCCGTTTTGGCACCAATACTGTACACAGTATACAACAGCGACTCTTAGCAGGAGTTATACAATCAAAACCATCATCCAATTCCACAATTATACCTGTCTCTAGAGAAGTAATAGCCACAGCTGCTCTTACCCCGACTCATTAATTTTAGTAATTTGGAATTTAGTAATGTGTAATGCGCTGGTGCACGTTCATACATTTACCAAAATATGTGATGTAAGTTTGAACGAATATCTACTCCGCGAGTGAACGTAAACTAAACGTAAACTCGTTGCTGAGTAAAATTTTTCAAAAGCAAAATTACATCCTCAGTAAAGCATCAGTTGGTATTTTGAACAGTTTTTCTATATTACCGGTTCATTCTGTGATATTCGTCATCCACGAGGCTTGTTTTCTACCAATTCCCCTGCGTCTTAGAATTTACCATCATAATCACTCGAAAAATATTCTGCGGTTTTATATTCCATCCAGTAAATGGTGTACATGATGTTACTATTTACATACTATTTTCAATTTCATGTGAATTATGGAACAGAGTTTCATAATTCTGGGATGCGTATCGTGAATTAATAGAAAATATACAATAAGCCAGTTGGCTGCAGTATCTACGGCTACGAATAAAAGAGAGAGTTACTACAAATCTGTTAGATATTCCAAGTAATTTAATTAAATCCAGCCTGAGAGACCCTTGAAATTACGTTTGGGTGTAACAATTCATTGTAGCGAGGTGTATTAATTCGTGCATTAAACAGGTTCCTGTTCGCTCCACCGCTCTCCAATGCTCCTGACCATACCTTTCCCCCCTATTATAGCACTCTGATGCGCGATAGGGGCACACTATCAGCCAAATGCTCTTCATGTATGAGTCCTGAGTACAAAAAATCCAACATGGTTCCCTAATTTGTTAGTAGTTTTTTATATTTTTTCGGTTGCCGAAGCCGTTTTTTATGTTTCTTGTATATTTTTTTGTAGAATGTCCTGAAAGAAAAATCGTCCTGAAAGAAATAATTTACTAGTAATTAATTTACTTTAACTAATTAAATAATATATTTATTTGTCTTAGTTATGATTCCTCGAATGATTTTAAGATCACTATTTCTGAATTTTAATCACTATCAGAAAGGCTTTCTTCAGGTGAACCAGTGTTAACAGCAAATAGTAGGCTGTCCAGCGTAGGGTCTAAAAAATGTTTCGTATTTCCTTAAAGGTATGCTTTGCTTTGAAATGTGTCACCTCTTGTTCCATAAATGTAGTAACATTATAAATTATTGCATTTGTTTCGCTATTCAATCCCAGTCCTTTTAATCCTATCTTTTAGGAGCCACATTGATAAATAACTATAATTACTAACTAAACTAAACACACTATAGATACACTAAATGACTTAATAATATACTAATTACTACTACCAATGTACTAAGTACTAATATAAAAAAAATAATAAAATATCCAACACCACCAAATCAACAAGTCAAATACTCTCTGCGATACGTACTTGTAAAACTCTAACACTGGCAAGCAGCACACTGCACCCTGGTCGTTTCCATGGTAACACTAGTAAACACGAATCATTGCGCATTGTCGAAGTATGAGTCATAGTCCCAAACTTAAGTTTGTTACAGTCGTACCTGTGGATAGATAGTGACTTAACGAAAATTTCATTCTCTATATCTACTGAAATTAATTTAGGTCATCAATACAGAGATACTGTATACACCACTCTTCCCGAAATTTGTTCATCGTTTCAAGTACTGATTATTATTTTATGTAATTGATCAATGAAACTTCCATAGTGACATTTCTTCTTCTTAAGGTGCCTTCTTCCTTACTGAAGGTTGGCTATAACTACAGCAAATTGCTCTCTCTTGAGCTGTTCTTAGTATCGAATGTGTATCCATGCCTGTCCAGTCTCTTACATTCTTCAACCAGGAGCATTTTCTTCTTCCTGGACCTCTTCTTCCTTCCACTTCTCCTTCCATTATAAGTCGTAGGAAGTTGTATTTTTCTCCTCTGTAAATATATCCTAGATAAATATTTAGGAGTTCTCTCTCAGTACCCATTCTTTTTAGCACCTCGTTGTTGATCAGTGCTCTGTCCAAGAGATCTTCAGCATCCTTCGAAAAATCCACATCTTAAAGGTCTCTATACGCTTCATACTTGTAATTCCGAGAGTCCATGTTTCCACTTCATATAGTAATATGGAATAAATAAACGTTTTTACAAATTGGTATCGGATATCCAACGATAACGTAGAGTTTATTAGGAATTTTTTCATTCGTTGAAATGCGGACCTAGCATATTCTATACGAGCACGTATTTCGACCTCGTGGTCAAGATCGTTTGTTATCCAGCAATCTAGATACTGGAATCTTTGTACTGGTTCTATATGTTTGTTATAGATACAAATATTAATGTCGACATTTGGTGTGTAACAGCCATTACTTTTGTTTTATTTGTGTTTATATTTAGTCCCAACCCTCTTTGGTTATGATATTCAAAAGTCGTTGTAAACCCTCAGCACTGTCGGCAATAATGACGGTTTCGTCTGCGTATCTTAAGTTGTTTACGTATTCTCCGTTGAATTTTATTCCTTCTTCAATATTTTCGAGGGCATTTTGAAAGATCTTTTCGGAATATATATTGAATAACAGTGGAGAAAGTACATAGCCCTGACGAATTCCTCTTTTTATTGGCAATTCTGCTGTCAGACGATTGTCTATTTTGATCGACGCCATTTGATCCCAATATAGTTTTTTAATAATAAGTGCTACAGTGTTATGGTCTATACCATGTTGTGTTAGGGTTTCTATGAGTTCAATGTGTTTTACTTAATTAAACGCTTTTTCGTAGTCGATAAAACAGAGAAACACGTCTTTTCGCTGATCTCGGCATTTTTGTAGTAATATCTGGAGGCCAAATAATGCCTCCCTTGTACCAAGTCCCATACGAAATCCAAATTGATTGTCGCTCAGGTTTCTTTCGCATTCTCTGTATATTCGTTGATGTACAATTTTGAGTAAAATTTACAGAAAATGGCTCATCAGGCTAATTAATCTAAACTGTGAGCATATAGTGACAATAGATCCACTAAAAAACAATAATTTAATTAAAAAAAAAATAAGTCGATTACGGGTAAAAGAAATTTAACATTTAATTTTTTTATGTGGTGATTATTGTTAATTATCAATCGATGTCTTCTTTTTCAGTCATTTTAGTGAAAATAACGTCAGAGCAATGGACGAAACTTGGTATAAGAGAGCTGTCGACCAGCATTCTATAGAGCCAGAAAGTTTTGTTTTTTCTGTACCTTTTGATATCGGATCGTATGGAAAACCTTTAATAACAGCCACACATGCTGTTTTTGTTGAGCATAAAGGTCATAGGGCACCTGCTGCCGTTGTGGGATTACAGTACCAGCATTCCACTTTGGCCTCGCACTTTTTTAACATAACATCCAAGGTAAGACAATAATTAGATTAATAATATAAATAATATCATATTTTTATTTTACTTTTTCTTGTTGAAGATTTTATCAATTATGGCAATTACAAATTCTTGATTGTAAACTTAATAGATGAAAACCTGTGAATGGTTGAGAACTTGATGAACCATTTACCAACATGTAGAAGTTCACAGTCGTTGCTTTTTTAGAAGATTGATAATGTTCGTTGTTGATAATCCAATTTAAATCTTTTTTTTTTTAATTACAGTGCACAGGATCTTCTTCTTGCAAAAAGACATGCGCAAGTGATAAACTCGATTGCTACGTTTTGGATAATAACGGTTTTATAATCATTTCTGAAAATAACGATGACACTGGTCGATTTTTTGGCCAGATAGATGGAACTATTATGGATTCTTTGGTTCAAGATAGAATTTACGTAAAAGTACCAGTATACGATTATCAGGGAGCTTGTTCTAATAGTAAATTTCACTTTAGTGGAAGTTCCAACAAATTATCGGTTAGTATTTATTTTTTTTATGTTAAACTTAATTATAAATACCATTTTATGTATGCTTTTGTATACTAACGGTAAAATAATCAAACAAATAAAATTGTTAAAAGCTACCGTCGCTGACTTAGTAAATGTAGTAATCGACAACTAGGAAGAACCTACAACCTACATCCATGGTGTGTAATGGTTATGGTCAACAACTTTCCAGTTGTGCCGGGTTATTTTGAAAAACGTACTAGTGTAATTGGAAAAAAAAAGTTTTAAATGTTTTAGATCGTTTATTGTGTGAAAGTTTAAATCCAGCGTTTTTTAAGCATATTTCAAATGCCTCACAATTGTTGCCAAAACTCAAAACTAAAATTTCATGCTATAGGTTTTAAAGGTGAGGCTCTACTAATCGAAACTTTATAGTGGTCAGTCAATAAAAGGGATATATTGTATTGATCTCGTGAGAATCGTAAAAAATGACAAAAGCGCCACGTTAATTTATTTAACACCTTTATAAAAACTGAGTTTATTCTCGGCAAAATACAAAAACTTCATACGAAAGCTGCACTCTTTGCCTTTAAAACTTATCTTGATTTTTGTCGATAGGACATTTGGATCAAACGATATGGAGGTTTTACCGTCGAGCTGATACAAATTTTATTGAACACTGATTTCGCGCGGGAACTGACATGCAAAAACGACAGTCGCTTCAAGCGTTTTTTCTACACAAAAAATGCTTATAAACATTTTCATGTAAAATTATCTCAGCTATATTTTTTATTTGAAACAATTTTTTCTACGGTGTACAAATTCTTGGTAAATCGATTTTTTTTTTCGTTTTTACCCCCTGTAAGGGGGGTTTTAGGAAGAAGCCCAGGGGTAAAAGTGTTAAACTTTTTTTGCACTTTTTTTGGGGTCCCAAAATTAATATTCTCGGCAAAATTCAGCTTGTTCGTATGATTTTTAGAGGTTCAGTGGGATTTTCGTCTCTGACGACTGGAGTATTATATCTTAAGAGACTTGCTGTCCCGCTTTTGGTTCTAACATATCACAGTATCTTTGTACAGTGAATACACCGTGCAACATCTTAAATAACTCCTTAAAACTCTTAAACTATTGATTTACAATTCATCCACACACCACCAACACATCCACACACCACCATCAACATTTTTATGTTTAAAAAATTTATCTCTTTCATCAGAAACATTGTTTTGCAAAGTTTTTTCAATTTCCAATTATCTACGTCGTATATCTGTACTTCTAGCTCTGTACCATAGTGTTTAACTATCAATTTTTCCAAGTGTTTTCATCTCTGCTGTTTCTAACATCCTTTTTGTTCTCCCTGTGTCAAGTTTTGTTCTTTCCCGATATTTTTAATTCACCATATTATTTCATTAAGGCAACCTGCGGCTCTGTTTGCTCTATTCACTTGATTTTCCACTTCTGTTTTGAGCTTTCTGTAGCTAGATAATGTGATGCCTAGATATTTCAACTCCATCACTTGTTCTATTATCTAACCTTCCAGTTCCAATTTACTACTACTACTACTATCGGTTTACAGCGTTCTCCGACGCCTTCCGACTCCTAACCGCCATTCTTGTTTATTCAGCCATAGGCCTGGAGGGATTTCTCTTTCCTCTAGTTCTTTTTCAATTCCCTCTCTCCAGCTTTTTCTCGGCCTTCCTCTTTTCCTTCTCCCTTGTGGTGTCCACGTCAAAATCTGTTTTGGAATCCTGTCATCTGACATTCTCTGTACATGGCCGTACCATATTAACTGTTTGTTTTTATGTCATCAACTATTATATGCTTGACTCCCATCATTTCACGTATTCTCTCATTTGGTATTCGATCTCTTCTTGATTTTCCTGCTGCTCTTCTCCAGAAGTCCATTTCTGTTGCTAGTAACAGTTTCTCTGTTCTTTGTTTCATTTGCCAAACTTCGCTGCCATATGTGATTACACTTTTAAGTATGGTGTTGTATATGAGTTGTTTGTTCGCTTTAGATATTGTTTGGTCCCACAGAATTCCGTTCATCATGGATATGGCTTTTCTACCCTGTATGTTTCTGTCTTTTATAGCAGCATCGAGTGTTCCATCTTGAGTTATCTTCATACTTAGGTACTTGTATTCATCACAGTTTCTAATTTCTACCCCATCGTACTAATTTCTAATTTCTACCCCAGTTCCAATTTACATCTTAATAAATTTGCTGTTATAACCATGCATTTTGTCTGTTTTGGGGAAATTAACATGTTAAATTTTCTGGCGGTTATATTGAATTGGTGCAGCATACGTTGTAAATCATCTTCACTTTGAGAGAGTTGCATTGCGTTTTCTGCGTAGCAGATTATTATAAGTTGTTTTTCTTCCATTTGGTATTTTTTTTTATTCTTATTTTTTTATAATTTCATCCATAATCAGGTTGAAAAATAGAGTACTCAGCGATTCTGCCTGTCTTATCCCATTGCCAGCTTCAATAGGGTCACTTAGTACTTCTTCTACTTTTACTTTTATTGTGTTGTTTTGGTAGATATTTTCGATCGTTTTGCTTATTCCCAAAGGTATCTCTTCCGTACAATACGTGGATAACGTCCTTTAATTTGACCCGGCCAAATGCCTTCTTAAGGACTACCAAACAGATATGCCGGTTTTTTGTATTCTATTAATTTCTCTTGAACTTGCCTTATTATAAATAAAGCGTCGGTGCATGATCTTTCCGACCTAAAATCTTGTTGTTCTTCTGCTAGTATTATAATTTCAATCAGTTTATTTGTTATCACTTTGGTTGTTAATTTTAGTCTTGTGTTTAATAAATTAATGCCACTTTAATTTTCCGGGTTCGACTTGTCTTCCGTTTTAAAGAGAGGTATTAGGATACTTGATCTCCATTCTTGAGGAATTAGGTTTTATTCTATTATTTTTTTGATTAGTTTTAGTAATTATTTGGTTAGATCTGGTTCTCCGAGTTCGGTCGGTATTCTGTCCTTTCCTGGTGATTTGCTGTTTTTTAATTTTCTTAATGCTTCCTTCACCTCTTCCTCCTCAATATTTTTTTCTTTGTTTTCCGTTACCTCTGGTGTTGGTGATTAATTATTGTCACCTTTAGCAAGTAGGGATCGAAAGTAGTCTGCCCATGTTTGCTTTTGAATGTGTTTCATTTTTATTAGCTCATTCTTCTCTTTTCTTTGTCCCTTGATCATTCTCCATATTTTTTTCTGTGTTCCATCTGTACCAGTGGGGCTACCTTCTTTTTGTACCAGTATCTTCAATTGCGGTATTACTACAAATACGGCAACGAGTCGAAGAGGCACATCGAGCATTACAAGCCTCACTAATCGTCTGTATACGCATTAAGGCTCGTGTGGCTTGCAATGCTCGTTGTTCTTGTGGCCTCTAGTGACTCAGAGCCAGTGACTTACATTTATTGGACGATTGTCGGTGCATCAAAGAAATCCACTTAACTGAACAAGTAATTTAAAAGGTAGGGCTTTGCTATGCTCGTAAGCCCGTAAGCCCGGACAAGGCATACGAGCTCCATAATCACGTCGAGTCTCGATCAACATGAGTGGTCCTTACACGCCTTTAATAAGTGAACCAACAATAAATTCGACGATATAAGCAAGTCACCAAACGGGTTAAAACCAAAAAAATGGTCACTGGGGCGGTTAAAGACATTTTGTGTATAATAGACTCTTTGTCGTCTTTGTATATACCTTTATAACTAATTAACTATTATTTTTAGATATTTAACCCAGTCAACACGGTTTTTGGTTGTATAATTCAAACAATATTTTCTCTTCTGGTGAATTTAAATAAGGCTTACACGAATGCTTTAGCCTACAATCGAGATGAGAGTGGTAAGTTTTTAAAAAACAATGATAATGTATTTATTTGTTATTAGATCGTTCGGGAACATCTATAAACGACGTCGTAAAAAGTGTTGACTTTTTAATACCCCCCTCCTCTACGTCGCAAAGTGACGTTTACAGTCGAGGCCCTCCCTCGACGTCGCAATTACCCCCCTTTTAGTTATTTTTTTAAAAATTCAATGGTATTTCTGGATTTTTTAAAATTAACTATAAAACTGTATTTTCGCATGTATCATAAAAGCTAGTAAAAAATTATATTTATAAAGACAACAGCGACGACTTGAAATACACCAAACGACGTCGGATGTGAACTCATGTCCCCTCTCCACCCTCTTATCGTATACCAACGTAATAAGCAAAGTCTCCCCCACCCTCAACGACGTAGTTTATAGATATCCCTTTTCTTTTATATTCATCACTTGCTATTTTAAAACATTTTGTATATTATCAGTTTTTGCTCAATTTTTTAGTAGTACTAGCACAAATCTTATTTATATCTATATTTGTTAAACATTATATGAACATTAAAAATACAATAATATTCCGACGTATTTAATGCTCAATTAATTCGCTAAACTATGTTGCTCAAAATATCTTAAGTGACACTTCTTTATATCTTATAATTATATTGTAGTGTTTTATATTATGGTTCTTTAAATATATCTTTGAGATATAAACGCCGAGTTGTGACGAAAATGTTTTAAGTTGTAACGAAAATCAGCTCAGGTAGTCAAAGAGAAGAAGATCAGGTGGTAATAAGCTGGCCGTACACAGAAACCTTACACTGGCACTATATATTTTAGGACACCTGCTTCATAAGTACTTCTTATGTTCCAGGAACCTATCCAGATTATACTTTTGGATGACATTTATTTTTCCTTATTTTCCTTGTTTCGCCTATTAATAATCTCTCCATGTCCTAACTCATTGCCATAGTTCTATTATCCTTTGATCCATCTCTACTGATCGGCTCAAGTTTCATTGTGGGTCTAGTTCCCCTTTTGTTCGGTTTCAACTCCATACTCTGCCATCTATTGCCTTCCGAAACCTCTCTTTGTACTATTTTAAAATCTCTTCGGGTCTCTTGTGCTTTTTTCTTTATTTCCTCTTGCGTTCTTTCCTCAGTTCATTGTCAAATCATCGTTTATGTATTTTTTTTCTTTAAGGTCGTTTAATTTTCTTTTATTTCTCATTTCTCCTTTTCTTCTTGGTTTTCTAGCTGCATTAGAGAAGCTCACCCCTATCTTAAAAGCTAATTTAACCCCTAGCTATTTTTGTAAAGTTTCCTCTATAATCCCATGGCCGATTTCAGCATATATCTATATTCTATAGTGTAGTCTATATTCAAACCTGTTATGATTACGTTATCCTTTTTCTTCTCTTTCTCTAGGTACTCAAGTTTGGTACTTAATTCTAGAACTTTCACACTGCAACACTCTTCTGCATAATTTCTTTGCTCTCTTTTAATATCTTTCACGTCTAAGTCCAACTGTTTTAGTATCTCCATTATCTCTTCTTCCATTTCCACTCCACTTCCCTTTATTGGCTTTCTATTTACCTTTCTACTTCTCTTAAACTCTCTCCTTCTCACCCTATTCATCTCCTCTTCGCAGTTTTTTGCCCTCACCCGTCAGTTCGTTGGACGACATTTTTAATTTTACTTCGCTCTCCCCCGGTATTCAGTCGTTTCTTGAAGATAGCGGAGAGTTCCTTCCACTTCAACGGCTCCTATAAAAAACTCTTATTCACCTTATCACTTAATTAGCTTACTTATTGCGTATAATTGTTTTTAAATTTAAATTTAAAGGTTGGCGACCACCAAACGATAGGTTTCTCTGTTTTGTGCCGCTTGTATTATGTTCGCAGCTTCTGGTATTTGAAACCATTCTCTCAAGTTTCTCAGGCAAAAAATAATTAAACTTGCCACATACGTGGGTTTTTCACTACTGAACTGTATTAAAAAAAAAACTTGTAAATTGACGTCAAGGGCCATCGTGACAAAAAACTAAGAAATAAGATCAAATCGGTTCTTTTATAACCAATTGCCAGGCTAATTAAGAATTTAAGTGGCAATATAGACATTCTTATTAGGTACTTTGGGAAAATAATGTACAGCTGATTTTATAGTACGCAGTTATTTCATGGGAAATATTACATAATTTTAAAATAATTACACCCAGACAAAATTAATGGCATGGGAACTTAAGTACGGCGTGACCTGGTATACTACTGTCAAAATTTAAGCTTTACGAAAATAAAACGCTACAAAGTGTAGAGATGTAAGGAAATGTTTGGGTAAGATTTTGAGCGATTGAAAAATCACGAGTGCAGTGTATCACAAAGAAAACTCATTTTAATGTGACTTTGTTGTAACTATAAACAATGTACTAGCAATCGATTTGGTTATAATACTCATGATTATGCACCATCACAAGCTATAAAGTAGGCTGAAAGCTTCCCTAATAAACTATACAATATTCTCTATACAATCTTTATAATAACAATGAATATATTACCAACATATTTTAAACTTTTAAGATGATCTATTTGGCGTTTATTCCGATTATGAGATAGAACAGTATACAACTGGCGAAGAAATTACAGATGAACAAGACACAGTATTTTCTCCTCCTTCTAACACTTACTCACCATCTTTTATTCCACCATATGAGTCTGATCCTATGGAAGGCGTTGATGTTGGCATCAGACCTTGCGATCGGAAGGTGGACCTGTACATTTTACAACCAGAGAAGTTGAACACTAGTGGCCAAAGCAATCCTTTAAAAGGAAAGCTTACGAATTGTCATAGTAGCGGCTGTGAAAGGTAAGATATATAAAATTTATATGTCATATTTATTATTTTTGATAAACGATGGTACCTCGACATACGAGTGTAATTCGTTCCGTAATATTATTGCTCGTATGTCAAAGCAATTTTCCCCATTGAAATTAACTGAAATGTCATTAATCAGTTCCAGTCCCCAAAAACACGTTAGTTGTTTTTGTAAAGTGTTTTTAAATAAGAAAAATGTATTTAAAAGAAGAAACATTTATTTATAAGTAAAAAAAAATGTATACATATTCTGAAAAAACATAAGAAAAGGTGAAGTGCTTACGGAAGCGCTTAATTTTCGTCAGTGTTCTTCAAACACTTTTGTATCTCAAAACACTCGTATATTAGGGCGCTCGTATATTAGGGCCACTGTATAGCTTTTTATTCTAATAATATTGTGTAACACCCATTTAGATGCCATTGAATTAAACGAGTGAATGTTATTATTATTTTAATATGTGTCTGTAGAGGTGCTTTTTATTCTCTATTTTTAATGTTTTCTTATGATAAGTATGCAGAGATTATCCGGTACCTGCTAAGAGACACAGTTTTTATGATAAAATGCGTTAGGCTTTCACGGCCATCGTCTAACTTGTTAAACTGTTTGTTCGGGCTGTTAGGCCGTTGTCTTCTGAGATTAATTCTCGACGTTTCGCCAACGCTAGGGGTTGGCATCTTCTGGAGTTGTTACTACTTCGCTTGTAAGCTAAAACTGAGGTTTATACTGCCCATAAAACAACTATTTGACATTCGTTTAGTTTATTTACCTATTTAGTATGTAACTATAGCTAAAATATGTACATATAATGTACAAATATTTGAAGTTTATTGTCAATGCTTTTTATTATTTTTAGACCATTTAGTGTACAAAAGATACCACATAGCAACTTGATACTACTGGTAGTAGACACAGTATGTTCGTGTGGTAGCAAACAACTAAGTATTATACCTCAAGAAGTTAGTTACGAATCCAAAAACGGAGGTTGTCTCCATAAACCAAAAGATAGTCTTTATAGAAAACGACCTCCAAAATGTATTAACTATCATCCAGAGGTAAGTAAAATAGCCATAGGGATTTTTTTAATACCTGGAATCCTTAAAAAATAAAATCTCTGGGAAATAAAGATAATAGATATATATGGTTCTTGTAATATTTCAAAAATGTTAGCGGGTCTTGTAAATAGTGACAAACATATAGTTTAAATATTATGATTACATGTCCACTTTGCTTAAATTATGCTAGATACTTCATTGACATTTTGTACTAGTAATATTATCTAGTTTTACCCATTTCGAAATTATTTTCCTAATATCATCCACAAGGAGTAGTCACTATAGAGCAAAAGTAAATTTGCTACATTTTTAAAACCTCGGATTTGATTTCGCACAGTAATTATAATCCGTTAGAAAGCAGATAATCCACAATGTCATGTCATAAACCGAAGAATGACGAATAATTTCAAAATTATTTGAAGTTTACTTGTCTAAAATATTGCAATAATTTTAATAAACCAATAATTTTATAATGTGCCTAAATAATCTGTTCAGTTATAAAATATTATCATTAAAAATCACCTAAATTTCTAAAAAAGGAATAAAATTTCGAAGAAAGAAAGGGGAAAGACCAAAATCAAAGTGGCTGCAAGAGGTTGAAGAAGAGTTAAAAACGCAGGAATAAGATACTGGCCCCAGAAAACTCGTGACAGGAAAAAAATGGAGAGAGTTCGTTAAGAAAATAACATCAGCAAAAGAGATTGATTATTAAAATAAATAGGATCTCATCCCCACATCGGGGTCTATTGTCATACAGCGCTCCCATACATACTTATAGTGAATACTAGAATTATCGGAAGTAAACCACCTCTATTCGCGTATTATGAACGGTAACGTTTCCGTACCTTGGTCGCTATCTGAAAGGTTCTCGAACACGCGTATATGGGGTACGTCAAACTTAGCTTTTTCGTTTCACTGCTCCTTTCTTACATCTAAGCGTACCGATCATCAACTCTATATGTAGACCCAGGAATGTGTAATCTGCAGGACTCCAGCTCTGCATAAACCACTCAAAAAGAAATAACAGCCTACTGTTTTTGAAGGACATGACTTCATCGGGTTAATGCAACACACGTTCATGACTGTTGTTCATTCTTAACTTCAGGTGGACGACATATTCTTCGCTTGCAACATGTTCTTCGGAAGGTCTACAGCCAAACTCTAGGTCGCAGGGCAAACGAACTTTACGGCCCAATATCAGGCAGGTTGGAGTCTGGCCTGTAGTTTCATTCACAGCTGAGCAGTAGGCCATTAGGAATAAATAAATGTGCTGGTTCCAATCTCTCCAATCTCTTTGATGTTCGGATACAACTTTGGACAGGTGTTTAGCCATCGTTCTGTTCATCCTCTCAACCATTTCATCTGATAAGGGATGTAGCGGTGTCGTTCTGGTCTTATTGACATCAAGCAATTTACAAACGTTTTGGAAGACAGTTAACTCGAAGTTTCGCCCTTGGTCGGAGTGGATATCCAAGGAAACACCAAATCGGCTGAAGAATTCGTTAACAAGTACCTCTGCAACGGTAACAGCTTCTTGATTTGGTATCGCATAGGCCTTAGTCCATTTCGTAAAAGAATCCATACCTACCAGGATATATTTATTTCCATCATCTGTTTCTGAAAATGGAACTGCAATGCCGATTGCTACTGTTTCCATAGGACTACCAACATAATACTGTTTCATGGATGCCCTCTTTATACTAACTGGACCATTACTGATTGCGCTCAGTTCACATTTCTGGCACCATCTCCTTACATCATCTTTACAGTTTACCCAATAGAACCGTTCTCGAACCTTTTGCATAGTCTTCGTAATACCAAAATGTCTACCTGATGAACCGCAACTGACGCAATACTTCTGATACTTTCCTTTTAGGTACAATTAACTGAAGTTTAGATTCTGTATCATCATTTTTCTTAAATATTCTATACAGAAGATCATCTTTTAGTACCAGGTAATTCCATTGGCACCAGTAGCACTTGACTTCATGCACTAATGTCTTGCCAAGAAGGTTTCTCACCTCGACGCATCCTCCAATAGTTTTTTTTATATAAGGATCATCTGCTTGGGCGTCTTGTAGTTGACGAGGCAATTGATCGTTAATGACGGTGGTTCGTCTCAAGGGGTAAATTCGTTGCTGTAATTTAATACAGTGTCTACAACTTGCACTGAATGGCCGTCTCGACAGAGCGTTAGCATTTGAATAAACTCTTTCAGTCTTGTGTTCGATCTGGTCTAGTTTTCTGACTGTTGTAATATTGTTTTGTAATTTACGGCAAATGTGACCTACGTCGCCAGCATTCCAACATCTGCTTTCGCGTCTCTTCGGCATCGTGTTACTAACTACTCTTTCCGTATGATTTCCTCCAGACGTTTATCGTTTTGTTCGTCGCCTTCTTTAGCGAGGTTGGTACTCGATAGCTCTGTGAAGCTTGACTAGCTGTTTCGTGTTCTAAGGCAATCGCAAGCGCTTTATCGAGAATTTTCGGTCTTGGTAGTCGTAAAGCTTCCTGTAGTTCACTCTCTTTCAACCCATTGAGAAAGGTAATCTACAGCAATTTCTTTCAAAATGTAATTTGGTGCCTCTTAATCAGTTAACCGCACTATACGAGCAACATTTGCTTCAATATTGTAGCCTCATATAAACATAGATGAAGAAAATTTATTGACAAAAACTCAAAACCTGAATACAAAGAAAATAGATAAAAAGTAGAAAGGCAACCCTAAATACTTATTCCTAACTATTTGGTTGTCATCAGTATGGTATAGCCAAGTTAGAATAGGAGCAAATTAACTTGGTAAACTTCGGGAGCAATGCGACCAATTGTAGTAAAAATATCAGAAGATCCTGTCTTTCAGAGCTACAACTAGATCCTTTTCTGGATAGACATAAGGATGAATTTCCTTGTGTTTTACTGAACATTGCTCCTTCAATGTTACACGGTATTATAATTCTGAATCATTGTTTGTATTAATTTTTGTTTTGTTGTAAACTTTTAAATGTGTTTATATTTTTAGGAAACAGAAATTCATCTTTGTGGAGAGGCATCTGGGATGCCTACTAATGTTGTTGCAGTTTTGATAGGTTTTGCTAATTGCCTTGTCGCTTGTCTATCGTGATTAAATTCATATAAATTCTAGGTTTATTAAATACTGACTATGACGTAATGTACTATGTCACATATAATTTATACTAATTATAAAGTTATAACGTAAAATCATTTGCAAATAGACACATAGTAGGTAAAGTTTTTGTATTGACAAAGTCAAATGGTACTAGTTAAATTTTTAATATAATTTATAAAATAGAGGAGTAATTTTGATGTACTTGTACATATCAAAAGTTGTAGACGGTGATTTTTCGAAATGATATCATATATTTTTGAAAAAACACTTAAAAGTTCCAAATTTTTAAGAACTCCTTACTGTTACTTGATTACTATTTTAGTGATATGTGGAAGTAATGTATTTCTGTACAAGCATTACAATAAAAATACCATATCGCGTTATTCAGTACATATGAATTAGTAGCTAGTTCGCTTGTTAACATTTATTTGAATTTCACATATCTAAAAAAGTTAATCTTCGTATCACACGAGTGGCAATTATCTGCCATCTCCAAGGATTCAACAGAACTCATCATCGATTCAACATTCTGCAGGATTATTAGCAATCAGAACGATGTCCTCTGTAAGTCTTAGATGGCTAAGGTCTTCTCCATCAATCGATAGGCCTTTGTTCTGCCAGTTCATTTTGCTAAATATATTTTCTAGAATTACAGTAAAGAGTTTTGGTGATATTGCGTCTACTTGTCGGACGCTTCTGGTAGTGGGAAATTCTGGAGTGTTTTCATAAATGTTTACCTTAGCTTTTGTTTGTATGTATATAATTGCTTAAGTTTCTATGTATGGTTTGTTAATGCCTTGGTTGGTCAAAGCTTCTATTACTGCCTTGGGATATATAGAATCGAAAGAAAGGTTAATGCTAACGGTACTTCATATTCTTTAGCCCTGGTCATTAGTTCTCGAAGCGTATGGATATGATTCAGAATACTGAATCTACTTTTGAAGCCAGCTTGCACTCTTGGCTATACAGCATCTAATGCATTTGTTAATCTGTTGTTGATTATCTTATTACAGGTCTGTAGTTTTTAATATCGTCTTTGATACCTTTCTTATGAATGAGAAATATGTTTTCTGTGCTCCAGTGGTCTGGTATGCATCTTGATCTCAGGCAATTCGTAAATATGCTTGCTAAGATTTTTCAGATTTTTTTGCCAGCGTATTTAAGCAGTTCCACTGTTATGCCATCTATTCCAGCTGCTTTACCGCTTTTAATTATTGTAATTGTCGATTCTGCTCCTTAATGAAGGACTTCTGGTACATCTACTTGGTTACTGATTGCTTCTTCAAGAAATCTATTTTTTTTTTCTCTCTGTAATTCTGGTGTTTTCGTTTGTTAAAACAACGATTTGCTTCTTTATAATGATTAATGCTTTTCTTGTTTTCTTATAGTTTTTTATGTTTTCGATTGCATTTTCTGCCAGTCTTTCATTGTATTTTCTTATGTCTTCCTCAATACTTTTTCTTATTGTCTTACAAAGTTTTGTGTACTATATTCTCTGTATGTTGTTATTTAGTTTCACTTCCCTTCTTTCTTTTAACATTATTTTGGTTTTATTATTTAACATTTGTTCATTTTGTTGTTGCGAGCCTCCGATTTCTTTGGCACTATCAAGGATTATTCCCATTAATTGAGAGCTGTAGATTTGGTCATGTAATCTTTCATCAATTTTCCTTTGGTAGTGATGTTATATTTCTCTTAGATTGTTAAAATGTATTTATACCGGTTACTCATTTATTTTATTCTTTCTAATTTCATATCTAGAACAATTTTTGCTCTGATTATTCTATGGTTGCTGCCTGTTTGAAATTTATTTATTACACTAAAATCTTTTATTGTAGCAATCTGGTTAGTTAGAATAAAGTCAATTTCGTTCTTAGTGGTTCAAAGAGTGTATTTGGAATAGGCATATTTTAGTAGTGTCCAAACTGAATCAGTGTTTCTCCCCTTTCATTTCTGTCATCGACTCCATACTTTTCCATGACTTGTTCCTTGCCTTTTCTCTTTCCCACTTTGGCATTAAAGTCACCAATTAAATAGTTGAAGTGACTTTTATTGCTATTTAATGCTTCAGTTATGTTACTGTAGAGTTCCTCTATTTCTTCGTTAGTGTGAGTAATAGTCGGGACGTATATTTATATAATTTGTATATTGTATCTCTTTAATAGTTGTCAGGTTAAGCTAGCTACTCTATCTGAGATATTAGTTATTTCTACTACTCTTTGTTTCTATTTCTTGTTAATTAGGAATCCAATACCTCCTGTTCTACTCGTTGATGTTCCTTGGTGGTAGAAAGTGTTTCCTGACGTTAATTCCTGACGTTAAGAGCTGTTCATCTTTCCGTCTTACTTCGCTGATTCCTATGACGTCACATTTTATATTTTTAGTTTCTTTTTCCAGTTCACAAGTCTGAATTGATTTAATAGCGAGTGGCAGTTATATGTCAGATTCTTGGCACCCTCTGCCCTCCTGGCTTAATCCCGAAAGCTGCCCACTTCAGGGCCATTTGGGCCTGCGGAAAATGAGGGCCAAAATTTGAATATGCCTTTCATAATAGAGGTTGTAAGGCATACCTTACCATGCTGCCTCAGTGCGGGTTGGTAAGGGTTCGATGGTGTGTTCCGATTATAAGGTGCCGAAACCAGACTTTCACCCTTCTCCTTCTGGTATATAACGTACCCTCATAATACGCCATATATTGCCGAGGATTACGCGACTTATGTCTTCGTGGACGTAGGAGGTAGGATTCGTTGACAGAGCCGGCTGACTTTTTAGCTGTAACCCATTCGTAACTATCAGTTAGGCATTTACCGGAGATTTTATTGGTTTGCTCTTAGCAGCAAAAGAACAACCCCTTCGATACCGATGAAGTTCTTCGTTTTATACTTTATCAAAAACTTGCGCCATGTCAGGAAAGATAGTTTTAAATAGATAAATTTTCTTCTATTTTTTTTACTTTTCACTATCGCTCTCGAGAAAGAGAGAATGCTTTGTGATCTTCTGGTTTAAATATGTAACAAATCTATCTTCTCCTCTGAAATCTGACATACAATCAAAGGAAGATCACACGGCAAATGATATGAATTTAAGATAACGAACTATTTCAATCAAGCAATAAAATCTAAATTTGAATCTGGAATTTTTCTGTCAGAGAACACACCATCTGTGTCCATTGATGTCCTTATATATCCTCTCGATGTATCTTTTTTTTATTCCTGTCTGTACTAGTGCGGCTTTGTAATCTTTATAAGACAAATTTGTCAGTTTTATATAATTTACAGAGAGTTCATATTTTCCTAGGAACTTCCACATCTGGTCTCTATTTACTCAGTCGAAAAATTTACTCTTTCAAATATACCAAATATGCATTTATGTCCTTTTACCAGTTATTGTTCTTATTCTAGGATGATTCTTAATGTACTTATGTGATCTATGGTTGAGAGTTTCTCTAGGAAACAAATGGACCCTCTATACATAAAAGAAAATTATCAGCGGTCAAAACATGACAAATAAAATCTTTAAGTGACTTCGGAAGCTTCCCGGTCTTAGATAAAGGTTTGGAGAAGAGTTAAAATTTACCAATAGTTTTCCAATTGGGCCTTCTCTTTTTTGAATGACTTTTCTTTGAGTCTATCTCAAGATTTTACTAAACTTGAAGGTAATTCTTGTTTTGAATAAGCTTTTAGTTACTGTAGTCCAACCAACAGCCGGAGGGGATTCATGCACAACATGATTTTACGGCCTGTTCGAGTAATAAGTAGCCTTCTTATCTGTTTGTGTTCTCTGGATGCCTTTGGTGTTTTACAAAAATTAAATATGGAAAATTGTAAGGTTTATAATAATGACAACAAAAACCTAGAAGAAAATTATTAGAATATATACAATTCCGCATCTGCATCCTTACTGTCATAACCATAGAGCCTATATTGGATAAAGATTTAAATCATTTGTGATTTGGTTATGACTATAACGGAACTGAAGATAAAAAAGAATAGGTGGATATTTGCCACTTGTGTGATGGGGTCTAAGGGTTGATCGTTTCGGGTCGTTGCGTTGTATGAGTCTTCTCATATAGCAGACAATAATCGCTTGTTGGAAATGTCTCTTTCTCTCTTTATATGCGTGTACATTGTACATAATATTACCTAAATATGAATAGGAAATGTAAAATTTATATCTTTTAAAATTTTTCTAAACTTTTATGTAGGTCATTTAGTATGAAATAGCCTATAGCATAATTTTATACGTTAAAAATTTGTTTGTTATTAAAAGAACCTACAGAAATAAAATAACATAAATAAATTGTATATTTTGAACGTTAATAGATAAGAATGTCTGTGTTAATATACAAAGTGTTTTAAAAATATCCTTAACTGTCAATATAAAACTAGAAAACCCACAACTTTTGCATATTAATGTAAAACGATGTAAGATCTTTTTCCATCGTTTTTATACAATTGTTTTAAACTAACTATCTAATTATTCTAATCTGTTCTAGCAGAATGTAGTAAAAACTGATAAAAAAAATTTCTATACTTGAACTTGTCTCAAATGCATATCAGTTACCATCCGCATTATATGTCCTATCCACCTCAGACTCCTATCTTAATATATTATACGATATTTGGTTCCTGCTCAATTCTATAAAGTTCAAAGTTGTATTTTCTTCACCGCACTCCATTGTTATTCACCCCTCCATAGATTCGCCTTAGTACTTTTCTGTCGAAGCATCTAAACATGTTTTCATTAATTTTTGTTATAATCCAGGTCTATGAACCATATCTTAGTATTTCTCGATATAATTGAGGATTTAAGAAAGAGATTGAGCTCAAAATTGCATGTGTTGGCTGTGCAAATTCTGCGGTTTATCTCTGCGGTAATATTTTCAATATTATTGAGTGCTCCGAGGTATACAAATTTGTTCACTGCTTCGATAACGTCGTTTTCTATAACAAATAGTGGCCGTGTTGTTGGTTTTGTTGTTGTTTATTATTAAACCCATTTTGTAGCTGATTCTTTTAGTGCTACAAACGCCTCTCGTACAGCGTTTTCTGTTCTCCCAACAATATTGAGATCATCAGCATAAGCAAATGATTTACACTGATTTGTTATATATTGAGCCGGTGGTTGTTATTTAAAACATACGTATTATTTTTTCCAAAGACAGATTGAACCTTATACAAGAGACAGATGCTGGCGTAGTCCATTATGTGTTTTAAAAGTTTCAAACAGTTCCCACTGGATTCGTACTTTACATTCAACGTTTTGCATCTATGCCATAGTTCAGTTGTTTCTAAAATAAGTGTCAGAGTTACAATCTGATGATCAGTTAGGTTTCAGACCCAATACTTGGCCATTAAGCTTGCGGCATGTCCTGTGGTAATTTTTGATTTAGAGATGATATTTACGACGTGTGCATTCCTCGTAAGTCCTTATTCAGAATAACTCGTAGATATTTAACCACTTCCAAGAATGATAGTGTTATTTCTTTCATAGTCAGGGGTTGAATTCTTAATTTCTTCCTACAACTAAATAAGAATGGGTTTATCTACATATACAGGGTCTTTCAGAAAGGTATGTCATAAATTAAATCACGCATTCCGGAAACAAAAATAAATTGATTGAATCCAACTTACCTTAGTACAAAAGTGTACACAAAAAAAGTTACAGCTCTTTGAAGTTACAAAATAAAAATTGTTTTTTGCATTATCTCCTAAACTACTTGACATCTTGTAATAAAAATGGACACGTTACTTTCTTGTTCTGAAAGCATTTTTCATAAAAAAGAAACACCAAAATCTAAGCGCACAGAAAAATTTTAAGGGGAGTGTGCAGCCCTAAATCCCCCCAAACTTTTGAGTACGTTCAAATCAAATGAATTTTGTGGCATCATTAGTTTAACACATTATTTTTAAAATTATTTTGCCTCTTATCACTTTTTTCAAAGAGTTACGGTCTTTATCATTAAACTTTAAAAAATTACGTGCAAACTAAATAACTAAATAAATGGCTTAAATGAATTAACAAGTACAAAAAATGTCTATAACCTCCATAAATATCATATTACAATAAATGTTCAAAATAACCCCCGTTTTCTTCAATACACATTCGGTATCGTTGTAATAAGGATTTATAATAATTTACTAATGTTTGTATTTTGAGAACGATTTGCTAAGTGGAAATTGAAACGTCAATAAACGTACTTTAACCTTTAATTGTGGCTTATTCCCATTTAAATATTAGTTACTTTAATAAGGAAATCCGAATGCGCTGAAAAATCATATTTTTCTGACGAAATTGATTTGCAGCTTCAATTATTCTAACCCTCAATTGTTGTTCGTCCTCTATTGTTACAGAATACACTTTCTCTTTCATAAACCCCCAAAAGTAAAAGTCCATGGGGTTAAGACATGGACTTTTGGGTGGCCAAGAAATAGGTGCGTCACGACCCCTTCCAATCGACCGACCAGGATACTACCTGCAAAGGTATTCCCGGACTTCATTACTGTAATGCGGTGGAGCGCCATCTTGTAGAAACCACATATTTTGCCTTATTGCAATATTCACTTCTTCCAAATACTTTTGTAAATCGTTTGCCAAGAACTGCAAATAATTATCACCATTTAAATTATTGGGAAGAAATACTGGTCCTATTAGATCCAAATGTGCTCGTTATGATGGTTTGTTATTCCATTTCTACTAAAGGTAGCCTCGTCGGTAAACAAAAGATTTCTAATAAAATTAACATTTCGAGTGTTTTCCATTAACAACCAATCGCAAAATCAAATCCTTTTGGAATAATCTTCAACCAATAACTCTTGAACCGTTGTTAAGTGATAGGGTTTAAGCAGCTGATCCTTCAAACGCCTCTAAACCCTTACGTGATGAACATTTAGTTGAGCAGCTATTACCCTTGTACTTGTTCCAGGGACTTCTTCAATGATTTCTAAAAGTTGGATCCATTATTGGACGACCACTATTGCCAGCAACTTGCAGTTGGAATGTACCCGTTTCCCGTAAAAGACGATCAATGGTCAGAAATAATCGTCTATCGGGTGTATTTCGATTGGGGTATTTTACTGCATAACGCCTTGCGGCTGCTGCACTATTTTCCTTGACATTCACCTACGATATTCCCGATAGTTTATTAAAATCATACTTTAATCTGAACCAACTTACCCAAAGTTAAATGCATATCTGCCATTTCCTGAAATGTGTAGGCCATTGTAATATAAAAAGTTTTAATATTAATCTTGTTCACACAATAAATGATAGCTTTAAATTATTGACTGTTATTGATGAAACTGTTTGTAATTATTTTATCCGTAGAAACTAATTGTAATTTTATGGCCAACTAGGAAAAAACTAGTTTTTCGAAAAAGTGATAAAAGGCAAAAAAGTTTTAAAAATAATGTGTTAAACTAATGATGCCACAAAATTCATTTGATTTGAACGTAGTCAAAAGTTTGGGGGGATTTAGGGCTGCACACTCCCCTTAAAATTTTTCTGTATGCTTAGATTTTGTTGTTTCTTTTGTATGAAAAATGCTTTCAGAACAAGAAAGTAACGTGTCCATTTTTATTACAAAATGTCAAGTAGTTTAGGAGATAATGCAAAAAAATAATTTTTATTTTGTAACTTCAAAGGGCTGTAACTTTTTTTGTGTACACTTTTGTACTAAGGTAAGTTAGATTCAATCAATTTATTTTTGTCCCCAGAATGCGTGATTTAATTTATGACATACCTTTTTAAAACACCCTGTATAATAATAACGCAATATAGACATATCTCAAAAAAAGACTAAGAAAAAAAATACAAATGTTTTATTAGCATTACACAACATAAGCAATAACCGTATATCATTTTTTGTGACTTTGAACTTGATTTTTTAGCGCTAGCACGGTTTTCTCGTTTTTTAGACTAAAATTATGTCTAGTGATAAAGTAACGTTATTATATATTTATACGATGCTTAAATTGTCCCTCGAATGATATCAAATGTATATTTGTTTTATTTTTGTGAAAGAAATTAATTTTAGTAAAATGGGAAAATAGGAAAGTAATAAATTATTATTTTTTAAAACACTCTGTAACTAACTTGTTAAATACTTAGATAGGTTAAATTAAAATTGCTTTTCTTTGTAAAACTATACAAAAATTTCCTATCTCTTAACACATCGATTTACAATTTTTTTAAAAATTGTAATTTAAGACAATACATATGATAAAACTGTGAATATTGAGATACAGGTTTATATAGATTAGTCCACAAAATAATCCGCTATAATGTAAATAATGTATGTATGTACGTAACTTTATTTACTGTCAGCCTTATTTAGACTACACGCGAATGCTCAATAGTCTGGTCAGCTGATAAATTCATCCGAGCATGTGCGAAGAATTGAGTCATTATCACTGATATAGAACCTCGATCAGGCAAAAGTTCAAAGCTGCATAGCCTTAATTTTAGGGCTACAGGTACTTGAACCATTGCCCGATCTTACGGAATGACTACATTTTAAGCCGCATAAGAGATCTATTCTTCCATTGATCAGACAATGGTTCATGCGCGTCTAACGTTGAAAGCATTATGCGCACTTTTGTTAGGAATCTTCCTAGTAGAGACGAGCGCTAAATTTTTACGTTGATTAATTATCTCAAATATATTCACTTTTACTACACATTACATAAATAGATATAAACAATAGTTTACTATGTTGCTTATAGCTAATGTGAGAAATATTTTTTTAAATAATTTGCTAGTGTTGCAACATTTTTTTATCCTAGCTGGACTCCTAAAAAAAGTTGTCTTCTCAAATGGGTAAGACACTGTCAACTGTTCGTCTTAGATATCAATACTGGCATATTAATAAAGCAAAAGTGATCTAAAAAATATTAACAGTATAACTAGGATACCTCTAAGTATACAGTATTAGGTCCAGAAAATTAATTTGGCCGAATGAACGATTAGTTAATTATTTTTATGGTTTTTATAAGTAGGCTTTGTGCCTAGTTGTTCAGATTCATCATCATTAGCCGTTTTGAGTTTCCTGAACATAGGCCCCCCGAAAATAATTCCATTGCATCCTGATCGTGAACACCTTGAATTCCAGTTTGAACCAGCTTGATGTCGTCCGACCAACTTGTTGTAGGACATTCTCGATTACGATAAGCATCGTGTCTAGGTCTCCATTCTAAAATTTTCTTGGTCCATCTCTGACTCTGGCAACATGTAATTTTTTTAACTGCGTCCATAACACAAGTTTGTCTTCTAATCATTTGATTTAAAACTCTGTCTTTAAGGGTTATATTCAACATAGACCTCTCCATTACTTTCTGTGCCACTTGTATCTTATCGACTACTTTTCTGGTAAGGATCAATGTTTCTGTTCCATAAGTTAGAACTGGAAGTACACATTGATCAAAGACCTTCCTTTTTAAGCACTTGGGACAAGTGTTTTAACTTTTGTTAGAACTTTCAGTCTTTTGTTTTGTTCTATGGTATTAGTTGTTTCTTTATTGTTAAAGTTCCTGGTATCTTTCCTAACGGCATTTGAAATGGTTTTGTTTTAATTTCTTAGCTCTGCAATGTTCCTTGTATACTTATCTTTCATTTTCCTCCTTTTTTGCAATAGGTTTCTTGTGTCTCTGTTAGTTTTTCATTTTTCCTTATCTACCTGGCTTAACACTTCTTGTGTGCCTTCTTTAGGGCGTCTACCAATTTCTTGTGTCCAAGTGACCAAGCGTCCTAATTTAAAAGTAATTTGGGCTTTTCCTCTTCGTTTTATTTCGCAGAGACCGATGATGTCCCATTTTATTGTTTTTACCTCTTCGTCCAGTTTTGTTATCTTCTGATCCAATATGAGAGTTCTAACATTGTATGAAATAATATGCATTTGTCGCTCTTTGTGATAGCCTGATTTTTTCCGAAGATTGTTAGCACCCTATGCTCCAACCCTGTTCCATCCGCTACCTTGGTTAGGGGTGTTGGAGCCGTCGGGACTGGGGGCCGTTTAGTTGTTTCATCCTTCATGGAAAATACCTTTTGGGATTTTAAGCTACTCAAACGGCAGGCTTGAGTAGTGTGTATTGGCGAGTTGGTTTGGATGTGAAAGGAGGAAAGAGTGGAGATGGGAATGCTTTGATGATGGTTTCCCCGGGGATGAAAGGCATAGGGATGAAATCTATGAGCTCGCGTGAACAGGTGTGCTATTCCTGAAGTGGAGCTATCCCCTGCCGGGGTCGCAGAGAAGTATCCACCCGCTACCCGGCTATTTCTTTGTAAAGTTTTTGTTCAACTGGCAAGATCGTCGAATGTCCTACTGTAAGGAAAATTGTAGGGTACTATTTTGGGTAGTAAACACGATGAAAAAAACACTTCCACTTGTTATTAACTTGTATACCCCCATGAATATGATCAACCTAACAATACCTTTTTTATTCCAGGCTGTAGGAATTCGTTATTAACATAAAATTTTTTTTTCGAAATATGTTTGACCCTCTTATTACATGTGCATACTTCGCTATATTTGCAAACGCTTAAGTTTTATATTTAATCAATTTTAATACAAATATTGTAATTCCTCTTTATCACCGGAAGCATGGCCTGTAACAGGGTTTAGTCTTATAGCTTCCTGATAATTGAGGTTGTTTTTTTCCTCTTCCTTGTTTTTTTTTATTGTTTTTATTATGCATTATTTTCCTAAGAGCAGATACAAAAAATCCCGCGGAAAATCAGACTTGCCAAGAGAAGACCAATAAAAAGCATTGTTGCTTAATACACGGAACACTCATATTGAACATTTCATTTAACAAGTTGCGACAAAACAACCCTTAGCCGCTACAGAACTTATTCCGCTGTAGGCAGAAGGGATTTTTCCTTTGGTTTTTATCCAATTGACTGGTCAATTAAGACAAATCCCCACATTTGTATGCATTGCCTGATCAGCCACCGACTTAGCAATACGGTATATATCGGACAGCATGTATGGCCAATAGTACCGTCACTTCTGTATTTACCCGTCCACAACATTTACTTACGTTTACCAGCAATTAGGAGACCTGTTTAACAGCTGGCTCTCCATCCACGTCACTTGGTCTGTGTTCGCCTGACACCAGGGGGGAGTTAAAGTTGATTTCTCTCCAGCATTTTTCTTACTATCCACCTTTATATAACTATATCTCGATCTGACAATACACGTTATACGTGCAGCAGTACAGAAACTATACATTAACGAGCTAAGCTTCAGAAATCAACTAAAGGTATGGGAGAATACTAATAAATAAGAATGGAACAAACGCTAGGGATGATAAAGTTTTTCGGTAGGATTTTGCTTATTGCGTGTTCCTAATAAATATCCTAAGTAAAAAATATTCTTATTGTGTATATATACATAGATTTCTTTTGAGATATACTCGTTTTAATGGTTCCTAGTTCTGAGACAAAAAGACACAACAATCGAAGTTAGTACAAATATTTATTTGAATACAAAGTCTACAGTAAATGTTTATATATTTTGTGATTTCGAACTCTTTCTGACACTTACTTATTTGACCAAAGTAAACATATTTCATTCGACAGAAAGCGACTTCTTGACGTATTTATTCATCGTAAAAATTTAGAAGCCTTTACGCTAGGGCCAGTTTGACTTAATATGAAAATGACTGAGAAATTGTACTAGTGAGTAATGTCATAATATAAATATCATAGGAATAATTCGCGCACTATTCTAATGTTCTAGATAAATACACTATTATTATTATAAGCAAAGGACATGCTACCCAAAGATTTTGAATTATTTTTGGTTTTCTGACTAAAACGATATTTCACTTGTGAAACAATTTCAGGTAAACACATTTTCAGATGCAATTATTGCTCTATGTAGTTTGTTTGCTTTATTTGTTTTCGCTTGAAAAAGTTAGATTCAAATCAAACGTATAGGAATAATTTGCTCAGAGGATCTAACGTCTTGCACTAAACTTATTAGTTATGCAGTATCTTCCACAGAACATGCACACCAAAAAACTTGTAATTGCTCTTAACAAATTATATTTTAAATTTGAGGCTGTAGGAGGAATCAACAATTATTACGTTTTACACAGCTCCAGTGAGCATGTGGTAGTAATATTCTCTCGCAACATTGATGACAGGTTTCCTTGACACAATAAATCCCTTACAACAGTATAAGCGTCAAAATCAGGAATAAACAATAAGTATTAACGTTTCTCTCAGTACACCATTGAAATTTAAAAGTAATTGCATCGTTTTGCCTATTTTACAATAATGATTTGTAATAATCCTTTCGTTTGTTTTTGGCTTGGAATATTTCCTTAAGAGACTACACTAATTTTTTTTATTTTTGAACACCGCTTTTAATAGGCAGCTTTTTGGTAAACCGCAGAATGGTTCTGGATGGAAAAAAACAGTATGAGTTTCTTTTTTAACAATAATATCAGTAATTCGTTACTTGCAATTCCTTTATGCCATGGCACCTATAACAAAGTTACTTAATTGCCCTTCGTGAGTTGCTTAAGGGACAGTTTCCAGTTCCAATCTCTTAGGAACTGATAAGTTGTAGACAGTAGAGTCATCAGTGCAGCATTGATGTCTAAGGCAATAAATATTTTGGCCATATTCAGGCACTATTGGTCACAAAAATCTATTACTACTTTGAGAACTATTGCTAATCTGGTGTTAGGACCAGTAATCCCTAATCTTACCCCTTCTCTGTTTTTGACACATTAATTTACTTGAAGGCATCTTTTGTGATTTGAAAAATCTTATTTCGTGTGTGTCTTATTTTGCAGATAGATATCCAGTCAGGTCGTTGGGTTTTAGATACGGAGTTTGGAATCGATTTCGTCAGTTATGTTGGTTTCTTCTTTCCATTACAATTTTAGCTTCATTACTCCTCAACTATTCAGTCTAAAAGTACTACGTACCCTTGCTAACTTTTATTGTATTGGAAACTTTTATTCTACTAAACAATTGAAGTATAAGACATCAAAATGGTCCTGTTATTATTGTAAACTTCTTTACTGAAGACTATTCAAGAACATCTCCTTTAATAACCTGAAATCATTTATAACAGTACTCTTTCAGCCAACCCAATTTTGTATGTTTAAGATCACTATTAATATTTTTATTTTAGATCTTGATCGTGATCTAGAGCTTCTGTATTCATACAATTTTATGTTCCTTATTATTGTTATCATCATTTTGGCGATGTTATCAAGAAATCATGTTCTGATTCTTCCTCATCTCCTCTGTCCAATGGGCCTATTAAGAAGAGTGTTCTGTCACTCTATGCGCATTATATATTCTACACACCTTAACATTCTAATTTGATTGGTTTATGTGGTTGCCCGTAGGTCTTGTCTAAGCACCATTTTCATTTAACGCTCAACATTTTTTTTTCACTTTTGGTTAGATTTTCTGTTAGATTCCAAGTCACTGAACTGTATGTTATGACATAGTTTATTTTTGCAGTATTGCTTCACGTATTTCGTTTTGTTGGTGTTTTGATTGTTAGATCCATTTTCGTGACTCTTTTAGTGATAAATACGCCTCTTGAACTCCATTTGCTGTTTTTTCACCGATATTGATATTATCATCATAGCCAAAGATTGACACTGATTTGTTATATATTGAGCCTATGGCTGTGATTTGTAACATGTGCGTGTATTACCTTTTCCGGTACTAGATTGAACTATATACACAAGAAAGGCTGTCCCTGAAGTAGCCTGTTGTTTGTTTAGAAAGTTTAGACAATTCCCCACTGGAAATCTGTATACAAAGTCATAGGCTAACTTTTAAATATATTGGTGAATATCAATGCCATAGTCCAGTGTTTTTTCTAAAACTTGTCTCAGGCTATGGAGCAGAATATTCCAATATTACAATCACTAGATGGTAATTTATGTCTCCTGATTTTTTTTATAAGTTGTATCCCAATTATTGTATTTTGGACGATATTTTTATATAGTATCTCCAGAAGATTATCTGGCTAGATTGAATGTTTAGTTTCTTTGGTGGTTCCTCTTCCTTCTCATAAGTTTCGTGGATCTCGCATCATCTCTTTCGTCTTAAAGGTTTTCTTCCATTTCCTCTATATTAAGTGTCTGACTAAAATGCTTAACCCATCGATTTATTTCACCTTTCTTTTCTGGTAATATCTCATCGTTCAAGCTTCTGCATTGTTTCACAGTTGTCTTGAATTATTTTCTGTTGGTGTTATTTTCAGAATCATCTGAATTCTTTTTCTCTATTAAGCTTTTGTAAAGTTTATATAGTTTAAATTCCTTACTTAAATTTAAAGTTTCTTTAATTCTTCTTTCAGTCCTAAAAAGGCAGAGCAAGAACAAGTTGTTAACGGGTTAACACGGTTTTGTGGAATATAGTGTGGTTTAAACGTATTTTTGTAAATTTGCACCAAAAATTTTGTATAATTTAGTCATTAAGATGATTAGACTGTTGTAAGTAAAAGATCAAATAACATAAATATAAAATAGTACATACATTAGTATAGGTACCTTTGTAGACAATGCTGTATTAATAATTATATATTTATTTGAAGAATTTAACTACGCTATATTAAAACTGAGTCTTCCATTTAAAACAAATAATAATCGTAAGGTAAAACGTATTCAATTTTAAACAAAATGTGTAGTAAACCGTTATACATATGGCACATTTATTTGTCAACTTATTGTTGTTTATCTGTTGTATGTAACATTCATTCTAGAGGTTTCAAAAAGCGCACCACTTTATCTTGAGTACCTATTCTGTGCACTATGATAGATAAACCTCTTTATACAATTATTAAAAAAGTATTTTATTACTATATACACTGGAAACCACTGATTTATAATTTTTATATTAAGAAATGATTACGCATATAAAAAGTAGAAACCGAAATTACCTATTATTTGTAAATAATACATAAAGATCTCTAGGCATATAACAAAGCCACAAACTAAATTGTGCCAGCTTAGGATTTGAAGTACTTCTTTATAGGAAGTTTGCTACGAAACGAAACATATTGTTGTAGCACCATAAGGTAGCACTTCAACCTCTACACCAAACACTACGATGTTAGGTACTGGCGTTGAATTTATTGTTGTGTTATATGTTTATTTGGATATTTAAAATATATTACAAGTATTAGAAACCCAATTTGTTGACAATAGAAGTATTTTAGATTTAATTTTGTAAAAATTATAAAGCGGTGTGTAGCAGTGTCTAGAATAAGTTTCTACTAGTTTGTATAATATCTGAAATATAGCCAAATGTATATAATTATTAGTTCTATGGCATATTTTGACATTTACTTCGAACTACATACTCTGCTTTTGTACTAGTAGATCAAAGCATTGTATCGCTTAGGATAGTTAAAAAAGTCAATTTAACTAATGAGGTAAACTTTCGATAGGTGAGACATAACATATACCTACCTACTTTTTTAAAGTAAATTTAAAGTGGTTAATAATAAAAAGACCACTAACAATACAGTAGAGCTGTCACTGGATCAATTTGTCTCTAATTTATTTAAAAAAATGTAGAGTGTTGTGTGTCCTGGTAAAATCTTCTTCCTTTATTCATGGTCCACTACATATATCTTGTATATGTTGTTCGAAGGTTAGAGATCCAATTGGATATAGTTAACGTGCAATAGGATTGTGAAGATTTTGGATAAGTTATCGCCGTAGATCCTTCAGCCATGCATTCTATCTTCTCGCTTGAAATTTTCCTTCGATCATCAACCGAAGTCATTCATATCTATCCTCTCTCATTAGATGTCCAAAGTACATTAACTTACGTTCTTTGACCGTGGACATCAGATTTTTGTTCTTCTGTATTCTGTTAACAATGTTTGTTACTCTTTTGGTCTAGAAAATGCGTAGTATTCTCCTATAAAGTTATATTTCAAAATCATCGATCCATTTTCTAGTGGGAGTTTGACAGCTCTCGCAGCCGTAAATACAGATTGGGGATACAGCAGCGTAGCATCTGGATAAGAAGTTCTTTATGCCGATAAATATTAGTGCTCCCAAGCATTTGGAGGATGAAATTTCTTCATCGACATGTATTATTAATTTTTTTGTCGCTGCTATTGATTCTAACATTAGTATCTTTAAGAGCTTTTACGCTTATGCTTTCAGCTTCCTTCGATTTACTTGAGCTGACATCAGCAGTTCCGTAACCTTCGTTACCTGGGTCTTCACCAGTTGCTCTGAGTATTCCTTCTAGTTTTTAGTGTTAAATGCAGTCAAAAGATAGAACCTCTGGCATTTAGAATTCGTTTCTGAAACCGAATTGAGTGTTTTCGATTTGCTGTTCGTATTTTTGCGAGTTTTAGAGTAAATACAGGTGTTGTTGTTTTCAATACAGGTGTAAATGTATTATTATTAATAGGTCGTATTCTGAAAATGTTTGTTTCTGACTTTTCATTTTCAACTGTAACAGACATTATATTATCAACGTCATTGCGGCTCTGAAAATACACTTATGTTACTTACAGGTGATCTTTTACCAGTATCTGCGCAATTTATACCTTTCCGGTCCTCCTGTAGGTTGGTCTGATTCGGTATTGAAATTTTCGGTACAAACAAAACACCGGTCAGGAGAGACAATGAAGCACTAAAAAGCACAAAATCTATCAATTTTCCGCAGCAAGACGAATCGCTATTCGACTTTTTGCATTCGATTCGGGAAAGTGTCAGGAAAGTTTGTAAATAAAATTCAGGGTAACAAAATTAAAATTGCGTTCTGGTCATGAAGAAAATGCATTTCCAAAATGCATTAAAAATGAAAAATTTACAACTCGGAAAATATCAATAGGATTTTAGGTCGCCGAACTCGAATATGATAACAACGATGATCCTCGAGCTACCTGGTGCGCAGGGTAGACCTCGCCTCCTGGAGTATGTTAATTTTATTCTAAATCAGTCTACAGTAATTCATCATCATAAGTGGCTCGACAATCTGTTGTGGATCTGCTCACAAAGAAGTCGCTACTCCTGTCGATTCCTGACAACTTCCCTCCATCTTATGACCCTAAGATCAATTCATCTCCTTCGTGGTCGTCCTCTACTTCTTGTGCCGCCTGGAAAATGTTAATCTCTTGGTGTATTCGTGATCTCACATCCTAGCAATCTAAGTCTTTGCACTTTAACGAATTTCACAATATCTGGATCGGTTTATAACTGATGTAGTTCAGTTGTATCTTCGACGCCATAGCCCATGTTCATTTACGGCCCCAAAAATCTTTCTAAGAATTTTTCTCTCAAAAACACCAAGAAGTCTTTCATCATTTTGACATAAGGTCCACGTTTTAGCCTCATATATCAAAACTGGTCCTATTAAAGTCTTGTATATATTGAGCTTTACTGCACGTTTTATATTTTTATTTTTTAAATGTTTCTGGAGACCGTGAACAGTTCTGTTTGCTAGTAGTATGCGTCTTTTTATTTCGTCGCTTGTCCTGTTTGTTGCGTTTTCTAGCGATCCAAGATATGTGAATTCTTTGACTTGCTTAAAGTATGGTTGTTAATTTGAATTCTCTGTTGGATATTTCGGGGGTTTTTAGAAACCAACATATATTTGGTTTTTTTCTCTTTTACCACAAGTCCTCATTCACTTGCCGCGACCGCAAGCCTTGTAAAACACTGCACCATGTCTCTCATACTTCTGCCCACTATAATTATATCGTCAACGAATGCGAGAATTTGCGTCGATCTATAACAAATAGTTCCATTTATTCTAATATTTAATTGTCTGGTTGCCTTTCCCAAAGCAATATTAAAGAGAAGACAGGCCAACGCATCCCCTTGTCTTAGACCATTATTAATGCCAAGAACGTAGAGTTTCTCCTTCAATTATAATGCATAAGCTTAAGTTTTGCATTGCTAGTTGAGTCAACTTAACTTAAGGTGAGATCCCAAAGTCTATCATTGCATTATATAATGCAGTTCTTTTCACACTGTCATAGGCTGCTTTGAAGTCGACGAAGAAGTGGTGTGTTTCTATATTCTAGAAAATTTTCTAGAATCTGCCTATGTGCTTGAATTTAATGTGTAGTTGACTTTCCAGTAGCAAATCCGCATTGATATTGACCAACAATATCCTTTGTAAAATGTTTAAGCCGTTCAAGCAATACATTGCCGAAGATTTTATACGCAGATGCCAACAGAGTAATGCCTCTATAGTTCTTACACTCCAGTTGATCCCCTTTTTATGGAACGGACATATTATTCCCTTTAGCCACTCTGCTGGTACCAATTCATTCTGCCATATAAGTACTATTAGTTTGTGGATTACTGCAAAAAGTTGGTCACCACCTTTTTTATACATTTCCGAACAGATTTCATCGATTCCTGAGGCTTTATTTTCTTTGAGTTTTAGGATGGCATTTGACACTTCTTCTCTTGTTAGGTCTTCACTGTGTAGTTGACGTTGTAGATTTTGTTGATTATCTATTTTGTAACCTCCTTCAACATCGTTTATATTTAGATGTTCGCTGAAATATTGTGCCCATTTGACAGTCATTACTCAGGGGTTTTCGAAGTCGCTGAACACGAATATGATAAAGTTGATCCCCTTTTTATGCAACGGACATATTATTCCCTTTAGCCACTCTGCTGGTACCAATTCATTCTGCCATATAAGTACTATTAGTTTGTGGATTACTGCAAAAAGTTGGTCACCACCTTTTTTATACATTTCCGAACAGATTTCATCGATTCCTGGGGCTTTATTTTCTTTGAGTTTTAGGATGGCATTTGACACTTCTTCTCTTGTTAGGTCTTCACTGTGTAGTTGACGTTGTAGATTTTGTTGATTATCTATTTTGTAACCTCCTTCAACATCGTTTATATTTAGATGTTCGCTGAAATATTGTGCCCATTTGACAGTCATTACTCAGGGGTTTTCGAAGTCGCTGAACACGAATATGATAAAGATGATGGTCCTCGAGCTATCTGGTACGTAAAGTGGACCTCGTCTTCTAAAGTTTTATATTGTTTTCATTTGAAACTAGTCGAAAGTTATTACTTTTTTCGAGCACGCTGAAGACGAATATTATGACGGCGATGGTGTGCGAACTACTTGGTGCACAGGGTGGACCTCATCTTCTGGAGTTTTATGATATTTTTATTCAAAATCACTCAAAAATCATTACTCGATAGATTTTTAAGATTTCTAAACACTAATAATATGACGGCTATGGTCTTCAAGGCATCTGGTGCTCAGGGTAAACCTCGCCCCTTAAAATTCTTCGTAGTTCTCCATATTCGTGTAAATGGAGCCAGCACAATTTTTAAATGACAAATTGCAAACCAAACTATTTTTTTTATATCCACATTTTTCTATAAAAAATAGTGATTTTCATAATAATTTGAAATAGAGGAGAAGAGGAGGAGAAAAAAATGCACATTAACTATGTAACCTGGAGAATATCTCTGTACTGGTACGTGTGGGAGAATAAGTATAAGAGCACATGTAAAAGTAAAAAACGGGAGTTTCTGAGTTGCAAATTTTTATTTTCTATACACTTTGTAAATGAATTTTCCTAATGCACAAAACGCAATTTTCATTTTACCACCATGAATTTTATTAACACTTTCTCAAATCAAATGCAAAAAATTGCATAGCAATTCATCTTGCTGTGGAAAATTGGTAGGCTTAGAGCTTCGTTGCCTCGTTAAAACTTACATTCGATCATTCATTAGTGTGTATATAATATTTTTTAATTGGCTTGATCAAGCATTGCGGTTTAATTGACACATTATTATTTCTAAAAGTAAAGAGTGACATATCAGTGAGATATTATATCTCTTTAAAGGAAGATCAGAACAGTTATGTAAAAACTTTCTAAAAAACTATCCCATATATCATATTATATTCTGAAACGTACCCATTATAGCAATTACGTACTGTGATGAGTTCACTTTGTCAATTTTCATTGAGAGCATAACTGCGAGTAACTCTTAATAGTTAATGCAGCCAAAAGCCACTCAGTAATTAGTGAATTTTATAGACTGCTTTATATCATCATACTTTTATTCTGTAGTAAATTTATTTTGAAGACAATACATTCGTAAATCCACATATCTGTAAAAACAGGTTAAAAAAGCAATAAAACGGTTACATAACTTTGTAAAGAAGACTGAAGTAGTTGATAAAATTGTCGGCTTACGAATGACAACTATTAAAGAGAAATAAATTACAAGGAGGAAAATGTTATGAAGAAAATATGATAAGAAAAATGGAAATAGAATATCACATTTTGATATTTTTATTGCCTAAAATTTACATTTTCACAAGTATTATATCGCATCCCTAGATGTTTAAAATAACGAAAACTACATTTAACAATAAAGTTTCATAAAATATGTCTACTAGGTAGTAACTAAAATCAGTGTATGTAGTTTCTAAACCTTCCCAGTTTACAGCTAGACACATACTTTAATTATCTCTAATAAAGAGTAAATGTAAATATATAAATAAATAACTTTGGGTGAGTGGCGCACTTTTTGAATTTATTATATATTGAAATAACGCGTAGTTTCAATTACAATTATATAATATGATATTAAACTTGCTTTTTATTTCAATCCTGTATTGACCCACGTAAGAAATCGACTGGAAGATGAAACTTCTTTATGAAGCAAAGCCTCTTAATCCTCTCACCAAGACATTGCTCTTGTACCCAAGTGTTTTCGTCGTTATGGTACCAGACTCAAACAATATTAGCACCAATAGTTGTATAGTACCTACAGTAGCCTACGCCATCTTGGAATTTCCAAGATGGCTTCCGATAAGCAAGTCGCAGTTTTAACAGCGGAACTAAATAAGCTAAAAAAACAGCTATTAATTATCAGAGTACGTTAATAGATTACCACAAACAGTGCAAAAAATATTAAAGCATTTAATGTTGAACATAACATAGACGTTATTGTATCTGATCAGTGTGTAAAAACAAGCAGGGAACTAAATAAAATGAATAGTGAACTTGCAGCAGTAAGTAAACTATCATTCTATTTAGAAAAACGTACTGAGAAGCAACAAGATTTAATTATTTCTTTATGAAATGATAAAAATAATAAAAATCCAGCCATACCCATACTAACGTCATCTATCGAAAAAAACTGTAAATAAAGCAGGCCCGAGCAACTCAGGTTCTACCAGTCACGAACCTATTAAATTGTCATTAAACAAAAACACAAGTCGACCTCATTCATATATGAGTGATAAACAAAAAGAAAATAAAAACAATCTAAAAACAGGACATTTATCTTGGAATCCCCAATCGAATCGAATTTTATCACCCTTGTTATTCAATTTATACAGTGAAGCCATCTCAGAATTAGCGCTTGCCGAGGTCAGTGAGGGCCTTATAATAAACGGTGAGCCACTTAATAACATAAGATATGCTGACGACACCGTCCTTCTGGCAGGAACACTAGAAGAACTGCAACACCTTGCTGAACAACTAAATATATATTGCAACGATTATGGACTCAAAATAAATTTGAAGAAAACCAAGTTCATGGTATTTGCAAAAGCACAAAACATCAAACTTAAGCTAGTACTAGATAATACAGAAATTGAACAAATATCTTCGTACAAATACCTTGGAGCATGGATCACAAAAGATACTGATCAGACAAAAGAAATAAGATGCCGCATTGAAATTGCACGGTCAACTTTTAATAGAATGAGAAAACTTTTTTGTAATCGCAATATCAATATCAATTCTCCGAATAAGAATGCTTCGATGTTATATTTTCTCTACCCTTTTGTATGGGGTTGAAGCTTAAACACTTAAAAATTCCAACAATAAAAACCTAGAAGCATTCGAAATGTGGGGTTACCGACGTATTTTGAAAATATTATGGATGGATCGCCAAAACAAACGAACAAGTTCTCGAACAACTAGGAAAACAATGCAAAGTTTTAAATTCCATAAAAATCAGGAAATTAGAATACTTGGGGCACATCATGAGAGGTGAAAAATACGAACTACTAAGGAATATAATGCAGGGTAAAATCAAAGGCAGAAGAAGCGTAGGAAGACGTAAAATCTCGTGGCTACGCAATCTCCGTGAATGGTTTGGATGCAGTTCAATTGAACTATTCAGGCGCGTAACCAACAAAATTATAATTGCCAGAATGATTTCCAATCTCCGATAGGAGCGGAACTTGAAGAAGAAGAAGAAGACCCAATCGAAAAAAGAAAACAAATACAAACCGATTATTGGAAGCAACGAATCGTCTACTGTAAACACCATTCCTAGACAAGGTCATATACATGTGTCCCGCATAGATGTTGGTATGAAAGCCGATGATCTTCTTAAATTCTTGGGTGAGACGGTACCCGATATTACTTTTAACTGCGTGGAATGGCATAGAACTGACAAATACTCCACATATAAGGTATCTTTCCCTTTCGATAAAATTGACGAAATCTACAGACCTAATATTTCGCCCAAAGAAGCTGCAGTTAGGAGATTTAACTTCAAAAGAAATTTTCAGCACATAAAGAAGACGGAAGACGGACTTTATCAAAATAAACTAATTCGACAAGGTAAGGTAAGCATGTAGCATGTTAATTTGCAGTGGATTTCAAATTAAGTCGGTATGATCAATGCTTTTCTTGAAGAAAGTGAATGAGAGAGTGAAAGTGAAGAAAATTTAAAATTAATTAGCATCTTCGGCTTTTCATTAGCTAATTTCTTTTGTAGGGTAAAAAGGAAACAAGGCGGAGATGCAATTTATGTATTCTTCTCTTAATCTAAATGAATATAATGTAGAGGAAAGTTCAGAGTTTTGTGCAATTTATGTACCTTCAATAAAAACCAATATTTTAACTGTATAAAGATCGGATAAGGATAACTTTGACTCGTTTTTGGTGAATTTTGAGAATGTCATAACGTCCTTGCTTAGTAAAGCAGGCAAACTGATCATACTTACTCTTTGCGCTTTCATTGACATAGAGGGGGTATTCGCAAAGATCTCATTTGAATCCATAAAAAAAGCACTAGTAACGAGGAACATTGAAGCCTCACTAATACAATGGATTCAATCAATGTTAAAAACTAGAATCATCACTACTAGTATTGGTTTTAAACTTATTTGAAATCTGAAAAATCAGCTGCATAGTCATTTTAATAGTGAACTTTTTAATGAAAATATTTGTGAGCATGTGCTCTATTTCCGGTTATATCCGAAATAGTCACCAACTTCGTTATTTGATTTGCATTCGGACTTAGGCCAGTGATCAGTTTGCAAATCTTTGCGGGTATATTTTAAAATCCCTGCTTTTATTGCGGTGATGAGTTTGTACTATCTACGAGGGCATTTATGCTTATTTCTGATGAGTTTACGTGTACCCAATACTTTCAGTCCCACACCTTTTGACAGAAAAAAGAACACTTTCATCTTTATTTGACACTTATTTATTCTGAAACTAAGAAAAAGAGGAAAATAAAATATCAAATCTACTTTTATTTAGTAACTTTATTGAATATTATAGTTAGATTTATACAAATCAAAATGTGAATAAAATGATGATTGTTTTGAGAATTAGGCTTATATTTATTTTAAAATTCTTTTTTGAGAAATCCGAAAAATCTTGTATTTTGTTTTTAATTCCAATTGTGAAAGAATATTCTTTTGTCCATTATAGATAAATTATCGAGATCGAAAGAGAAGTAAAGGCATTAGATGAAAATGTAACGTGCAGTAAATAAACGAATGAACACTAAGCAGAGAAAAAGAATGGAATAACCACATGAGCAGAATAGGGGAGACCATGGTGGTCAAAATAGCAAGAGATAAATCACCAATCGGTAGAAGGAGTATCGGACGTCCGCGCAAAAGATGTAGTGAAAACCTTTCATAGAGGTATCAATTCGCCAATGAACAAGCAGAATTTCTTATAAAGAGGAAGAAGAAGAAAATGATGGGAAAACTGGGAAAAATTGAACGGGAAAATTATTCTTAAATAATGAAAATTTATACATATTCATCCATACCTGCTTGAAATCCTAAATCTTTCAGAGCAGCTTTCACCATTTTGTTCCCTCTGGAACCCATAATTATCACTAAAATTATATCCACAACGTAACAGCTTAGTTCACGTGTTTATCGTGTTTATCTAACACAATAGTTGCACAAGTAGATAAATCGTCTTACTGTGGAGCCGTTATATGCACAACTAGATAACTCAACTTACACAGTTGTAGTATTCAGTGTTGCACTACTCAGACATGTACCTACTTGTTGCAGCGGCTCTCTACTTCACAAGTATTTGAGCTGGAAGCTGTCGAGTTGTAGCATTCAACACAGCAATTGGCGGAGATTTGTTTAAATGGGATACCTCAAAATCGTATTTTTTCGAGTTACCTAATTGTAGTACTAAGGTACGATATAACATTATAAAAAAGTATGAACTGAAGTTTAAAACATTTGACTTAAATAATAATAAATCCTTTAACGATACTTTGAGGTTACCACTTTATCATCCGGAAGAGTAAAATAAACACACTAATAGAAGAGAAGAAGAAAAAGTGAGTTTCGTTCGCGGTAAATCACCAGTAGGACATAAAAGCGTGAGCCATCATTGAAAGGGATGAAGCGATGACCTCAAGGACGAAGAGGCAACCATATCAAGATAAAAAATACAATTTTCCTAAATAAGATGTCGAACTTTGATGGTACTCATTTAGATAAGCTGGTAGAATAAAACGAGCTATACACAATTTGGAAAACAAGTTTGATTTTGAAAAAATTTCTAGTCGACAATTCTGTGACACTACGCAGATATTTTGTATAACCGGACAAGTACATTCTATACGTACTATATTTTAATTTTTTGATAAAATTTGTACCTTAAATTATCTTGTATATTTAAAAGTTTATAATTTAATTTATATTATGGTTTTTATAAAACGATAACAAAGTAGAAACAAAGGAATGGTTTGGACCAAAAAGTGTGTTTGCAAACTCGAACCAGTATCGAAAGATTCACAACACTGAGTAGCTATTGCTTTTACTTTGGGGTAATATTTATTCCAAAAATCAAATGCCTTGTAATTTAAGTTCTTTGAATTACTCATATTGAAATTTCCGTCAATAATCAATATCCCAGGACTTTCCTCCGTATACTTCTCCCAAGTTACTGGATAAATACTGTTTTCTGTGGGATTAGAAGATTTAGCAAAGTTCATCCAGAAAGACATGATTGTGTCTGATATTCGTTTATCTCTGATATCCCAATCCTGGTTGGTGGTCCAGTAAGGTACCCCCCAAACATACAGTAAGTCAAACAAGTGTGGCACAGTAGCCCATTCAGGCAAATTAATGACAGCTGCCGGTGTACTAGGTTTCATGTCGAATCTGTACACGTAAGTGGGCTGCTCTTTGCTGATTAACGAGGCTAATTGAACCACTGAGGAAGCAACGTTTCTTTCTGTGAAGAAGTTAATTAAAATCTCTCTGAAAGATTCAGCGTCTTTTACAGGAATAGAAGGGCTATAGAAAAACATGACAGCATCGATCAGATGGTCAGAATTGTAAACACAGGAAGATTCAGAGTTATTTACTATTGGAATATCACCACTTATAAGATCCGTTAACAAAGCCTGAAGATATTCATTAGAAGTACTCGTAATATTTTTCAGACTATCGATTTCCAAAATATGCTCCATGTGAGTATAACCTGTAAGCAAAGGAACTTTCTCATAATCGCCTCTTTCAAAATATCTTATCGGAAGATCTGATAAAAACGGTACACTGCTGTTGGTGATTTCGGCGTCCAAAATCGGTCTCCAGTTTATGTTTACGGTTTGCTGAACCAACGATTCTGCTTCTGCGTGTCGCAGACATTGAATTAATGCTGAAGTTGGTTTTCTATCGCAACCAAAGCTGCTAGATAATACATCCAATAAATCTTTGTCTTCTTGGGCATGCTTTACCTCTGAGGGATTCAAAATATTACCTAAAAATGTAAAAATGTTATATATTATACAAGCAAATTTTAAAGTAAAATACCACATCACTCAATATATCCCAGATAATTGATGATAATTGCAGACATTTTTTCAAGTGACATTTTCGATTATCGAAAGCCATCCAATAGCCATTCTAAATCCTACCTTGGATTTAAAAGTATCGAAAATGCCAAATGTGATTTTGATGCAAAATCTACAAGTATTTTCCAATATACAGAAAATAGCAGAAAATACCGACAAATCCCCATGATGAATATTGGCCTGTAGATGATAATTTATTTTCTAAATCTTTGAACTTTGTTGTAATTTGAGCAATATTTAGAACTATTTAATTATTTGTTAATTAAAAATCGTCAATATATTTCTGAAGCATGAAAAATATGAAAATGTTTCAATCTGGAATGAGCAACAGTTACGCAATCTTGTTATGCGATCTTCGACACATAGGTCAGTAAACGACCAGTGAATCTCTTTCTTTACAAGCACCGCACTTTTTCTTGCGCATGCAGTCGCCATCTTATGACGTCAGATGGGAACCTTGATTTCGAGATATTAATGCTAAATGTAGAACGACTTTTCATTTTTATAATTGTTTTGTGGTGCTTTTTAGAATACTGCGGTAAAAACACAGCGATTTGAAACAATTTAAAATTGTAGTTGCTAAAAATTGTGGATTTTCCCATGCTACTGGGATTTTTTGCTAAAAATTGTATTTTCATAAAATACATAGGCAAAATATTAACTCAACCTATTTTGTTGAGCAAAAACAATATAGACCAGTATGTGGACGGCGTTATGCATCACTAGACCAAGCGCCATTTTCTCAAATTGTTGATTATGGCGCTTTCTAGTGGGAAAAGGCATAAACTATCTACCGAATAAATCCCATTAGTCTGTTAGTAACGGTTAACCACATATATTTAAAAAGACCAAGTGCCTTTCTTCTTAATCTGGATTTTGAATTTTGCATAACTAGACCAAGCGACTAATTTTGTGTATTAGTTTTGCATCAGTAGACCAAGCGCCTCTTGCGAGCGTTTTAATGATTGTAAATCGAATATTTGGCAACATACGTACATAAACGTTGTTGACAATAACTTGTTTAGGCGTTTAGGTTAAGAAGTAGTATCAGTTATTGCTTAAATTTATCTATAAAATAACCTGTAACAAACTAAACCCCTGACGCTAATACGCCTATGGAGGGCAAAGCGCTCAGAAGATTTAATCTTCAAAGACAAAAGTTACTTGTAGTAGATGTGATTGTTTCGAATTAGAAATTAAAAATTGCGCAGATAACGAAAAATTAAACAAGTTAAAGGAAGAAAAAAATGTGCACTTAGAAGAAGCTGAAAATGCACAATCTAGAAGAAAGCTAGACATGAAGATGAGCAACGATCAACCAGAAGAGGAAACCTTTTGTTTTCATTTAGAAAAAACTCTTTCCCTTATGAGAATTCCAACAAATATCGTATATTATAAGCGTCAATTATGTATTTACAACCTTAGTATCTATTTCGGCAAGGATAACAAAGGTCATTGTTATGTTTGGATAGAAGGTGAAGCTGGTCGGGGAGCCCAGGAAGTAGGCAGTTGTCTTAAGAAACACATTGAAGAAAATGTTACTTCTGCAAAACATGTAATTTTGTTGTCAGACTCTTGTGGCGGCCAAAACCGCAACATCAAAATAGTTTTGATTCTGAAAACGATTTTGGAAACTCATCCTACCATTGAAAAAATTACATTACGCTATCTCTTTCCTGGTCATAGTTTTTTACCCAATGATAGTGATTTTGGAGATATTGAAAATGCCTTAAAATTTCAACAACGTTTATATACCGTTGATGGTTATCTAAACGTGATGAAGAAATCCCGTAAAAAGAACCCACTAGTAGTTCACAAAATAAAAAAAGAAGAATTCGTTGGAACAAAGAAGTTGGAAACTATGATTACAAACCGTAAATCAGACATAGAAAACAGTAAGGTAAGCTGGTTTAAAACAAGAGAAATTGGAATAAGAAAGGATAAACCACTGACTATTTTTATGAAAACTGATTTTAACACTAGTGAAGTTAAAGTAGATCTTCACAAGAAACTTCAAAAAGGACGGCTCGTTGCAATGCAATCAAAACGTAACCACTTGATTCCTTTTTGGCCCACAGGCAAGCCACTTTCTGTGCTAAAGCTTAACGACTTAAGATCTTCAATGCACCTATTAATACCAAATGATGCAAAACCTCTGTATCGCTCCCTTTTCAGTAACAATACAGTGGAAGTGACATTGACGGATTTGACTTTGACATACGAGATGAGTAATATTTATTTACTATTTTCATAATATTCAGAAAATTGTACCTACTGTTAACACTGAGTTCAAGTTTTTTTTTTTATTTTTGATTCATTTCTTAAGTAATATAAAATATTCAAAACAACGACTTTTATTGTCATACCCAAAAAGAAAAAATAGCTTATGGCCTACTAATCATTCACTAAAAGTGATATTTTAGTTACGCATCGCTAGACCAAACAACCTCCATGTCGCTTGGTATATTGATGTATAACACAATTACACAATGTGGCGAAAATCGTAAGTCGACCAAAAGCCTTTCTATTTTTTTTTTTTTTTCGTTTTTCTTTAACATTAGCAAGTTACTATTTCGCACTTAGAGAAAACATAAAAAACTGTCTTCGAAAACAAAAAATTACGACTATTGTAACGTATACTGAATTTTAATAGAGTGAAAACTTTGTCAAACTTTGAGTGAAGTCAAATATCTCAAAATCAATTTTTGGCGCTTGGTCTAGTGACGCATAACGCCGTCCATGTTAAGTGTACATAATCCAAAAATACGTTTTTTCTTTCGAAAAAAGCGTATAACTCGCAAAAAACTTTGAAAACCCATAGTTTTTTGGAGTTTTAAAGATGTTTCGCCCAATTTTTGAATGTCCTAAAAGGCTGTTTCTTCAAATCATATATAACCTATAAAAAAAACCTTAATTTGATCTATTTTGATAAATAATGGTCTATAAAATGGGGGAAATCACCAAAAAACCCTAAAAAACAGTTTTTCAGGTTTTTGAAGGTGGCGCACCTGACGGAAAAATCTGAAAAAAATCAGAAATATGGTTATTAAAACTAGACTCGCAGCATTATTCGAAAAAAACTACATTTTTTATATAAAGTCAACATACGGGTAAATAAAAAATAGACAAGTTTTGCAAAAGCCTCAACTATGCATATGAATTTTTTGAAATTTTTAAATTGATCGCAACCTACAGAACAAAAATAAAAACGAAAACATGACGTTTTTGGGGAAGCGGGAGGGGGTTTGGGGCTAAAATTACGGTAAAATTGAGTCTTATTTTTTATTAACCACTGTATGTGAAAAATGAACTAATTAATTGAGGTTGTATCCCCGATTTGATCTATTTTGAAGTCTATAAAATGGAAATAATCGCCAAAAAACACTAAAAAAACAGTTTATTGGGTTTTTGAAGATGGCGTACATGATGGAAAATCTGAAAAAATCATAAATATAGTTTTTGATTAAATACACAAAATAAAAAAACTATCTCCAAAAAAAGTTCTGTTTAAAAAAAAACATTTTAGGTTATGTACACTCAAGCTATGGGTCTATAAAAATACATAAGTTTTTAAAAGCCTTAGTTAATCGTGTGAATTTTTGAAATTTTTAAATTGATTACAACTCACCGAAAAAAAAAAAGATAAAAACGAAAAAATTACGTTTCGGAAGTAGAGGGGGGTGTAGTGGAGGGGGTTAAAATGGCATTGAGTCCTATTTTTTAATCACGTACAACATAAAAAAAATTAAAAAATTAATTCTAGGATTGAGGGCATTTTACCTATCTTAATGGGGGGTGCCTTTTATGTTTTGATTGGAAAATGCTATGCCCAAATTTCTGTCGATAACATTTAATTAATAGATCGCTTATTGATTAGATTAATTATTTACTATTACTTACCACTCATGGCAATAGCTTTATTAAATAGGCCTCTGGACTGCGGATTAATTAAATGCAGTCCAACGCTCATGGCTCCGGTCCCGTAACCCATGATACAAATATTATCGGAATTCCCACCAAACAGCTTGATATTCTTCTTCACCCACATCATCGCGGCCTGTTGATCAAGCAGCCCATAATTTCCGGATGCCTCACCATCCATAGTGGTAAAGAAGCCCATTATATTTAATCTATAGCTAACTGTTACAATAATTACTCTCTGACGATAAACAAGGGTATGCGGATTCCACATGGCGGGAGTACCTGTTGTGAAATTTCCTGGATGAAACCAAATTACCGTAGCAAATCCTTGTTTAGGCTCGTCTCCTAAAAAATAAATAACTTTGGTTATGAGGTCAATTGTATATTGTAGAATTATCTTTTTCCTTTATATATATCGAATATTTAAATATATAAAAATGTATAAGAACTTATTGGCCACTTATTAGCCTTCTACCCTTAGCCACTCGGCCCCTACAGAAATCTTCCCGGTCCACCAGGATTGGAGGTTGTGGCGATGGGCCTGCTCCCCATCACACGGAAAAAAAACTGTATTGCAAAAAATCCTAGAAAGAAAACGCCGGATGGTCTTAACGGAAAACGACCCAGCTTACGAAAAAGGTTAATGAGTTTTGGAACATGGAATGTGCAAGGTATTCGGACTAAGCTTGATGAGGTGTTGAAAGAAATTAAGAGATTTCAATTAGATGTAACAGTCCTTACAGAAACAAAAAAGAAAGGGAAAGGGACAGACGAGTTTAAAGATTTTGTTCATTTCTATAGTGGAGTAGGAAAAGACAGAAGAGCAGCAGCAGGTGTAAGTATATTGATAAAGAAAAGGCTGTCACGAAATATTAAGAACTGGGAACAAATAAACAAAAGGCTAATAAAAGTTGAGATGAAGCTAAAAGGACGTGACATAGTGGTAGTGGGCGCATATGCACCTTCTGAAGATGAAAAGGACGAGGTAAAGGATAAATTTTACGACGAATTGACGGACCTGGTAGAGAGTATTGGAACTAGGAAGGAAGTAATTCTACTAGGTGACTTAAATGCTAGAACCGGAAGAAAAGTAAATAGCAAAGTGGTCGGTCCATTTGGAGAAGAAAAAATAAATAAAAACGGTGAGAGATTAATAAGTTTCTGCGATCATATGAATTTAAAGATAATGAATGGATATTATCAGCACAAGGATATTCATAAATTCACGTGGATTCAGCCAACGAGGAATTTGAAATCAATAATCGATTACTGTATATGCAAAGAAAACTCCACAATAAAGGTTAATAACGTTAGAGTCCATCGAGGAGCAGAATGTGGATCTGATCACCATTTGCTTAAAGCGTCACTACTATTTACATTTAAAGGAAGCCAACGACAAAATGAAAACGAAAGTTCAATGATACTGCAAGACATTTCAACAAAGAGATATAATCTACAAGGTTTTGAAAATGAGTCTACCCAGTTTCTGTATCGAATGAGGTTGAATCTGAAATTACACGATGTTTGTTACTCCTCACCAATTAATACGTATAACGAAATTATGAAAGCTCTTGACGAAGCTGCAATGGAAGCTATTGGAGAAGTGGATAGCAAAAAACAATAGAAATGAATGGTGGAATAAAGAAATAGAAAATCTTGTGGGGAAGAAGAAGAATATGTATAACAAATGGCTAGCAACAAAGGACCCTTACTATCGACAACAGTACAACAGCTTAAACAAAGAAGTAAAAAAAGAGGTAAATAAAGCCAAAAATGGGTATAATTTTATGGGTACAGCAAGAAGTAAAGAAGCCTCGAAAAACAATTAGAGGAAGTAGAATAGATAGAAAAGAATGCAGTAGGTTAACTCTAATAGCCTCAGAATTATGGGTCGAATATTATGAACAAATGCTGACAGAAGATCGAACAGAATTCCAAGATATTGGCTACCAAAAATATGATATTTCCTACCGCGAAGAAACTGAAATAACACCAGAAGAAATTAAAAAACACGCCAACGCTATGAAAAATGGAAAGGCACCAGGACCGGGGGGAGTACCCATTGAACTGATTAAATATGGCCCTGACAAACTATTTCAGCTATTGGCTTATACTTTTAATTTATTCTTGAGAGGAGAAGAGCTACCCCCAGAATGGAAAACTGCATATATCAGCAATCTATACAAAAATAAAGGCGACAGAAAAGATTGTAAGAACTACCGAGGGCTTAGTGTAACTAACTCAATCTGTAGAGTCTACGGGAAGATAATTAAAAGCCGAATTGAAGATTGCTGGGAAGACGCTGAAGATCAGAGTGGCTTTCTTACTGGTCGTTCTTGTATAGACAATGTGTTCTGCCTAAAACAAACAATAGAAAAGCGTTTGGAACATAATATGGAGACACACATGGTATTTATTGATCTTCAAAAAACGTATGACAGTGTCCCATTAGCCAAGTTATGGCAGGTGCTAGAAGACAAGAATATTCCACCGATTTACATTAATGCTGTAAGGGAGTTGTACGATGATATGACGAGTGTAATAAAGATTGGACAAAAAGTGACAAAAAAGATAAAAGTGACCAAAGGACTTCGCCAAGGCTGCTGCATTGCACCTACACTCTTTAAGATTTATTTGGAGGGGGTTTTGGATATTTGGAAAAGAAAATGTGAACCTATGGGTGTTAAAATTGGAGACCATACACTGTACAGCTTGCATTTTGCTGATGACCAAGTAATACTTGCAGAAGATCAAGATGATATCCACTACATGTTACGAAAAATAGATGAAGAATATACTAAGTGGGGCTTATCAATTAATCCATCAAAAACAGAGTACGTAGTAGTGGGAGGTGAAGGAAAGCACTTAGAACTAGGAAGCAAACAAATTCAAAATACTGATAGCTATAAATATTTCGGTGTAAACATTACAAAGAATGGTCGGAATACAAAAGAAATAGCTACTAGAATTGGTCAAGGACATTCAGCAATACGTCAACTGAATAGTATACTTTGGAATAACCACATCACCCGAAACACAAAAATTAGGATATACAAAAGTATCATAGAAAGCATTGCTACATATGGTTCAGAGCTTTGGGTAATAAATAAAAATGACGCATCCAAAATAAAAGCAATGGAAATGAATTATTGGAGAAGATGTTGCCAACTCACTAGAAGAGAGGAATACTGAAATCAGAGAGCGTATGGGCATAGACATTGACGTCCTGGAAACTATAGAATGCAAAAGGCTGAAATGGTATGGCCATGTAGAAAGGATGAATGATCAACGATGGCCAAAGAGAATGTTACTGTGGATCCCCACCAACCGCAGGAAAAAGGGAAGACCAAGAAGATCGTGGAGACAAGAGGTAAAAGATGCAATGGAAGATAGGGGTCACAAGTACATGACTGGAACGATCGCAAGCGTTGGAAGCTAGGTTGCGAGAAACGGCGGCAGCTGTAATAAACTCGTTATATATATATATATATATATATATATATATATATATATATATATATATATATATATATATATATACATATAAGAACTTATTTGACGTAACAGTGATCTGAAGTTTGTTTACTTAAAAACCGTTGGCTAATACATCAGAGAGACCTAAAGTTTGTTCACCCAAGTGTATTTTAGAAGTCATCTGAAGAAAATATTAACTGCGTAGCTATCGAGTTGCACCTAGTTCCAAGTAAAGTTCCCAATAAAGTAGGACATCCGGATTTGCTGCGAATAAAAATTAGTATGGAGAGACCAGTTTGACAACGTGGGACTGTGGCGGTAGAAGCGAAGAGAACAAATTGGGGTCTGAACATGGAAACATCCTTTTTGTAGAGTTTCGAAAACCGGCAGTTTGGCTTAATTCGATGGGTTTTGGTTAGAAGAAGGTGATTTTGAGCTCGAAATGATATGTAACAATCTTTGTAATATGAGTTAATCACCGTTTTTTAAGCTGTATTCCGTGACAGACGGATTTGATAATAGCGTCCATTAGGGCTAAGCAAGTCGACATGGTTTTAAGGAAAATTGGCAGCTGAGTTTAAAGAATCCATATTGTTATCATCCAGGATAATCTGAGGCTCAGGTTTGGTGTTTGTCAGCCTCCATTTTGTGTCTCCCATGGGTCGCATCAGATCGTTTGAAGCTTCTGTGGGACAGTGTTTTTGTATTTAAATCTAAGGTAACAAACTTTTTTAATAATTTCAAAGGATATAATTAGCTAGTGACGTGATTAGTTTTGTTAAATTTTTCTAAATGAACATTTATCTTTAATATACTAAGATTTGCTCTCATTTTGAGTTTAAAGGTTTATAAATAAATATAAGTTTTATGGATCAGCTAATTGTCATATTTTAGTTTTCTTTTAAATAAAATTAACCTTGATAATTAATTAATAATTCAGAAAAGTTTGGTATAAAGTTGGTTGATAAATTTAGATATTTTTATTTGTAATAACTGTTTATGTGAAATAAAAATAAATATGTAATGTTTGTCTTATTTCCTTTAAAATTATATTCACCCTTAAACTTTTTTAGGAAAGAAAAATCTTTCTTTCCAAACAACAAGAGGATTTTTTAAACGGCGTCATATTTTAAATAGTTTAGAAATCTTTTTGTGTAGTGTTGCCAAAACATCTCTGTTAGTATGTTTTGATTTCTTTTTTGTAGTAAGTCCTCCAGTCCTCCCAAAATAAAGGAATCCTTATCCACTACTCAGCTCTCCAACCAAAACACGAGTAGCCGTTCGCAAACGTTTCAATTTATTTGCTTACCCTATCTCCAAGCCCAGTAATTGTTTAGTCCCCCCTTTCAACCCCCAATAAGTAAATTATAAATTGTTACAATATCAAATCAACAAAATAAGAAGGAAACAACCGTGAGACTGACCAGTGAACAGTGTAGTAGTGTCTGGCGTCCCAGGAGATTGAAAACCCAGAAGTCCTTAAGAAGACATCAGAGAAGATATCGAAAGCTTAGCGCAGTTATAATCGACGCGGTTTCACTCGGAAGCTTCTTCTTCTTCTTAACATGCCATACACTAAAGTGCGTAGGCGACTATCTCATTACTAGAATTCTATTCTTGGCGGCGTGACACAGCTCGCCTGTATTGTGTATTCCTGTCCATTCTTTAATATTCCTTAACCAGGATAATTGTTTGCGGCCGGTTCCTCTCCTACCTTCGATCTTCCCTTGTAGGATTAACTGTGGTATTTCATATTTTGCTCCACTCAATATGTGCCCAAGGTAACCAATCTTGTGTTTTTTAATTAATTTAAAGAGTTCTCTTTCCACGCCGGCTCTCTTAAGGACGTCATCGTTTCGAACTCTATCCACCCAAAGTATGCGCATCATTCTTCTTAATCGGAAGCTTGGTGAGTTTAATATTAATTTTTATAATAATATTGATCTTAGTTTTAGGTTTAATAGTACTAACCGGGGAAATCTTTCCGAACATATATATTGTTTTGTTTCTACTTCTTTCTTTATGAATTTGTTTATAAAAAATTATACTTATATTTATTTTGAATTAATAATTAATGAAACAAAATTTTTTTTGGGCTAGCTTAAATTGGTAAATACGTCATTCAATCACAGAAATGCAAAACCAATACTCAGAGGAAGCTCATGGATAAATAAAATTTAAAAATAAAATATAACCGTATATTAAAAAAATGTTTCTACCAAAGAAATAAAAACAAATTTTAGTAACAGCATAAATTGCAAAAAACAAACAATCTATGAAAAGAGTAAGTAATTAAATAAAAAAAAGGCATATAAAAAAAATAGTAAGTTATTTTAAAATAGAAAGTTACCCAATATAGATACAATAATGAATTATGGTTGCAAGAAATAATTTTAAAATATTACGAAATTATTATGTAAAAGTTCCTGTCAAAATACACTGGAGTCTTTATGCGTCGATAAAACAGAAGTCCTCGCAACGGAGAATATTGTTAGAAAGATATATAGAGGTATATCTGAATACCTTAGAACAATTTTTATTTACGATGTCGGATACTATTATGTGAGTACTTACAACTGTTATCACTTATCACTGAATTTAATTTTAACTTTTCAAAAAATATTACTTTGTACTTGTTACGTAAGGCTTATGGTTAACGAAGACCGACACTTTTTTACTTTTTTTTAACACAAACTGTTCCCTTCAGCTATCGGGAATCAAATCTCTACACTCTACACTGTCTCTACACTCACTGTCGTTTTTTTTTTCATTTAAAAAACTCTCTTGGCTTAACACCCCCTTCCATTAATAACTTTCCTTCCTTTTCATTGGTCAAAACAAATATGCATCTTTCTTTATTTCAATGTCTTCAAATTTCCCAGTCATAAGTACTTGTACTAGTAACATTTTCTATAAAACTCCAAATTCCCGAGTTCTTTCAAACAACCTTTTTCGTTAATCTTACGTCCAAACACAAATTGTTCTTAAATGCACTTCAAAACCAATAAACAATAATACCATGAATATTATCGATTAGATTACAAATATGTTAACAAAGACAACTTTATACTGGGTAAAACCAATACCTATGTTAACAATAGACAGACAAATAGGTATTTTGTATTTTAAATGCAAGAAACAAATATGTTTAAAAAAAAATAATTTTAACGTATTACAAAATGCCAAATTTTATGTACACAATAGATAGATTTTCTTCTCTGTCTTTATTTATCTACAATATTATATATATATATATATATATATATATATATATATATATATAATATTATTATTATTAACATATTAAACATATAAACATATATAAAATGTATAACAACACAATTTTTATAAACAAAAACCGTCTCTAAATATAGCCACTGCAGATAAACAGGTACATCCATTTTCGAATAATTGACTCAGTTTCTCTTTGAGAGATATTTGTAAGGCATGGAGCTAACGTGACCAAGAACTATGAAGATACATTATCAATTAGATAAGCATACATATATATGCGATCGTCCAAGCAATTGGCAAAGCTACAAGTGGATAACTTAAGGGACAATATGAATCTTGATGGATAATTTCTGCACGCAACGGTTATTGTTTTCAATTACCTAGAAAACAAACGATTGTGTAGCTGGATTTAAACTAAAGTTTATACTAGTTTGGTTTTTTAAAAGAAGAATAAAAATAAATCCGAAAGAGCAATGTAAATGTATATATAAACATATATATATATATATATATATATATATATATATATATATATATATATATATATAGAGTGGACCAAAACTGTCTACAGACTACAGACCATACAGTCTGGAGACGCCTAATTATCTCTTAAATGGATGGTCTGAGTTATACAAAAATAGGGATACACCTATTTTGCGATATAAAGATTTGAAATTTGATGTTTGTAATGTTGCCGAATTTACCATTTTTCTGATATCATTAGTCACTTTGAGTTTTTAAATATAACACCCTGTATATTGTACCTTTATTAAAATTTCCACTTCAATACAAGTTCAACCAATTTTATATAGTCAGGAATATCTTAAAAAGATAAAACAAAAGCCTAGAAAAGCCTAATCATCTGAATAATTTTTTTCTATGTAGAGCTAAATTTGAACATAGTACTTAAAAGTTGCTAAATTAACGTCTACCCAATCAAGTGTTCAAAGATTATCCTAAACGTTGGTAGAACGCGCCTATTACATTTCTGCATGTCTCCGTGGAAATTAATATGGATTGATCGATGATTATTTACCGTATCTCTGCAACACGTGTGGATTAAGTTTTAGAGATTCTACTTGAACGTGTTAACAGCTTCACAGACCTTGGCTCGCTAGTGACTACTAAAAACAAAACAAGCAAAGAAATTAAAAAACGAATAATCCTTACAAAGACGACATCCTAGGGATTCCAAAAACAATTCTACTTAAGATATCTCCAAAGAAGAACTTAAATTATTACATTATATACAAAACACTGCCAAAACACTGTGAGTCCAGTCCTCACATGAAGACCTAGGGGAAATAAAGAACGTCACTCAAAGATAAATTTGAGAAAATTGAAGTCTAATATTGGTAATTGTGTAACTCAGCGTTTCCCAAATAGTGGTTCGCGACCCGGTACCGGGCCACGAAAACAAAATGACGGGTCGCCTCGCCGCTAAGTTTTACATCTTAAGGCCGCGCTCTGACTAACACCACCGCTTTTATTTATTCTGCTTCCTTTATTCCATTCAGTTTAAGCTTAGTGTCAAGCCAAAGAGCGCGTATTTTTCGTGCATATTGATTACGTTGAATTTGAGGATGGATAAATTTGTTATAAAACAAAGTACAAGTTCTAAGACTTGCACAAACAGACCGTCGAGTGATTTGCAGCCGGGTACAAGTTCTAAGAGCCACAATAAATACACAGTCGAGTAACGTCCATCTAGAGGCAGGCACGAGTGGTGATTATAAATGGCTGCTCGATGCGTCCTGGACTAGACAATATTCTGAAGATTACTTACAATTCGGTTTTGTAAAGGGTACTGATGACAAACCATTATGTGTTATTTGTTACGCGGCACTTTCAAATGAGTCCACGAAACCTTCAAAATTGAAGCGGCACTTGGAATTGAAGCACCAGGAAGACAGTTGTAAGCCAATAGATTATTTTATAAATAAAAAGAGAATTAATAGCTACCAAAAAGTCTATATCTTTGAATTTTTCTCAGGACGCTCATCTGAAAACCTTGTACTGGCTTCTTGTGAAATATCAAAATTAATTGCTGAAACTGGTTATCCTCACACAATTGCCGAGAAATTAATAGTTCCAGCAATGAAAATAGTAGCATCTTGGATATGTGGTAAAAAGCAACAAAAGCAAGGGAATTCGCTGGAAATTTACTTTGATTTGAGACAAATATGTACTTTCTTTGTTTTCCACCGTGGTCTTCACATATGGGGCGGATATATAGACTATAACGCAGAAGGATGAAAGACTTTTGGGAATATTCAAGCATAAAATACTCTGCAAAATATTTGGAGCTATAAACAATCAAGGACAGTGGTTCAAAATATATAATTTCGAATTATACCAACTCTTTAATGAACCAGATGTCGTAACGTTCATTAAAACACAGCGACTTAGATACATAATACACATAAGGACACATAATACGAATGCCAGACAGTACGATTACTAAGAAGCTAACGACAGGAGCATCTACAGGAAGATGACAACACGTCACATCGCCAGAAACTGAACAGAATGGCAACAAATCTTAGAGCAGGCCGGGATCCGTAGAGAATTGTCGAGCCAAATACTTTTGGTCCACTCTGTATATATATATATATATATATATATATATATATATATATATATATATATTAGAAATGATTATTTCGACCAAAAAATAATTTATAAATTTAAAAAAAGTTCGAATTATCGGGTAATGTGGATTAATTATCCACATTACCCGATAATTCGAACTTATTTATATATATATATATATATATATATATATATATATATATATATATATATATATATATATATTATATATAGTATAGACTGAGTATATAATATATATGTAGTCAGCCTTTGAATCAGAATTTCTATCGACTTTTCTAATTTATTTAGTAATAATGTATTTCAACAAAAAATAAAATAAATCAATGAAAATTGTACCCAGCAGTAATATTCCTTTCATGAGTTGAGATTTATAAACTTTCTTCCTTTTCTCTACTTACCTTCTCAATTGAAAACAAACCAGTCGCAGTTTTTATTCTAACATTGACGATGATGACGAAAGCTCTACGCCTTCGTCGAATTTCTGCTTCGTGCATATCTGCATAATGGTAATGACTTTCACGCACGCTATTCCTTTAGAAGTCCTTCTCCCTTTAAATAAAGGGCTAAGGGTTGTTGCAGTTCACTGTTCCCGGTCCATGACTTTATGTCACCCCTTCGCTGGTATTTTAACAAAGTAAACACAAAGTAGGTGTAAATGACACTATGACCAAGTTTTTGTTGTGCTTTTAATAAGCTCTCAATATCAGAGATTGATTTTTGGACAATTTTTGATAGTTATTCATTACGAAGTATGTATGTAAAATAAATAATCAGATAATAAGAAAAAAATCAAGAAAACTGTACAGACGCTTTAGTGAAATAAATAAGTCTATAGTTGTAGAATAGGTTATATTATAATAATTGTTTTTAGTATGGAAGCAAATAAGTTGAGAAATAAAAAGTTCTCTATAACTCATTCTTTTCTCGTAAAAAACTATTATTACAAATTTTAATTCTATTCAGTTTCTAATTCTATTTAGTCTATTCAGTTTATAATCTAGATAGTTGTTATAAATTTATTTCTTCTTGGCTCATCTATCATGGTTAGTGCCAACAATATTTCGTATGTTTCCCGTGTAACGTTAAATTTTTACTCCCGTAAATTTTTACTCTTAGAATAAAATTATAACCTAAAATTTTCACTCTAGAGTAAAATTTTATTGTCTCTTTTTTTATTTAATTAATGGCTTTGGATAACTTGATCCATTCAGCCAAGATAATGTATTTGACTACTTGAATTTGTTAATGATAAAATGACCTATTGCATTTGTTAACAAAATAGTACTTCGCCTAGAGGTAAATTAAAAATATATCGTAAAAATTAGTATCACAAGAATCAGTAGATTGACAAGAAACCATACTTTCATTTGTTACATTCAGGGCCCTAACCAACTTAAAATGAATATTTAGTACCAACAAGGGATTACATAATATAGGGATACCTTTCACGCTAAGGTGCCTTCCATAGCGACTTTATTACAACACAAGACAGGCAACGACTAGGAAGTAAATATATAACATATTATATAAGGATAGACAGAGGGAACAAAGCTAGATTTATACATTCACATTAGACATTCCATCCTAAATTGTTCTTTTAGTCCTTTTTAAATATCCCTAAAAAAAAATGGTTAATATTACGACGAGAGATATAAAATAGAAGATTGACTCTGATGAAGAGGTATTTGTTCTTTTATCAGATTTTCCAATAGATACGTAATAGCAGCATCATTATATCTGCACCCGACCATCCAATGATTGATGTCGTCAGTGTTACCATTACAATCGCAGAGTTCTGTTTCATTTAAATTAAATCTATAAAGATAGGCTTTCACAGTAGCATGATTAACAAGGCATCTAACAAACATTGAATATACTCTTTTATTGGGATGAGTGCTTGCAGCAAAAGACGCAGTAGGTAAAACAGAGTTAATTTTTGTATATAGGTTGTTACTTCTATTACAGAAAGTATTCCATTTAATTTCCCAGTTTTCGTTTAATTCTCGTTTACGCAGCAAGACTTAATCACTTCTATTGAGCCAACTAATTTATAGTCCTTTTAAAGCCGCTTATTTAGCAAAATAATCTGCTTTGGTGTTACCCGAGATACCAGCATGTCCCTTTACCCAAATGAAAAAGACTGAATTATTTCTTTTAAGTAACTTTAGTTGATTTTCTACAATTTAGACGATTAGTAGGTGACGCATGATAGACAAGAAAGAAAACGACAACAATTAAAAACGATTTGAAATAAGCGAAATGACAGAAGACATTACAGAGGAGAAGAACTATTGGACTGTTTTAAAAGTGACAAAGGACATTTGACAGGTGGCGCCTTTTTAAGTCCACGAAAACCGAATATTACAGTTGCAATTTTTAGTCCACCATAAGACAGAGAAAAGAGCTCCTGTCACTAAACAAAATAAATACCACAGAATACAAAGAACTTAATCGAGCCATACGAAAACAGATAAAAGACGATATTAAAAAACATCAACAAGAACATGTAGAAAGAGTGATAGAGAAAAATCGAAGTCTGAAATATACCAAACCGAAATTAGGAAAGAAAAATATTATAACTATGAAAAATCAACAACGCCAACTAGAAACAAGCAAAGCTCAGATATCAAACATAGTTGAAAACTTCTATACTGCGTTATACTGCTCAAGAAACGATCCCCCGACTCTTCAAAACAAAATCTGAAAAGACAAATAACAAACGTAAATTCTGAAGTAATGCCCGAAGTAAGCGAAGTAGAAATAGAAAATGCAATTAAAGAATTGAAAAGAAATAAAACACCGGGTAGTGATGGAATTCTGGCAGAAATGTTGAAAGAAGGCGGAGAAGAAGTCATCAGGTACCTAAAAATACTTTTTAATAAATGCCTATTTGAAGGAAACATACCAAAGGAATGGAATACTGCTAACACAATATTAATACACAAAAAAGGGGACAATACAGATCTGAAAAATTATCGTCCAATATCACTACTATCACAACTTTATAAAACATTCACAAAAATAATTACAAATAGATTGACAACAAAGTTCGATGTATATCAACCAGTAGAGCAAGCCGGATTTAGAAAAGGGTTCAGTACATGTGACCATCTTTACACACTAAAGGTCCTAATAGAAAAAGTTAACGAATACAATTTACCAATCTATTTAGCATTTATAGACTACTAGAAAGCTTTTGACAGCATAGAATTATGGGCTATTGAGGAAGCACTGGTCAACAGCAGAGTAGATTCTAGATATAGGATATTAATACATAATATATATCAACACGCTGAAATGGTAGTCACGATGGATAACGGAATGAAAACGAGGCCAATAAAAATCAATCGAGGAGTAAGACAGGGAGACACCATATCTCCAAAACTATTTACTGCCGCACTTGAAGACATCTTTAAATCACTAAATTGGGAAACGAAGGGACTATCGATAAACGGAAAGTATTTAAACCATCTAAGATATGCAGATGACGTAGTACTAATAGTCGACAGCTGGAAAGAACTGAAGTAAAGCTGGAATCTGAGTAAAACTAAACTAATGTCGAATAAAGATGATCAACCGACGATAACCATCCAAGGAACAAAAGTGGAACATGTAGAAGAATACATATATCTGGGTCAGAATATCAAGGTAAACAAAGAAAACCAAACTACCGAAATAAGCAGACGAGTAAGAATGAGATGGGCCGCATTTGGAAAACTCTCATACATACTGAAAGACAAAAAGATACCCCAAAACCTTCGAACTAAAGTGTTCGATTCTTGTATCCTTCCCGTTCTCACTTACGGAGCTCAAACCTGGACATTCACAAAAAAGAACATGGACAAGATTCGAAAAACTCAGCGAGCCATGGAAACCAGAGAAACAATCGTGTGCCGTCAGAATGGGAGGAGCTTACAATGCAATTGAAATAAAAAAAATTTCCAAGCTTAACCGGCCCAACTACTGCTATTTAAATAGGAGCGAAAGAAATACGTTGTTTAGTTGACGGTAAACACCAATACCTCTAATAAAGATTAAGCTTAATGGATCGGAACGTAACGAGACATTTCGGCGACAGACAGTTTTTTTAAAGTGTCATAAATTGGATTATAATTTAAAATATTTCCAAAGACAATAACTAGAAGTAACGGGACCTTTTATTAGCTTTAAAACTTTGCAAAGTCATTAAGAATAGGGTGAGAATAGAGTATAAAGAATGGTTGAATATATTCATAATATATTACGACAATAAAAGAGATAAAAAAAATTGAAACGTGAAATCGTTTACACCTTTCAATGGCGCCTAAACATGGACACTTAACAGTAATTTATATACTCTGCTCAATATCAAATAAAGTTAAAAATGTGAGTTGGATGGAAATATAAATGAAAGTGCCAAATATGAAGGAGATTATCTATTTAAGATAAAAATAGAAGAAAACAAATATGAGCAACATAAAACACAGACGAAATTAATTATAGGGGAACTAAAAATATGACGTAGTTAGACGCAATAAAAATAGTCTTCGAAATACCTATTATATGCATATCGTAGTACAGTACCATTAAAATTTAAGGGCAGTTATGAATAGAAAAATGAAAACTCTACAATATAATCAATTATAAAAAATAAAAAGAAAGATGGATCTTAAAATCTTAAAATAAATTACAATTTAACCGTGATATATTCTCAGTAGTTCCAAGGGGGTGAGCTCACAAGTGAATGTTACGCATTTGATAAGTAAAAAACTATAAAGCATATTAAACTGCGATGCATAAGTTAGGGATATAGCTAAATATTAAATAAGCAATAATACAACAATTATACACAGTGGCGGATCCAGAAATTTTTGTCAGGGGGGGTCATGGGTCTTAAGGGTGATTTTGATATAGGATTTAGATTTTTGCACCTTTACGATTGATATGATTTTTGCCTCATGTACGGGAACCATTTTCTCAATAATTATTTTAGGCGATATATTAAACCAATGAGAAGTTATTAAAACACAAATACCTTGCGGGTGCAAAGAAGGGTACAACATTAAGGGGTCTTAAACTTAAACAAAAAAAAAAATTTAAACCCACATACTCTATGACAGTAAAATCAAGTGTACAAGACTATTAAACCAAAGGAAAGTTATTAAAATATAAATACTGAAAAATCAAGGACTGCTAATTTAAACTAGGTATTTTAAAGACAAGTAATTTAAACCCACCTATCCTATAGCTACAAAATCAAGAACAAACCAAGGATCTTCTTCTTCTTAAAGTGCCCTCTCCTCAATGGAGGTTGGCCGCTACAATTTTAAAATCTTCTCTATCTTCAGCTGTTCTTATTAGCTGTTCAAAATTTAGCCCTGTCCATTGTCGGATGTTTCTGAGCCACGATAGTCTTTTCCTTCCTAGGCCTCTCTTTCCCTCGATTTTTCCTTTCACTATAAGTTGGGCATATTGGTACTTATTATTTCTCAGCATGTGGCCCAGGTATGATGTTTTTCTAACTTTTACTGTGTTAAAAAGTTCTCTTTCCTTGCCTATTCTATGCAGCACTTCTTCGTTTGAGGTATGCGATGTCCATGAAATTTTGGATAAATAAGTATAAACCAAGGATAAATAAGTATAAACCAAAGTTAAGTAATTTAAATGCAATAACTCAATGGAAGTGTAAACATTAATGAATGTATTTAACATTCCTAATAAACTATATTCATTCATTTATTCCTTATTGATATACGAAGTGGGAACATGGACTCTCGGAATTACAAGTATGAGGCGTATAGAAGCCTTTGAAATGTGTGTTTTTCGAAGAATGCTGAAGATTTCGTGGACAGAGCACGTGACAAATAACGAGGTGCTGAGAAGAATGAGGACTGAGAGAGAACTCATAAATATTGTAAACAACAGAAAAACGAGTTATCTAGGACAGATAACTCTATTTACAGAGAAGAAAAATATAACTTTCTACGACTCATAATAGAGGGGAAAGTAGAAGGAAAAGGTCCAGGAAGAAAAAAATGCTCCTGGCCGAAGAATATAAGAGACTGGACAGGCATGGACACACATTTGACACTAAGAACAGCTCAAGATAGAGAAAAATTTGCTGTAGCTATAGCCACCCTTCAGCAATGATGAAGAAACCTTAAGAATAAGTGTAAACAGCATTTTATTTAAATTAATTTTTTCAACAAAAAATGAAATTCAACTGAAAGCGACGGAAAAGGATTTTTGGAGAAGAGCTGCAGGAAGATCTAGAAGAGAAAGGATTACCAACAAACGCATTAGAGAAATAATGAGAATCAAACGAACAATCACAGATGACCTAACAACAAAACAACTTATCTGGTTCGGACACATACAAAGAATGGCTGAACAACGAATACCAAAGGAAATATTAAAATGGCAACCAGAAGGAATTGGGAAAACGAGGTAGACCGAGAAAAAGTTGGCAAAGTAGACAATCAATATAAAACTGAAACTGAGAGAGAGGTCCATAGAAGAAGACCTATGGAACAACCGGACTAAGTGACGATTGGAAGTGCGAAAACGGCGGAGAACGTTATAAACCGACAAGTAGTAGTAGTATTCAACAAAAAACATAATATAATTAAGGAATAGTTATTTTTATAATTAGGCATATTAGGCTATAAGTGAGTAAAATATTTTTTTACTCGGTATTTGAAATTTTTCTCACGAATTATCAGCAACAGCCGGCAACGAGTGGTAAATAAAAGTTTAGTGATTAAAAATACTAAAAGAATAAGATAAGTAAATATATAATTTTATAAAAATGTATTCTTTTCGCCTATTCGATTTATCAAATCGCTCTTTGATTGCATCAACATCTAGAGAAATTTCAGGATGCACATTGATGAGTGCTAAACCAGTTAACCATTCTATTTCTAAGCAAAGTCTTTAGACGTTTAAGCGTAGAACGCTCTGTTGTTGCTGCACTGACTGACAGTGTAATTAATATTTGCAGAAATATTCTGATATTTGGATACATATGAATATCGCAGTTTTCTAATACTTCTAAAAACAATCTGGAAGTTTTCCATTATTTTGCACGACCCTTTTCCACTTTTGAATCCACAGTGAAAACTCTTGTTCTACTGTGGAATATGCAGTAAGTAGTTGGTTCAATAATATTCTGGTCTCAACAATTTTTTTAATGCAACTTTATCTTCTGGTGTGTTATCAGTTTTAGGTAAAACGACTTGAAGATTAAATAGATTCATAACTTTCGGTGAAAGTCGTTCTTCTAAATCAGTTAAGATATTATCTAAAAGGGGTAAATAAATGGATCTTCGGAAATATTCTTCGCAAGAGTTAGCAGATTGGTTTTGACGACAGGTTTGACGAGAAACTATACAAGCCTCTGGCAATCAAATGGCGAATTGACAAAATTTGAAAATCGCGTAACTCTGAATTCGTGAAAGTCTTAGTCGAGGTATTACTGTATTTAGAATTGTTGATTTTTTTAAAGAGTAATTTAAAAAGGATTTCGTATAATTCTACACTTACCCCTAGAATAAATGAGTTTAAATCATTTCAACTCTTGACTTCCTGCTTATATGGTTGATGGGTTTTAAATTATTTTTTTTAGGATTATTTGATTGATATTTAATTTTGTTTTGGGGGTGGTCATGACCCCCGTGACCCCCCCTTGGATCCGCCACTGATTATACAACTGTATAACATCAAATAAGTTACTTATCTACATCAACAATTAACACTCTTTTTTTGATTGTTTTATTTATTTCTTTTTCGAAGAAATAAATAATTAAATTAAATTAAATTTATAAGTTGTTTATAGTTTTTTATCTCATGAAACGAAGCCGAAAAATCACTTCGTCCCCTTAATACCAAATAAGCGTATCTCGAATTTGGCCGTTTTTGAGATAAGTGAATGCTTGATTAAAAAATAACTTGTTTTATTTAATAACAAAGCCACGTATCTCAATATTTCTTAGTTAGAAATCTAAACCTTGGCGTATCTCTACAATACGAAAAACATTTGATATACCATCTACAAATACGTTTTGTTATGAATCTCTTATGATTAGAAACAAACTTAACTCTTGGTACACATTTATTACTGGCATCTGGTAACACTGGTTGATGCTAGTTTGTAAACTTACGACAATAGGCCCCTGTTTCAACGTGGTTTTTAGTTTAATTTCTGTATTTGGAGTAATTAATTATTACTGTATTAGTGAGATGTCAAGAAATCCTAGAATAGCTAAGATTAAGGCTATATTAGCAAAAGCAGCATCCGAGGAACCAAATAAATACGGTAACTGGAAGTGGCAACACCACATTCTGTCGCAACAAAATGCGGTGTTGTTGGTTACAAAATTTTTATATGTTTCTGGAGACATATTTTTTCCTTTTCAGAATATTAGAATGAAGACTTTGCAAATGAAGATTCGTCGGATTCTTATACTGCTTCTGGTGATTCTGATGATAGCACCGATTCTGGGAATTCTAAAAAACGTGTTTACATTTCATTAAATCCTGGGAAAAGACGCCAATCCATTCTAAAAAAATATTCTGTGAGTAGTTCTAGTAGAGAAGAAGTTCCTTCAACGTCAGTATTCCAGCCAATAACTGAATACCATGATCAATCAAACGATACACTTACAGATGAAGTTCCTGCTTTGCCAGTCGAACAAGAGGTGTTTCAACATCATTATCCATTGGTAGAAGAAATCTCTAAGAAAACTCGAAACAAACGACTTGTTCCCTCTAAATGAGAACAAAACATTAGAAAGTGTTTACGGCAATCTGGAAAAGCCTATATATCAATGAAGTGTGCAGAAGTAAATGCTCGTGGCGTCAAACACAAAGATTGTACAAAGTGCCCCAGAAAATGTAGTCAAGTTTTTTCGGAAGATAACAGAATAAAAATTCATAATGCGTATTGAGCCTTAGGAAATTCAGAAAAACAAAGGCAATATATATTAACGTTGGTTGAGGTTACGACCAAAAAAGTCAAAACTACTGGCGAAAATTTAAGGCGAAACAATTCGCGGCAGTTTTTTCTGTTCTATGCCAGCCAAAAAGTGCAAGTATGTCAAGTTTTCTTTCTTGCAACACTAGATATATCTGAAGGATTTGTGCGAAATATTTTAAATAATAGAAATGATGTCCATATCGTAATGGTAAAAATTTGTCATCATGAGTGATACTTGCAGTGGCCAAAACAGAATGTCTTTTTAGCAGCGACTCTTCTTTATGCCGTACAGGTATTGGATATTCCTGAAATTCAACATGGTTATTTTGAACCAGGCCATTCAATGATGGAATGCGATTTGGTCCATGCCCATATTGAGCAATCAACCAAAAACTTAAATATATACCATCCTTCTGGGTGGTATGCAGCGGTCGGAATGGCATCAAAACAATTCAAATACAAGGTAATAAAGATGAATCAAGCTATATTTTTGATGCTGCAGCTTTGAAAAAAGATATTATTAAAAACAAATAATTTGACACTGATGGTAACAAAGTTAACAGGCTGAAAATAACCGTATTAAAATACACTACTCCAAGAAATTAACGCACCATTTACAAAAACAAAAAAAGCGATTCATTGGTGTTTAAATTTAATTGTATTCATTTTTGTATGGAATATACCATGTATTTGGAATGTTTTTATCAGATTACTTGTATTGTTTTTTTGTTTCAACCGGTTTTTAAGGAACACAAAACAAAGGTGCTGTAAATTTGTTAATGTCGCTAAGAGATTAGTGTCATTTTTCAGTCGTTGTGTGAACTATTGCTGTTTGGTGGTAACATTTTGCTATTGTTTTAATCAAAATGCAACGCGAATCGAGAAATTTGACTAATGAAGAGTGTGCTCAAATAGTGGTTTTGCACGAAGAAGGTTGGAGTTACAGACATTTAGGGGAACGGTTCGGCGTACATCATACATCGGTCTCACGAATTATGGAACGGTACAGAGAGACCGGTAGTCACTGTAGGCGTCCAGGACAAGGTCGACATCGTGTAACAACGTCCGTTCAAGACCGTTTTTTACGACTTCGCATCGTAAGATAACGATTTGTAACTACCAGAAGCTTGCAATCCCAACTTGAAGACGTTCATAATGTTCGAATCAGCTGTGAAACTCTTCGCCAACGTCTCATGGAAGGTAATTTGGTAAATCGTATACCTGCCAGAGGGCCAGCCTTGACCGTAGCTCATCGCAGAGCGCGTTTAGAATTTGCACGAAATCATATCCATTGGTTGGAGGCTGGTTGGAATAGAGTTCTGTTTACAGATGAGAGCAGATTCTGTCTTTACAATTGTGATAGGCGTATTCGCGTGTACCGACGTCAGAACGAACGGTATGCACACGGTATGCGAGGAACGAAGTTATTCGGTGGAGGGTCAGTTATGGTGTGAGGTGGCGTTTCTTTAACGGGTCGTACAGACTTGGTGGTGTTGAATAACGGTACTATCAATGTTACCGATATATCGTTGACGTTCTTCAAGACCACGTTGTGCCATTGCAAGACCGTACGTTACAAATATAGTGCAAAATTATCTAGAGGAAGTTGGAATCGACGTTATGGAATGGCCAGCGAATAGTGTCGATCTCAATCCTATAGAGAATGTTTGGGACTTGCGTGGTAGGATTTTTACGTCTACGGAATTTTCCTAATCAACCGAACAATCTGCAGGGACTGGAACAACGTCTTGTCCGAATTTGGAATGAACTGGATCAGAATACTTTAAGACCGTTTATTTTAAGTATGAATCGTCGATGCCAAGCTGTCATTCGTAGAAAGGGTGGAAATACGTCTTATTAAGCAAAAAAATTGAACAATTTTTATTTTTAGAATTAGCGATTTTGTTGTTAATTGTTTTAAGATTGTGTTAAGTTTATGAATATTGAAGATGGTTAGCGACAACATCACTAAATATGTTTGTTTTACAAAGTAAAGTAATACGAAATAAAATGCTTTTCATTTCAGTTAAGAGCGTAGGCGCAAAATTTCGGGCCAATGCTTTTTAAATGCATTTATTTTTTTCGAATCCTGAGAAAACTAACAAATATTTTTGAAAAATTTAAACATATAATGAAAGATTACATTATTACTGAGGGCCGAAAGTCCCTTAAAATAAAGAAAAAATTTTTTTGAATGAGATATTTGAAAATAAAAATCACAATAAATTTTCTCTTTTTTTTTCACCCCTGTAACTTATTAAAATAAACAATATAGAAGTTTTCAGGGACTTTCGACCCTCAGTAATAATGTATTCTTTTATTCTGAGTTTAAATTTTTCAAAAATATTTATTAGTTTTCTTAGGATTCGAAAAAAATGAATGCATTTAAAAGCATTGGTCCGAAATTTTGCGCCTACGCTCTTAATATTTTCCTGTTATATGGTAAGTTTTAAAGCGGTGCGTTAATTTCTTGGAGCAGTGTATATTAAACATGATCCAAATCATATTTATATCAAGTATGACAAGACCTGTCTGAATTCAAAAGAATGAAACTTATACAACGGATGACAAGGGGAACTAGCAATTATCATAATTTAGAACTTCAACAAGTATATACTCATCCTATGAAAGTGGCTGCTGAAAAATTGGAAGATTTAGGTACCTTTGCGATCAAGGTGTAATACCCCCTCACTATCACAGTTTCTACGAAGAGCTCAATAGTAGTATACACACGGTGACGCTGGATTCAGACTACGAATAAACATTTATTAATATTGTACGTAATTAATTTTTAATTTTAGTATATACAGGGTGTCCCGGAAAATAGTGCGTTCCTTAACGATATGTGCAGATTGCAGCATTTAAAACAAAAAAGTCTTATAACATTTTTTTATGAAGTTAACCGTTTTAAAAAAAAAATTATTAATTTTAATACATTTGATTATTGTTCGCAGAAAAGAAAATACAGCCGGCAACGTTGCGTTCCTTGTTATTCTTCGTTAATTACTGTAAATCAGCTATCACGAATATTCGATCGTTAGGCATAATATGTATTGATATTGATAACAGTGATAGAGAAAAAACATGTATTTGTTTTTATTAAATATTTAATAATTAAAGTTTGAATACTGTTTTTACTTACATGGAAAATTATTATTACAATAAATGTTCGAAATGGCCACCATTTGCACAGATACACGCGTTTATTCGACGAATCCAATTATTCTTAATATTATAAGTATGTAAATTATGTCTGATTATTTCAGCAGCATCAAAAATTCGTTGTCGCAATTGAGCTTCTGTTTCAAATTCATCCTGGTTGTCGTATACTAATGATCCCCAAAAATAAAAGTCCATAACATTGCATTCTGGTGTTCTGGGTGGCCACAGAACGTGTCAATTTCTACCGATCCAACGACGAGGAAAAGTGATGTCGAGAAAATCTTTAATATGTCTCGTAAAATGTGCTGGAGCCCCGTCATGAAGAAACCACATTTCAGAGCGTATTTGTAACGGAACGTCTTCAAGAAGTATCGGTAGAACATGCTGCAAAAAATTTAAATAGGATTCTCTATTCAATCTTCTGGGAAGTTCGTACGGTCCAATCAGACGATTACCAATAATCCCAGCTCATAAATTTATACTAAATTGTTTTTAAAAATTTGTCCTACGTATAGCATACGGGTTTTCATCACTCCACACGTGACAATTGTGAAAATTAAACACACTATTTCTCGTAAAACAAGCTTCATCTGCACACAACACTTTGCATGGAAATTCGGGTTCTCTGGCGATTTTGTTTTGAAACCATCTACAAAATCTTAGTATGGTAAGGATGTAACAGTTGTTACGTAAATGTCTTGTGAACAATGTTTTTTGAAATGCCAACCATTCTAGCCACAGATCGAGTACTTACTCTTGGATTATTACTGACTATATCCAAAATCACATCTTCTGAATTTAGTATACGGTTACTTCGTGTTCTATCGCTAGTTATTTTAGATATCACACAACCCGTCTCTAATAACCTTTGGGACACGTTCACAAAACTTCGGGCATTAGGATGTCGTCGTTCGGGATAGGGTTCAACATAAAGTCTAACAGCCCTATTACTGTCACAGTGGGCTTCATCATCATCATCATCATCCAGCCCCATTTTAACATCCATTGTTGGATATAGGCCTCCTCCAAACGTCTCCAGTTCTCTCTATCTCTAGCTGCTGCAATCCAGTTTGTTTCTATTCTCCTTAGGTCGTCGGTCCATTGGGTGGGTGGTCTGCCTCGACTTCGCTTGTCGGCTCTTGGTTTCCACTCCAATAATCTCTTCGTCCATCTTCCGTCTTCCATTCTAGCAACATGTCCAGCCCACCTCCACTTTTGTTTATTGATTCGCAGTATAATATCGTCTACGCCAGTTCGTCGGCGTATCTCCTCATTTCTCACGCGATCTTTCAAGGTCAGGCCCAGCATTGATCTCTCCATTCGCCTTTGTGTTACCCTCAGTTTTTCGGCAGTAGCTTTCGTTAAACTTAGGGTCTCTGCTCCGTAGGTCAAGACTGGTAAGATGCATTGGTTAAATGCCTTCCTTTTCAGGTGAATTGGGGTATTTGTTTTAAAAATGTCTCTCATCCTTCCATATGCCGCCCATCCCAACGTGATTCGTCTATTTAGCTCGCAGGTTTGATTGTCTCTGGTTATTCTGATTTCATGACCCAAGTATGTGTATTTATCGATTAATTCTACCTTGTTGTTATTGATCTGTATCTCTTCGCTGGGAATCATATTGGTCATCATTTTGGTTTTCTCGAAATTTATCTCCAGCCCAGTTTCTTGTAGTATGTCATTCAGTTCTTGGAGCATGTCTTTGATCTCTCCCAGATTATCTGACAGAAGCACGATATCGTCCGCAAAACGTAGATGGTTTAATCTTTCTCTATCGATGGATATTCCTTTCTGTTGCCATGTTAGTCTTTTAAATGCATACTCAAGAACTGTAATGAACAGCTTTGGTGACATGGTATCACCTTGCCTGACTCCCCTTTTTATCTTTATTTTATTAGTTGCTGAATGTAGACTTATGGTTGTTGTGGCATTTTCATATATATTTTTAACTATATTACAATATCTGTGGTCGACCCTACAATCTTGTAGTGCTCTTAAGATGGACAGTAATTCCACTGTATCAAACGCCTTTTTAAAGTCTACAAATATCAATGCCAAGGGACGGTTATATTCGTTAGTTTTTTCTATCAGGGTTTTTAGGCACTGCAGGTGATCGTTTGTGCCGTAATTAGGGCGGAAACCGGCTTGTTCCCGAGGTTGGTAAAAATCCAGCTTTGTCTCTAATCTGTTCGTTATTATTCGGGTGTATAATTTATAAAGATGGTTAAGGAGACTGTTTGGTCTGTATCTTTCCAGGTCTGCTATATCTCCCTTCTTGTGTAAGAGTACAGTTATTGAATTATTCCACTTTGTTGGGATATTTTGATTCCATAGACATAGATTAAAGAGCTTTTGAATTTTGGTTATCAGTACTGAGCCTCCTATCTGTATCGCTTCCGTGACGACACCGTCCTCCCCCGGAGCTTTGTTATTCTTCATCTTTTTTAGAGCCTTATAAATTTCGTCCAAGGAGATTTCTGGGATACCTTCGGAACCCTGATTTTGAACCTTCCTCTGCTGATATTCAACTATATCTAGAGTCGATTGGTTGCTATATAATGTCTCATAGAATGATTCCACAATTTGTAACAAATGTTCTCTGTTTGATGTGATGTTGCCATTTCTATCCTTGAGTTTGACTATTTGTTTATTTCCATTTGTGAGTTTGCGTCTCATTATTTTCATACTCTTATTTTCCTCAATAGTTTTGATGATTTTCTCATCTTTGTATTTTCTTAGGTCTTTTCTGATTTCTCTTGATACTTCCTTGTTCATTTTATTTATATCGTCGTTACTAGAGTTTTCGTCGCTTTTCAGTATTCTTCTTTGTTCCATTTTTTTCTGTGTTTCCAGACTAATTTTTTCTTCCTTCACGCTTTTTGGGCAGCATTTCTTTTGAGCTTCTGTTATTGCTTCTACTATTATGTCATTTAGGATGTTAATATCATTTGTTGATGATTTTTCTTGAAGGAATTTACCGATATGATCTTCAAAATTTTGTTCGTTGTTTGGATGTGTCCATATGTTTATTTGCTTCTTTTTTATCATATTGTGTCGTTCATAGTTGGTATTTAACACAATGGTGGCTCTCACCATACGATGGTCGCTTGATTTCGCAAATTTACGTACGTAATTTACATATCGTGATACTCGCGAATCGAAAACATGACAATACTATTTATTCTTGAGCTACGGGTAATTACAACTGTTTACAAATAATGTACCTTTTCTGTATCAAAATAAATTAAACTATCGCATTCTGCCCATACCTTTTGGAGCGCAACGTTGCCGGATGTATTTGCTTTTCTGTGGACACTAATCAAATGGATTAAATTTAATATATATATTTTTTTGAAAACGGTTGACTTTATAAAAAAGTGTTAAAAGACTTTTTTGTTTTAAATGCTACACTCAGCCCATACCTTTAAGGAACGCACTATTTCCCGGGACACCCTGTATTTAGATGTATTTTTTTAGTTTTTGTATTTTTATAAATTAATAACACCAGTCTATTGCCTAACGTAATTTAGTATAAAAAAATCAAGTAAAACATTAATAACTAACACATAAACGTATCTTAACATTAACACAAAAAACATTTTTTTACTATATCCAAAAATATTCAAGACTAGATTCGTTTACAGTTTTATGATCCTGAATAATGTATAAAAACTATTGTACAGTTGTATAAAATTTAATGTATAAAAACTATTGTACAGAAATAAACAGTAATATCTCTTGTAAAATCAAACTAAAAGGTGTTTATCGGTATTTCTCCATAATCAATAAAATCGAGATGTTTATTTGTTAGTAAGGGAACGACTTGAAAATCGAAAAATTACTGGGCACTATTTTTTAACTGAAATATCTGGGGTATGTCGATAGAAAGGGCGTATTATCTCGTGGTTATCGAAACTTTTATTGCGTCATGACATTTTAGCAAAAAAAGGAACTTTTTTCATTAATTTTAATATTGTGAAAAAACTACGCATTCTAGATAAAAACATTCAACAGACGACTTTCTTGAAAATATTTTCTCTTTAAAATGAAATTTTCTAAATTAAACAATGTTTATAAACAAAAAAGGTATTGCAAATTAAACCCGAAAGTAAGTATGTTTTTCAACTGTTTATAATTATTAAAATAAGCAATAAAAACGTTTAAAACACATTTCATAATGTGAGTTTTTATGTAGTTACTACATTTGCCGAAAGATGAGCAAAATCAGTCAAGTAGTTTTTAAACAATTAGGTATATTTGTTTATCCCAGTTGAGAGAACAAAGGTCAGTTTCAAATGGCTGTACGGGTGCTTTGCCAATACTTAGAATGTTATTTTTGTTTGCTTATCTTTATAAGATCTCAAATTTTCATGTTTTTTAAACTATAATAATTTTTAATTGTATACTTACAAATAATTGAAACAGAATGAAGTACCATTATCATTATAGGCAATATCCCTAACTTATGCCGCGCCGTATATTATTAAATATCCCTTGTTTAAAGAGAAAATAATGAACTATTAAGAGATTTACGTGGTGTGCTAGACCCCAAAAATTGTGAAAAACTTATAAATCAACTTTTTGAAACTAACTAAATTGTACAAAAATGTTAAATTTGTTATTTGTATATTGTTACTGTTCCTCCTCCGATATGATTGATGCGGATAATTGAATTTAAAGAACCTTAATGTTTGGCTTTTTGGAGTTTACCACAAAAATTAACGAGTTCTCGTCTGCATATTTGTTCTATAACAACCAATATGGTTATTTAGTAGAAACAGTTAACTCTTTACAGGAAACTTTATCGTTTTCTTTTTCAAATTATGGCATGCTTTAACTCTACCAAACGACCCGTTATTCTTGACTATCCCCAAGGTATGTAGGGCATAAATTCTATACATATGTTGGGTGAAAAACCAAAGTTACTACGCTAAATAGGTCTCCACTACTCGGTTTACATTTGATGGAAGGTGACCGTGACGGTTGGTGGTAAAAAGTTTATTAAATGGGAACATGCATGGCCATAAATTAAAATAATATATTCGAAACATTCTACTGTTGCTCTGTTAAAAAAAAAACACAAAGAAAATAATTGTTAACATAATGTAAACGAAAGGATATCTCCTCCACAAAACATGAAACTATAATTGAGATAATTTTCAGATTAGAGCAGAATTATATTTGCAAGGTCAGTTCTGGTAAGTATATGTTTCCATATATTTTTATCTTGGATCATACCAAAATGTAAACGAAACCTTAAACTAATATAAACGAAAGGACATCTTTACAAAACACAAAATTATTGTTGAAATATTTTTAAAATTAGATCAGAAATCTATTTACAAGGTCAGTTTCGGTAAGTATTTTTTTGACGTGACAACGTCTTAAATTAGGTTGTGGCTCGGAGTCATTTAAGAAAAAGTGTAACGCCCGCTCACGTCTGTTACAGTGAGTCGCCGAACGAGAGAGAGGCCCGCCGGACCGGCGAATGCCTTGCGTCTCTCTCCCACTCAAACATGATCGGTCCGCTGCGCGCGGCATTAGAGAATTAGGCGCGTTGAATCGCTAAAGTTGAAAATCGTTGAAAGTATCGTCAGCTGTGTCTGTAGTGAAAATGTGGAGTGCTTAGATTCGTCATTTACAACAACTACAACAATAAAGGTAAATAATTGTACACTAATATTTCATTATCGTAAACTATGATTGATTGATTAATTCTTAGATTGACACAAAAGTTGAGAAACTGAGTTTATAGGTTATGTCATACTATTGACAAATGTTGATAGTGTTAAATTATTAGTTTAAATCACTCTGCAATCAATCGTAATTCAGTCGATTGAGAAGAAACAGCGCGTATTGCTAGTCAAACATTTAAAATAACAAATTATAACTTCTAACCTGTCAAAACAGGGCGACCAAACAAACGAACTAAACCGACCAATCACCACGCGCGGAGTTAGAATTTAACTGTGTTTAGCAAGAATTTCAAATTCCAATTTTAGTAAATGTTTTAATTTTCAACTTTACCATTTACATTTACAAATTTTAATTAATTTCAAATTTATTTAGCAAAAATTTGAACCTTCGATCTGAATAAGTGTTTTGATTTTCAAATTGATTCTTTAAAATTAAAAATATTAAAATATATATAATCAGACGTGAACGTCACATAACATTATCTGTACTTATTATTATTTAATATGTAGGCAAATACATGTGACCATACTTGGTAGACACAATTGGAAATAGTAATTTTTACAACTGAAAAAAATAAATATATAAAATACTGGTAGCAAACAATAACTTCAATGATCGATATCTCCGCAACTAATTGATATATCGAAAAAATTTTCAAATAAATTTTGTAGAAAATAATAAGATCAATAATATAATATAAAATAAATAATATATAAAATAATATATAAAAATATAATATATAAAATATAAATAATATATAAAATACCTAATAAATCGGTAATGCAATTCTTATTTTCATTCAATTCCTTGTTCCTATTGTGCAATTTAATAATATTCATATCAATAAATATTCTTAAAACGACTTTACAGGCAACCGATTTTTTTTTCCATATATTTCTTTCTTGGATCATACCGATAAATCCATTTTTAGACATGTATTAAAACAAGTCTTTTACTTCCTATTTTTGGCTTCTCTTTTGACTTCTGAATGGAGGAGGAGAATGAATAGGGTCACAGAAGTAAGTCAGAGATATGGACTTTCATTAAACATTAAGAAAACGAGACCAAGAAGATCAAAAACCGAAAAACTACTGTAAAAACAGAAATGGAGATACTTTGTGCAATAGCTATATAGAAAGATAATCCTAGACAACAGCATAAGGTAATGTATAGAACTCACCTGCAATAGAGGTGGAGATATGTCCTAAGCATGGAGGAGGCAGGTTTATGAAGATAAAACAGATAATTCTGGGAATAAGAGATAACAATACAACATTGCTGTAACATATTTAGCACCACGCTGTAATTATTGGTTATTCACTCCCTGGGACCTATTAAGTGAAATGCCTTTTTTTCTATAAATCTATTTTTTGAATGTTTATTATTATATTTTAAAACACACTTTTTTAGCTTTGTCTTTTGTGATGGTGACGCGGTCCCAGGTTGTAATTTTACATTGTGGGACGAAATGTCCACCAGTGCTCACGAATTTCATTATTTCTTTTGTTGCAGATTTTAAACAATAATGGCAACAAGCGTCGTACAGAAGAAGAATTGGTTCGGAAGTTGGACAATTTGTCTGATGTTGAAGCAGCAGACTATTCCAATGACGACTCCATTGCAGATAGAGATTACGCATGTGAATAAAGCTCTGATTCAAGTGAGGATGAATTAGCTGTATCTGATGTCGAGGACGAAGCTGTTGAAGTTGTTCCTCTTGCCGATATTATACCTCAGACTAGACAGATTGAAATTTAATTTTCTTACATCGCACACCGTACACCGGTGTACCCGGTGATATAATCCAGAAACTTCGTGGAGCACCTCTTATAAGTTACCTTGAACACTGTATAGCCAAGAAGAAACCAATAGATCTGCTGCACAGAAAAACACTGCTAATGAAGCTGCCCCAGCAGGTAGCCGAACTCCAAGACTAAATAAATGGGCTAACACTGATCGTAACAAGATGCGCAAATTTTTGGGTATCGTCTTGTGTTTAGGACATTTATGAAAATGGAATTTCAAAAATAATGAGCCGTAATAGATTTGAGATGTTACTTTCGATGTTTCATCTATTAAACAATGAGCAACCAATTATTCTGGAAAAAAGGCTCCACACATTTTTTAAATTTGTAAACGTACTAGAAAAGATATTCAAAAAAGGCCACACCTAACGATTTATCAAACTGCATGCAGTACTGCATCGGTTAAAACTGCCGCAGTAACGATAAATCGTCACGTGGGTAAGCAAATTGGAGTATACGTAGTATACGTAGTAGTGGTGTCGTAACGATCGTGTTTGAACGCAAATTGTAACATGTGTAGAGTCTTGACTACGGCAGTATTCTTGTTGATAGCCAGTAATTGGGACATTAATCATGGACATTAAACAAAAAAAATTCTGGGAAGAGTTTATTGAAATATATAGACAAAACAGCTGTCTATGGAATGTAAAATCAAAAGACTATGCAAATAAAATAAAGAGAAACTCAAGTTAGGATATTTTACTTAAGAAATTTCAGCAACTGTTTCCAGAAGGGACAAAAGATGTTATTAAAAAGAAAATAAATAATATAAGAACATCTTTTAGGAGTGAACTGAAGAAGGTAAGATCTATAAGGGCGGCAACTTTTCTTTTTGAAAATCTTGATGACATATTCCTCACTCTTTTAATAACAACACCACAAATGCGATAAATGTGAACTACTGTAGTACGATATGTGTTGCATCGTATGTACAGAAAATGACAGTACTGCAAACCTTACGATTTTCTCTACGACTTGCAGTATAAATAAGCAATACAATAAATCATTTCGTGTGTAGGGCGTTAAAGAGTCGTATAATCCCCAAGAACAAATTTTTATTGAAGAAAGCGATGTACCATTTCGAGGACGTATTTATTTCGAATAGTACATTCCCAATAAAAGACATAAGTATGGGATAAAGGTTTTCAAACTCTGTAGTGCTGGAGGCTACACATGGTCGTTTAAAGTCTACACAGGCAAAAAAGAACAGACGATATATCATTACCGAAAAAATTGTCACGACACTGATAGAGGCACTTTTTGATACAGATAGAACTTTAACTGTACCGTTAACTGGTACACTAGTGTTTCGCTGTCTAATAGTCTAATTCAACGGCAAACACATTTAGTAAGAACCCTAAGGACAAACAAAAAATATAATCCCGCAGTTGTGGTAAAAGCTAAATTGCGAAAGGGTGAAGTCGTGGCTCAACAAAACTACAAATGGAAAGATAAAAGAGATGTCCTTAACCCTTAACTACCATGGCCAAAAATAGTAACATTCGTACCATGGCAGGGTCAAGTTTGACCCCCCATTGTTTTTTGTATCAAAAAATATTCTTTTTTTAACTTGTTTTTTTTTAAATTATTTTGTTTACAGCTACTTTTACATTTATATAAAAATAAACGAATTTGGTTAATTAGATATAACTTTATTTAAAAAGAACTTTTGTATTCAGTCAAATTAACATAGCTATGCACTTTCTCGAATTATAAGAAAAATAATAAAATGTGCAGTTTTTTTATATCCAATGGTGAAATCTAGGTATCATAGCTCCTACCTAAAATAAAAAAAATCTATTTAGATTTCGTATATCAAAAATGACAAGCATGATTTTACCTTAATTTTCAACACAGCTTATGCATAACGTCTGTATGCGGGAATGATTTTTGCAAATAAAATCTCGACATTTATCGCACCATGAGCTTTCTTTCTTTTGGTTTTTGGAATATGGACATATTTTACACATTCCCCTCTTTTTTCGTCGTTGTGGCTCTGGATTTGATTTGCGGCAGGCATTGGTTCCTGAAGTCCGGAAACTTTAAAAATGGCACTACGAATTTCTCTCGGTAAACAAGTTTGCTGAGCTCTACGAGTTAAATGGGCCTTAATAAGTTCTTGACCTAAAGTGGTTAGAAACAATCTTCTTTCCATTATTTGATTTTGCTGAACTCCATTAAAAATTACATTAGCATTTAATCCTGCAATGTCCAAAATGCGAAACCATATTACTTGAGGCCATCTACGAATTCTTCTGCCAGTTTTATAGCATGTACATTTCTTATCCAATGATCCACCCCTCCTTTTGTCTCGTTGTAAAAATTTATAATCTCTGGCTTTCCATTAACCATTGTATTGGAATGATGCATAGTTGACACTAACAACACTGCACGATTTTTCTTAGGAACAAAAGATACAAGGCTCTCGCTTCCTGTAAAACCAAATAAGGCAGAAGGTGGCCTGTTTTTTTGGGGTTGAAATTCAGCAGGAACCTCTCTTTTATTTCTTTTTAGAGTTCCAACATATGAAATTGTATGGCTTCTCAGTTCTTTTATGAGCTCAATGGACGAAAACCAATTATCTGCTGTTATGTTTCTATTTGTACCAGAAATTGGTGGAATAAGTGTCAAAACATTTAGAGTGGGGATGGATAACTTGTTTGGATTTGCTCTGCGTGTATCTTTTCCAGTATATATAAAACCATTTAGCAAATAATGTGTCTTAGAGTCTACTAAACACTGCATTTTCAGACCGTATTTGTCTGGCTTATTTTTGAGATACATCCTGAATTGGCACCTTCCTCTAAATGCAATAAGCATTTCATCTATTGTGAGATATTCACCACAGCTATAATTGGACTGGCAATTAATTATAAACATATTAAAAATATTGGATATAGCTGCCAGTTTATCTCCGTGCGCAATACGTTCTTGTCTAGTAGTTGGGTCGTCAAAACAAAGGCTTCCAAGCAAAAAATAAAATCGGTTTAGTGACATGGTTGCTCGAAATATATCACGGCCAGTACCATTCGTAGCAAATAAAGACCTTAAATCTTCATTATTGGATTTAAATACCCCAGCTAAATATAATAAGCCTAAGAAGGCCTTTAATTCAATTATGTCAAGAGGATTGGTATATTGACACGATAAATTGTGTAAATTATATTTAGAAGCCATATTAGTTATTCGTTCATTGGTTTTCTCAAGAATTTCTTGCAATATATCGTGGCTAATAATACATTCCCAAGCATCAACTGGTTTCTCTGGCATACTAGCTCGAGCTTTTCCAATAACACCAGGTAAATGACTAATTAAATTATGCTTACGTGTACGAGAAAGGGTGGGAGAAGTTTTAGACCACGTGTACCTATTTTTGCCATAAAACACATCCCTTGAGTCAGCTATATCACTTTCTTCACCCAAATATTCACTACCAGTTTCGGAATTATTAATTTGCCAATTTTTTTAGTCATCATCGTCCCATTCCTCTTCACTGACTGTTTCGTGATCACTATGTTCACTAGCCTGGTCTAAAAACTCACTGTCACTGTCCATTGTCCATAATTTTTTGTCCCTCCTCTTCAAGTTCTTTCTGTGTCAGAGGACGTTTATTGCGACTACACCCCGCCATTTCAAATTACTCGTTAATTGCACTAGAAACACTTATACCATAAGCGGGTCAAAATTGACCCTATGCGTGCCTAACTCTGCAGTAGTAACAGATAAACTAACGGAATTTTCGTAGATCGATAAATCACCTACCGGTCGAAGATTAGCAGAAAGTGCGCAATGCTCAATCTATGTTTCGGTAGCGAAACTTGGCATTAAAAACGCGGGGGGTCAATTTTGACCCCGCCATGGTACTTAAGGGTTAAGCTCAGTACCAAATATGACAACTCTATGGCGTAAATCGTATAAGACAAGAAGTTGATAAACCAGCGATGGTTGTAGATTACAACAAGGAAAAGCTTTTGTCGACACTTTTGACCAGATGGCATCTTATGCGCCATACGTGAGAAGAACCGTCAAGTGATACACGCGACATGTTTTTTATTTTGTAACTTCAACAGCTATGGTAACCGCTCTGCATCTGTATAACAAAATTAACAACAAAAAATTGGGTATAATAGAATATCAAAGAAAATATCGCCGAGGTTTTGGTTTATTAACATTTAAATCCAAAGACTATCACGGCCTTCCACGAGATAAAACGCTTCCTGAAAGAATATGAGTGACAAAAGAGTTACCAGAAAAAGGTGCAGCCCATGCTACAAGACGTCACAGCGACAAAATCCATTTTATGCTCGTAAAAATTCGAAAAAAATTAATATATATTGCGATACGTGTAACGTGCCAATGTGTTCGAATTAGTGCGATAGCAAAAAGTGACCACCGATAGGAACAAGTAAAAAATCTATTTATTAAAATTCTAGTTATTAAAATAAACGGTAAAGTGACAGTGGCGTAACAAATTCTGCTTTCTACAATGAACAATTCACACACACGGAACACAAACAAACAGTGTCTATTGAAGTATCAGCAGAAATTGCAAGTAAGCGGCAGGTCCACTATTAAGAAACATCCAGAAACATGTACTCAACTCCCCAACAATATTCGCCACTAGAATACACATCCGAACATGCACCAAACAACATATTTTTATATAAGGTTCTTGAACTCCTAAGTGGAGCATAGAGCTTCAGTGAAAACGCGCCACCGGGTTCTATTTTGCGCTAAGGCCTTCACCTCATTCCAAGACTTTCCTTGGCCTCTTATCTCGTCCATGATGGATCTTCTCCAAGTTTGTACTGGGCGACCTCTTTTTCTTTTCCCTTGGGGATTCCACTCCCGGGCAGTCTTTGCGATACTGGAACTATTTTTTCGGAGTGTGTGACCGATCCAACCCCACTTTCTGGACTTAATTTCATTTTGTACCCTCTTTTGTTCGGACAGGTGTAGCAGATCGTCGTTTCTGATGGTGTTAGGCCAGAATATACGAACAATTCTTCGTAGACATTTGTTAACAAAGACCTGCAGTTTGTCTTTGAGGGTGTTTGTCACTTTCCAGGTTTCACATCCGTAGAGTAGAACAGACATGACATTTGATCAGAATATTCGGATCTTTGTCCTTGTAGTATACTCGCCAGATCTCCAAACAGGGTTGAGCGTGTTGAAAGCTTGTTGGGCTTTTCGTATCCTCATACGAATATCGTCTTCTGTACCTCCGTTTTCTGTTATGACACTTCCAAGATAGGTAAAGTTTTCCACATTTTCAATCAGCATATTGTCGATAGTAAATAGCGTGTTGTTCCTTGCATTTATTCTCATGGACTTGGTTTTACTAATATTGATTTTCAAACCTATTTTATTGGCTTCAGTGAAAAGTGTTTTCAATTGGTAAGCCAGATCTAATAAGCCACATATTTACTACAACAAATTTACTACAACCCAGGCAACCTATCTACTGTATGGCAGACATCAAACACAAAGCTAAAACATTTAAAAAAACTCAAATATAGAGTCTAGCGAAAATGAGGAGCAAGAAACCCAAAATAAAAACTTATGGCAAGTAGTCAAAAAACGTAAATTTACAAAACAAAGTACCGATCCCAATTCTCCAAGCTCACCACCAATAAAAATATAAAATCGATATAGTGCATTATCAAACGCCGAGAGCCTTGAACAAACTGAAACATAAAAATAACAGAAAACACCAAATCCACCTCCAACATTTGTATTGGGCGTCAAATACTTTGAATATATGGTCGATAACTTTGCACAAAATGTCAAGGAAAAAACCTACTATACCAAAACTCTGCCAAACAACACTGTCAAGATTACAATATATACAATATTGTAAACTGATAAGAAATTTACGAGAAGAAAAAATCGTTCACCACACTTACCAAATAAAGCAAGAACGTGCCTACAGAGTGATAATAAGACATATCCATCACTCCATACCCACAACAGATATATCAAAGGAACTAGAAAAAGCCGGCCACAAAGTTCACAACAAAGAAAAAGCGGACGTCATTACTGGACATCTTCTTACAAACGTATTTCAAACAGAGTCAGCAGAGCCTGATGAAGAAGTGGAAGAACTAATTAGCACAGCATGTCAAATGTCCCTTCCGATTAAAAATTTCACTCCTATAAAAATCAGGAAAGAAATAAACAAATTCATCTCACCAATGGCCCCATGTCAGGATTTAATCTCGGCGCAATTACTAAAACAAATTCCTCGCAAGACCATTACTTTGCTAATAGTTCATACCAAATAGATATTTCTCTGTAAAAGTCAATGACAAACAATCCAATCTCTGCCCTATCAACTCTGGAGTCCCGCAGGGAAGTGTTCTAGGGCCGCTGCTTTTCTCACTCTACACAGCCGATATATTAGAGACTAATAATACCACAATCGCTTCCTTTGCTGACGGCATAGCAACACTGGATTCAAATGAAGATCCCATACAAGCCTCACAAAACCTACAACATCATCTGAACATATCATAGTAAACAAAACAAAATCAACTGAAATAACATTTACCAACCGCCACAACATATGCCCAACTTTAATAGAAAATATAAGAATACCAACAGTAACAGACGTTAAATACCTTGACCTCTATCTTGACCAACGTCTCACTTGGGAGAAACATATCCAGACTAAAAGAATACAGGTCAACGTAAAATTCTGGCAAATATATTGGTTCCTTGGACGTGAATCAAAACTTAAGATCCAAAACAAAATTCTTCTATACAAAGCCTACACCTATGGGGATGTGCAAAGACAACGTCGCTGAATATCATCCAAAGATTCCAGTCTAAAGTGCTAAGATCGATAGTGGTTGCACCATGGTACGTAAGTAATCAAACACTTACAAAATGAACGTACCATTCACCATAAAAATGAGCTAGTAAGGGAATTATTCAACAATGGTGCAGCCACAAGACGAGATAGAATCTGGCAGTAAGACCTACTTAAAAAATAAACCAAAATAGAATAAGGTGAGACATCATTGGATGTCTCTCCTTCACACCCAAAGCCAGCAAAACATTTATTTAATACTCTGTAATAATGTAGATTGTAAATCTTGAATTACGTTAAGATTACTTGTTTGTTCGTTTATTTCTATTAATATAAGGATAAAATTCAATTTAATTTTGTAATGCACTATGTAAAAACACACAATATTATCAGTTTTTTGTGCTGCCAAAAATCACAACCGATATATTCATTCTGTTCGGTCCACGTAAAAATTTTTTTTGTTTCCTAGGACCGCCGAATATATCACCATGTGTTAAACTAATATAAACAGTGCCCACGAATGGTCACAGTAACTTGAAGCAAGCAACATCAAATAATACTCAGGGGTGGGTACGCGCTGGAAACATTGAAAGTGCCCAGCGGTATGGCGCTAAATGTGTTAAATAAGCTTTTTATTATTGTTAAGCTAAGATTATTTTTACAACCTTGATTAAATAAGCCTTTAATACTGCCTGTAAAAGTTATTTAACAATTGCAGATTTAATTTCAATTTAAGATAAAAGGTTCTTAATATTATACTCCGCTTTATAACAAATACTCAAACACGAATTAGGGGTTACATGACGAAATCTGAATAAGGTGAAGGTATATTAAGATTAACTATTACAAGGTCAGCTACACAATATACTTAACACCCACATTCATTACGTAATGGCTAATAAACGATTATTGACAAGATCTCTATCGGCCAAAATCGACCTCTAAACCAATAATACTAATACATCGCCATTCTACACAAACCACTGATCAAGTTAAGGGCCAAGCCTAAGAAAATTGGTCAAAATTATGCAAACTTCCAATTTTGGCATTCTCGCTTATCTTCGCCCATATCCGTCGCTTTTAATAGTTTCAATGATTGTTTCTGTTATGTTCATAGACTTATATATATATATATATATATATATATATATATATATATATATATATATATATATATATATATATAAAGGTAACCTCACAATTTTAGAGAAATATCAGATATGCAGTTTGTTCATCTTTCATCTGTTTTTCTTTATTTCTCAATATTTCGATAATTATTTGTTAGCATCCTCAGGAGAAATTACAATATAATTATAATTTGGAATAAAAATAAAAAGACATAATTATAAATAATACAGTAGATCTATTAAACAATTGCAACTTGCTATGCAACAAAAAAAATGGTTTGACATATTTCAAGTCGGTAACTGAATTGTGTCTACAATTGTTTGTGAATAATTATGGGGTGGTTGAAATAACAGACGAATTGAGAAAAAATTTAGTTACTTTTGATGCTTGCATGCTGCCACCGTTCCAGCGAGAATTACAGCAGTATTGCTTAAGAACCCCCTATACAGGTAACATTTGGAGCAATGCTTACTTGGATGTGCACTGCGACTTAAATGACAACAATAATTATGGATGGGTACTGGTTGTGGGCTCGTGCGTGTTCAGACGGTATGAGGGCGATGAAATACCTAAACACGTGGGAGATGTATTCGTTTAAGAAGTAAATGACATTAAAGGTAGGTATTTTAATAAAAAACATTCGTTTTCGATACAAGTGTGTAAAAATATTTATAAATGTGTATCGAATGCAGTGTGTACAGCAATAAATTTTTCCTTTTTTTTTTAAACGACATATAAACTATTAGTGACAACTCGGATGATACTACCCATGAAGACGATGATGAGGATGACGTTCGTCAGGATGATCCGACATCTGAATCGGAAAATGATTATAGTGAGAGTGACAGTGATTATTATTGTTGTATTTTAATTTTCTTTTTTATTCTATTATAAGCATTATTTTGACTTGTCTTACTGTCACTACCTAAAATTATTATCCAGATTTAGCCATAAGGCTCACACTCCTCTTAGGGGAAAATTCACTCATCCCAGATACCTAGGGTATCAAAAATCAAAAGGATTGAGCTCTGGTGGGATTCTTTTCGTGTTATCGAGACCTAGGTGACTTGATATGCTAGATAGAGTATCTTCCAAAAATGTTCGTATACATCTGAACGTCGCGAGGAGTACAGCTTTCTGTATGACATAGAGATGTTCATTATTTCAAATTTTATTATTATTTCATTATTTTATCAAATTATTATCATTAATATTATCAAATAAATACACATAACTTATAGAGATACCTGTAATTTTTTATCATAGGCAACTTCGAAAATACAAAATAATATTTCATGAATAAAAAATGAGTTTAAAATTCACCGTATTAAACATTTTGGTATTAAAATTGGACAATCTTTTTGTTTTTACCTATAGAATAGTTGTATAAATTTTGGGTTCCGGAGTTGTCCCACTTGACATGGAATGCTTTAGTTTCGGTGCATGATTCTTACAAACGATTTACATAAGTATATATGAAGACTACAGGAAAAAAACCAGATATGTCAAAATTTCATAAAACCAAGAAAAACGCATATTTAACTTTGAAGACCATAATGTGTCGTACATTGAAACGTATAATAAAACTCGGGAGTCAAAATTGCTTCATAAAAACACATGAACGGCATTGCACTGTTTTTATTCAGAAAAATGTGTTACACTCTTTGAAATCCAGGAAATTCTTGTCAATCGTAATTTGTTTATTGAAAGAACCAGCTTAGTCATCTAAAACAGAAAATTGTCAATGCTTTCAATAATGAAAATAGGTTTCATTTTGATTAGTATTTCTATTGTGAATGATAGGTAATAATAAATACAGCAAAACCTGTCAATAACGGTCACTAAAAATGACAGAACTATTGGCCGATATAAAAAGGTGGCCGCTAATACCAGGTTTTGTAGTCCACAAATTTTGGTTTGGGGAACTTTGAAACTAGCCGGCTAGTACAAGTGGCCGGTTTTGACAGGTGGCCGTTAACACAGGTTTTACTGTAACATGGCTCGTTAAAGATCCCTACCTCTAGTTGGAACACCAGGGCATTCGTCAAAATTTTCCGTTGGTGGAAGCGTGCTCCGGGCGTCGGTGTTTAGTTTTAATCGCAGAAGTAGATCGACGCCGACGTTAAATAAAGAAAATAAAAAAGAGTAATTATAATAATAATAATTTACCTGTTACGACTTATTATAAGGTAAAACGGAGAAAAAGTCCACAGCTGCAGGACCACAGAATCTCATAAGGCTCATTAAATCGCTGTGCTTGGCTTTTGAAATTGCGAGGGGTCCTGAAACAACATACAGGGAATAATATTATAATTTTTTGTGATACCTAATACCTTACCTGAGTAGGCTGGTAATGGTAATTCAAATTCTCCATTCTTCAACTCCGTAGTTGTTAAGGTCATTCGTTTCTTCAAGATGCTTGAAAAGAATGGTCCATTGTAAGAAGATCGATGATTTATAACTCGACTGTTCTCTGATGTGGCAACAACCTCTTTCAAAACCTGAGTTTTGAAATTGCATTTTGGAACATACTTTTTGTCCAAAAATGATTTCCAGTCCACAACTATTTTTCGTGTTACTTTCACGACGATGAATGGAGACGGCTTTACGCGGGACCCCTTGATCATGTCTCTAAACTCTTTTGGTACTTCAAAAGGCATTTTTAGATTCCACAGTCCAACATTCTTGTCACACTCTAAGTATGAATGTCCATGGATGGGATATGTAATTTTTATTTCACGAAGCCCATGGATTTTGTTGTTTACGATATAATGTATGAATCGGAATATTGTGAATTTAATGTGTGAATAATGCGAACTTTTTATACCTGCCTGTTTATATTTTTACAAGAAACAAAACGAGTGTTTCTATTACGTTATGTTATATCAATGCATAAATGTCTTGTTGAACATTTAATCATTCAGAAAAATAATTATATTCGATATTCACAAATGTTTGTTCTTACAAAAAAACTTTCTATTATTGAAACACGCATTGTTTAATAATCATTTTTAAATCAATCCAACGCTATCTACCGTGAAACTTGTGACATATCTGGTTCTTTCACTGGACGCATGGACAAAGCTGGTTTTTTCCCAGTACCCTGAAACTTTGAGGTGTAATTACTCATGACAAGACTACTTTTTGCCCTGTACGATAGCTCTAAAATGTGCTTCTCCGCGTGTTCTATACCATAGAATAGAAATCTGAAATTTGAAAAAAATTGACATGTCTGGTTTTTTCCCTGTAGTCTTCATATGTAATAAAAAACGCTCGTGACATTTATTACAAATTTATAATATATATATATATATATATATATATATATATATATATATATATATATATATATATATATATACACTCATGTACAAAAATATCGAATATTTTGGAATTTCCAAATTTTTGTTTTTTCAAAATAAATTCTGGTCAAGCAAGTCGTTTATTGTAAAATAGAGTTTATTTTAACAATGTTTAATAAACAATTTTAAGTTTTTATGCGGAGAAAATTGTGAAAAAAAATAAATGTTTAATATTAGGTAAATAAGGTTACTTTACTCTAAACTTAAATGATAATTTAAATTGCTTAAACAACTGGTTTAAACTGAAAGAAGTGCATGATCAGTAACGAGTATTTTCCCCTTTAGCTCTTATTACTGCTTGCATCTTTCTCAGCATGCTTGCAAGTAAATTTTGGACATATCCTTGGGAAATTGCATTTCATTTATCCTGTGTAGCAAGCCGAAGCTTAGTATCGTAGCGTAGCTGTGTAGCGTATCGTATTTGGAACGGGATTTATTTGTCGTATGCTGCATTTTAGGTAATCCCACATGTGCTCTATTGGATTTAAATCCGGGATAGACGGTGGCCAATCCAATCTTTGAATTTGGACCTCATCAAGATAATTACTCACCGTGGTCGAGCATTATGATGCATTAACGTGAATCTTTCATATCCAATGTAACCAACATATGACAAAACATGATCTTGCAGGATGCTTTAAACGTAAGAATCACCAGTCATCTGTCCAATCACTTCCACAAGTGCGGTACGTACCTCCTAACTAATACCTTCCCAAAGAATTATGCCATCAACTCCAAAACTAACGGTCTGGGCGAGACTGCAGCTAGCGAATCGTACTCCAACTCTTCTGTAGACGTATTTTTGACTACCTGGCTTCCATAATAGGATTCTGGTGTTATCAATGAAAAGAACGTTTTTCCAGTTGTCGATATTCCACTAAATATGTGTTCTTGCAAATTCCAAACGACGAGCTTCATGATTTTGGAGAAGACTTCACATTAACTTGTCTAACATTTAATAGCTCATTTCTGAGGTGCATCGATGTCAATGAACGATTTCGTGTAGAATTAAGAACCAAAAACGGTCATCAATTCGGTTGTGCAACTAGGGCGTCGTTGACCAGGCCTTCGTACGAAATTTCCTGTTTCGCGGTACCTTTTTAGAGTATTTGAAACTATAGATTCAGTTCAGCTGAGACGTCGTGCGATTCCCTTTTTGTGCTTATCCTTCCTCGTACAAAATTACAATATGTGCTACTTGGACTTTATCGCAGTGCCGAATTGGTGATATACTTGTTTTAAACTTGGTTAAATCAAAACAGTATTTAAATAAACTTAATAAATTAAACTAAAAATAACCGAATTAGTATGATTTCTCCTTTACGTGAAGAAGGATTTTTATGATAAAATGTACGAATGACACTAACAACTGAATAAACGTCAAAATTAACATCAAAATATTTCAAACCAGTTGAGTACATCAGCCTACTATATGAGTATTATCAGTAATCTAAAATTATTTTGAATTAATAGTGACTACAAAAAAAATTGAAAAATTACAAAATATTCGATATTTTTGTCCATGAGTATATATATATATATATATATATATATATATATATATATATATATATATTGATGTTTTGTATGCCAACTCATAAGAGATAAGAGATAAGTTGCACTTTAAAAAAAATTTCCTAGTGGCAGTAATAAATTAGAAGGATAAAAATGATTTTAAATGTTAATGCAAAAGAAAGGGCAGAAAAGGCATAAATCACACCTTTCCGACCAAATTAAAGAAATAATAAAAGTGACAAATGCAAAAAAGTTCCAGTACCGGACAACATACCCAACAGAGCTCTGAAAAATCTACCGGCTAAGCGATAGTCCATATAACAAACATTATAAACAGCATACTTCGGCTGAGATACTTTCCAGACAGATGGAAAGAGGCACATGTCATCATGATAGCCAAGCCAGGAAAAAATGGCACGTTCCCACAAAATTACAGACCCATCAGCCTGCTCTCCTCGCTGAGCAAAATAGCAGAAAGGGTAATACTAAAAAGATTAAATGAAGAAACTCAAACCCTGGGAATCATACCAGAAGCTCAATTCGGGTTCAGAAGCGAACACTCATAGATTAACTGAATATATAACAAAAGGCTTCAACGATAAAATGTGTACAACAGCCGCCTTTCTCAACGTCAATAAAACCTTTGACAGAGCATGGTACCAGGGACTGCTATATAAAATAAACGAACAAGAGTACAGCGAGGCAATGACATGTCTCCTTGCGTCATACCTAGCGAACAGAAGGTTTAGAGTTCGGATAGGGGTAACCCTGTCCGAAGTCGGAACTCTGGAGGCGGGTGTGCCTCAGGGGGCTGTGTTGTCGTCGTACCTGTACACAATATACACCGAAAGAACCAGGAACCCTGCTAAGCCTCTATGCAGACGACACGGCCATAGCAGTCAGCAAAAGAAACCCGAACACTGCAGCAAACTCTCTACAGAGAGCACTAGACAGATTCCAAAGCTGGTGTATAATGTGGACAATCGCCCTAAACCCAGATAAGACAGAGGCTATCGTGTACAAACATCACAGAAGTACCTATACCAAAAAACGAAGTAACAATAGATGATACCCCCATTGAATGGGGAAACGAAGCAAAATATCTCGGAATAATACTTGACAAAAATCTAACATTCACCGAACATGTCAAGCAAATGGCTACAAAGCCAAAGCACTAAAACACTAGCTCTTCAGACTGATAGGTAGAAGAAGCAAATTACATTATAAAACAGAAATGAGAATAGTAAACAACGCTCACATACGCCTCCGCTGCTTGGGGACACACCTGCAAAAGCAACAGGAAAAAAATCCAAACGACACAAAACCAAATGATTAGGGAAGCAATAGATCTACCAAGGTATGTGCCCCTAAGAAATCTATACAGAGATTCTGGGCAGGAAAGAATATTAAGGAAAATGGATGAAAGAGCCTACAAAATATTTAACTGGCTAAGAAACCACCCAAGCAGACTGCTAAGAGAGCTAATAGACTACGACGAAAATATTAGAACGGTACACAGACGTTCTAAGCAATAAATAGCTGGATTCAGAGCAAACCAAGAATAGCCACACAGCCACACGAATTATTAGACAGTGAGCACCAAAAAAATGAGGCGGAGTTGCTGCAGCCAATCAAGAGATGGCTGGTTGGATGAGTTTGGATGGCTGTAGCAACTCAGTCTCAGTCTGGCGAGACTAAAATGATAGTATATAAGAACAATATACACCGAGGTGTGTGAGAGCAGTATACACTTGGGAATGCACACTCCATAGTTAAGTTAGATTAGTAGTAGTAGTTAAGATAAAAAAAAACAAAAAAAAATCGTGTCTTCTGCAAAACATCGAAAGTCATATGCTGATTGTCCAAAAACTTAATAAACCCAAATTAAAATGTATAAAAAGCCCGTCAGGCCTTTTATACCAGCCGTTAGGCATAGGCCCCTCAGGCAAATCGTATGCTGATCTAAACGCGAATTCCGAGCACCGAGGTCATGTGTGGCATACATGGGCTCAGTGGCCGGACCCTACTCGGATGCTCAGCCGGCGAGGAGAACAAAATTTATTTTGCCAAATCGGCGGCTGAGTGTAAGAGCACACACTCTTTTCGGGCAGAGAGTCATCAGCTCAGGCAGGTGGCTCTCTGTTCGAAACACACACTTTTTCTTTTAGGGACACCAGTCCCGATGTCAAGGTAGAGCAAATTCTATAGAGTCAGTAAAGTAAATAGGGAGAAAAGCCGATATGTGCTCTATCCCTACAGTTAGGTGGCTTAACCACAGTCAATAAAAACAGAGGGTGTCCAATTACCCAGGGCACCCCAAGTAATTTTCAGATCATAAGCCTCCTCACGTAAGTCACACGCTGATGGGTGGAGGAAAAGCCTGGGGTTCAGATAGGTACCACTTCAATAGCGAAGTGTGACTGGTTTGATCTTCGGACATGTGGATCCCACTTTACAATGGTATACACATGTTCCTTAGGGGCAGGGTTGATCACATGTGTGTGTGTGTGTGTGTGTGTGTGTGTGTGTGTGTGTGTTAAAGCAACTTGTACCACTTATGCCTTTTTTCAGATCAGTTAAAAATATAGTTTCTATATGTATGCAAAGTTTCATAAGCTAGAAAATCGTGGAAATTCACTAAAAAATTTTTAACAAATGTACGACTTATTCCTCATATAAACTGTTTGAATTATTAAGCCAATAAAACAAAGTATTTATTCTAGCTATAAGCATCGTATAGTTTTAATGGCATAAGGGATAGAATCGCCGATCGATCCTGAAAAATTTTCGCAACTTTTCCGAGGTATAATTTTTCTTTTGTCCCGACTTGCGGTTATGCCTTTGTTGCAGCTTCCTTATCATGAAAATTAACAAAATCCCAAGTGACATGAAAAATAAAATCACAGACACTGACCAGATTAATATTACATGTTTAGGTTTAATTAATACATTGAAGGCACCAGTAACCCTTATCCCAATTTTTTTTAAAATAGAATTAATATTCCTCTATCAATTCATAAAATAGCATAAGGAATAAAATCGTGGAAACAAACAAATTTTTTGTAATAAGGAAAATTCAATTTTCAGAAAAATCACCTTGGTTCAACTCCAAATTTTCTTTTTTTCTGCTTATCTCATATGTCATTTTCAGTACACAAAAAGGCACACGGTCTATATAGTCAATATTTTTAAGTTGCGTTCCTGGGACGACTTTATTAGAATATAGTCTTTTTAAACACATATCACCTGCTATGATTTTTCTGACGGGTATTATTAAGTTAAAGTTGATTTCATGTAATGGAATGAACAATCTTCTAATAAAGTCAGGAACGCAACTCAAAAAAAAAATTGGTCTACTTGGTTTAAAAATTAACACAGATAAAACGAAGGTAATGGTGGTTAGCAGAATACTGAATATACATTTGAGTATAAATGTGAGCGGCAATAGAATTCATCAAATCTCCAAGTTCAGATATCTCGGAAGCTAGATAACTGACGACCTTGACCCAGACACAGAGACCTCTGCTTAACAACAAGAGTCTTATTTTAACAGTACGGTACCGTTGTTTGAAATGCTACATTTACTCACTGCTGCTATATGTAGTGAAGACTTGGACGATAAAAGCTAACGGCATGAATCGCCTTGACACCTTCGAAGCATAGGTGTTTAGAAAAATCCTTAAAATTTCCTGACGGATCATATAACCAACTCGAAGTATTACGCCGAATAGAGAGAAAGAGAGGACTGCTACAAATAGTGAAGCGAAGGAAAGCAGCCTACCTGGGTCGCATATTTTGAATTTTAAATACCAATTTTTAAAGTTGATCATGGAGAGGAAATGGAATTAAAAAGATCCATCTGGAAATGACTCTTTTTCTCGTGCCTAAATAATATAAAGGAACGTGCAAACCTCGACACAAATGCACTTTTCAGGGCCGCACAAGTATGTCAGAATTGTCGCCAACATTCAGTAAATGAATAAGGCACCTTAAGAAGAAGATACTTCAAACTACTGGACGAGAAATAATGTACAATAATGTTGTTGACACAGTATTCCCTCCCCTCCCATTTCCAATGTCTAATTCGAATCATTCCGTAAAACCTTCTATGACTGTCTGTATATAATGTTTTTTGTTGACTTCAACTCCGTTGAAACTCAATTAGCAAAGCTGACAACGCGTAAGCATAAAGTCAAATTGATTGATTGAAAGGCAATACACATAAAGAACCAGTGTCTTTAGATTTAATTTATCGAAAGAATGGTGATTGCAAACTTAAGAGAATGCCTCTATTGATTTAAAAATTAGGCTACAATTCATAGAAAACGTGACTAATGAAAAGCGGATTTGTGCTAAAAAGCAGCATAAAAAATTATTAGAAAAAATAAACTCTGTTCTTTATGTTTTGTGAATAAAAACTACAACTAGCCTGTTTAAACTTCGCTAGATTCTGAACAGTACTATGTCGTCATTATATCTCAAAGAATTATTTGGTATGCAAATAACTTTATTTTTCTACATAATGACTTTGGAATATGGTGTTGATCACTATTGACGAAAACACACAACCTTGAACATTTTTTTCTCCTTATTTCTAGATCTGGAGTTGTTCCAGAATATACTTTAACTTTAGTTAAAGTTATACACATTTTTAGACTTATTCTTCTCAATTCTTTACTCACGAATATAATCGTCCTACTCCTATAATTTAACTACGTGTAGATACTCCCTTGTGAGATATATACATATTTCAAATCACGCGATACCGCCATAATTTTTACATTGAAGTACATTTTTAAAATTCGGGGGGCTTACATATCAAAAGGTAAAGATTAAAGAATTAGTTAATGCAGAAATGAAGCTATATGATATAAGATAAACGACCCAAGCAAGGAGCAAGGCAATGAATTCTGGTTATAATAAGTTGGAAAGTATAAATAAGAAAAATAATAGAAAGGAGGAAAAAGGGAGCTGATAGGTGAGCTTAAAAAGAGAAAATGCACAAACAAGATAATACTAGCGACCTGGAACATTAGAGGGTCGTTTATGGGGGAGCATTTAAAGAGCTACCCAATAAGATAAAGAAATACAACATATATGTTATGGCTTTACAAGAAACTAAACAAATGAGAAATGAAATAACGGAAGTTGAGGGCATGGCCCTATTTAAGAGTGGCGGGAAAGATATGATGCTGGAACAGGTTTCGCAGTTACACAAAATTTTATAAAATTATGTCCTTCCGCCCTATCTCAGACAGAATATGTGTAATATAAATAAAGAGAAAAAAAAGGAATATAAGTATAATTAACATACACACCCCATCCGAAGAAAAAGATGATGAAACAAAACACCTATTCCAAGAGCAACTGGCGGATCCATATGAGCATCTACCAGAAAGCATCTACCAGAACATGATATATAAATAGTAATCGGTGATAGCAATGCAAAAGTGGGGGAAGAGGCAAACCTGTAGACATAAATGATAATGGCCAAAGATTAATCAGTTTTGTAGTTAAGAAAGGATTCTCATCGGATCAATTTGAAATGAAAGGTCTTAGACTAGGAAATCCATTATTCACTGTACTTTTTAATTTGGTATTGGAAACAATAATCAGAAATAGCCAAGTTCATACTAACGGATTCATCTTTACTAATGAATATCAACATCTGGCCTTCGTGGATGATCTTGCTATTCTAACGAAAACAAGAAAATAATTAAGAAATGTTATAAAAAGATTAGAAAAGAAGGCAAAAGATTTTGACCTAGAAATAAACCAGGAAAAGTCAAAGTACATGATACTCGGAAATACAGAGCAAAAAGAAGAGGGACAGTTTACTTTCATATCTAATGAATTAAGAGAATATAATTTCGAGAGAGTAGTCCATTTTATATACTTGAAGGTTATTATAAACGAAAAAGGTCAGGAAGAATGGAAACTGAACTCCAGATTGGAAAAGGGAAATAAAAAGTTTGGAAGCCTAAGACCACTGATGAAATCCAAATACGTATCGAGGAAAATAAAGTTAAGGATATGTAAAACGGTAATAAGGCATAAATTGACATATGGTAATGAAGTATGGCCAATGAAAAAAACAAATACGTAGAAATTGAAAAGATGGAAATGGAAATTGAGATGCTCAGAGCTACATATATATGGAGGCAAAAAGACGGTGAAATATATGACGCGACGAACAAACAGGAAGATAGAGGAACTGTATAACCAACCAAGCATCAGTCGCTTCATAAAAGTACAGGGAGTGAGATGGGTGGGTGAAGAAAAATAGCAAAGTTAATTTAATAGGCAAGGAGCATGATTCGACAAAAAGCCACCTCACTTACAACATAGGAGTTTTGTAATATATAAGTATTATATTTATTGTATTTTAGACCTAGGCTTCCAAATCTGTTGAGTTTTGCAAATAAAAATAATATATAAAAATGCCTAATTTATAGTCATAAAGAAAAAAAAACTAAATGTGGAAGCACAAAATCTAAGTATATTATGGATAGTAGAAAACTATAAATTTTTAAAAACATTGGCCGTAAAAGCATCTGAAGTGAAAATTTCTGTGAGTTAAGAAGATCTAGCCTTAAGATCAATCTTGTAGAAGATATATTATGATGAAATTCTGCGCATAAGGAGGTCATTGTGCGTTTTATTCGTAGGTTACACCTACGATCTATTGGTTGTAGATGCGACTATTCCAAAATATAAATTGAAAGGAAATGTGAACTGGGAATTGTATCTGGCTTTGTAAAACATAATTAGTGTTGTTAGTAGGGTAATAAAAGAGGAGTTAGTTAAAGATCAGTGCGAAAAAGGTTATTGCAGGTTATGATGTACAAGAGTTGTGTTACGATATGCTGAACCTACAGCAGAACCTTAGGATGGCTGCGTCTGTTAAGCGCATTTAAGAGAGCAGGTGTGGTATTGTCCGTTCTAGAAGACTGATGTCGGCTGTTGACGAATTTAGGGCATATCCTTGGTCTCCATACCCTTGTATGATTGAAGACATGGTAAAGATTTTTGGGATCAAAAAGAAAACCGCAAGAATTCTTCTCAGTATGTGTAGTGGCTACCACACTGTGCTAACAGATGTGGTGGTTATGCTACCTGGTGTACCACAGATAAATCTGATAGCTGAGACAGACAGTAACAATTGCTGGAGACAAAAGGGAATAAAGAGATCAAAAACGTAAAAATGAACTAGCGGTGAATGAGTAGAAAGGAAGTGGACGGAAGAGATGGTGGATTGGTTTCGGTGTCTTATCAATAACATCTAAACTGGATTATCCATGAGCAGGGAAAGATAGACTATGCTCTAACTAAGGTGTTCATTAGGTAAGGCTGTTTCTACTTTTACCGGAAACAGATTGGCAAAGAGAAGACTGACGTCGTTATATATTGTGCATATACTCTCTATGTGACATTGTCGTAATAGGGAATGACCTGAGTGTGAGGTGACCTAAGGTAAGATGATCACAATGAAGATCCTGGTTAAATTGTTGTTTCATAGCTAGGAAAATCGGAAACATCTGAGTGAATATTCGAGAGAGATGAAAAGGAAAAAACATTAGAGATAGAGATAGTGAAAGAACTATAATGGTTATAAAGAAAAGTGAAGTAAAGTAGACGCCTTGAGACAAGCCACTTGACTGCATCATACTAAAAGAGAGGAAGAGAAGGTTACATACAAGGTAGCAAAGAGGGAAGCAAAGGACGCTGTAGCTACTACTGATAGGAAAACATCGTCTGCAAAACTGTTTGAATATTTGGAAACAGCCGAGATGCTAAAAAATTTATATAGCATTGCTGAATTAAGGGATAAGTTATCAAAAGAATTGACTAACGTTGAAGAGTGCTAAGACCCGAGGTTTAAATAAAGCAACGATGGTATGAGTACTTAAGAAAGTTGCAGAATGAAGAACACCAGACGAGAGACAGGATGCGGGATCCCAAATAACAATGTAATGCCGTGGATACCAAGAGATGAGTTGTTGAGGCTTTAAATAGGATGAAGAATGGTAAGGCAGTAGGACCTGATGGAATATCTGTGGAGGTTTGGAGGAGAGGAAGGGGTTGATGTAATATGGCAAATGATGAGTAGGATATATGATGTAGAATGGATGCCCAATGCATGGAGGGAGAGCGTAATGGTACCATTATATAAAGATAAAGGGACATTCAGTACTGTAAGAACTATAAAGGGGTAAAGTTATTGTTGCACACAATCAAAATTTGGGAGAGAACTGTAGAGCGATGGATAAGGAAAGAGACATCGATTGGAGAAGAACAGTTTGGAGGACAACGGATGCCTTGTTTGCTTTGAGATAGTTGATGGAGAAAGACGGTGAGAAGAGAAGACCACATTTGGTATTTATAGATCTTGAGAAGGCATACGATAGAGTTCCTAGACAAGATCTATGGAGATGTATGAGAGAGAAATGGGTTTCTGAGAAGTACGTAAGGCTCGTGAAGGATACATATTAGGGAGCATACACCAAAGTAAAGACTTGTGTAGAATTGACTAAAAGTTTTCCAGTGACAGTTGGTTTGCTTCAAGTCTCCTCACTAAGTCCCTGGACTAGAACACAGGGTGTTTTAAGAAGGTTTAAAAAAGGTTTAAGAACAAAGACTGCAATGGTTTGGTCACGACAGCCGTATAAATATGAACGATAAGACTGTCAGAAATTTAGGGAAAGAGAGGTAGAGGAATACTGAGGAGAAGATGGAGGACTATGTGGCAAAAGATTTCAGAGAGAAAGATTTAAATGAAGACGACAGGATGAACAGAAATGAGTGGCGAAAAAGACTAAGGAACAGCGACACCTGAAAAGGGAAAAGCTAAAAAAGAAGAGCATAAAACTTCATCATCATTAAAGCGCCATCAAATGGAGTATAGCTTGATCAATTTTAATGCAGATCATCAACAATTAGAATTAAATGGGCTATCGGCATAGCTTCATACTATCCAAAACTTCTGGGGTGGATGGTATGTATCTACCTTTCTATATCTGGGCATTGAGGTACTACCTCACATAGCCAAATATTTAAGATAAGTTACATCTTAAAATGTTGATTAACATAATAAGTACCGGTTAGACCTATTAGAATAAATATAGATCTACAGACAGACTCCTTTGAAATCTATAATATAATCTACAATAGCTGAGGCGAAAAAGTAAGATGCAAAGATGTGGATTGTAAACTGCAAAGTGTGGTGTAAGTTATGGGAAGGTAAGATTTGCACAAAGAATTTCCAGTCAGTGTTTCTGATATTTAGTCGTTTTTTTTAGTTAATATTTAAATATATATTTGTTAGATAATTTGAACTTACCATACGGTATAAAAACATTCAAGTACAAGCAGTCTTCTGCTAAAGTAAAGTTCAATTTGGAAATTAACTGCAGGAACGGTTTTTCTGATTCCTTATAGTCCTCCTCGGTTTGTAAACAGGAAGGAGCATATTCGGTGTCATTTTTAACTCCATCCCAAGCTGGTAACGGATCAGTTACAGGTGGTGCAAACCTCAGATTATTCACCGGAGCTTGAGCGTATGGAATACCATAGTAAGCTATGATTTTTTGTATTCTTAATTTTGACAGTTCAACCCCTCGAAGTTTTCCTTGATTGGGGATGTCTATAATTGTTTTAAAATCCTTTGCGAGGGATAAACATATTCCTGCTATATATATTAGTAAATATGTGGAAGAGCGATGTAGGAAGATTCTTTCAAAACTACCAAACATTTTTCAGAAAATGCACTCACACCGGTATTTCTCGTATCGTCGTGATTTTGCAGAGAGCGAGGAAACCACGACCGTCTAGGGTAGTTTCGCGTTTCGACTGTACATTTCACTGAATCGTGTCTTAAATATCTTGCGTGATGAATTCCCCCTGCGATTTACAATCTGAGCGATCAATTTGAAAATTTTCCTCTAAACAGGTCAAATTTTGTTTAAGAAAGCAAAGTCACACCTAGTTTTCCCATGAAATATTGACTAATGCTGCACTATTTTCCAGATAATCTGGATAAATGCAATGTTTTGATTGAAAAATTTATTATAAGGTCGTGAGCCTTTTTTTTACCGACGCTAATTATTAGTTTTCATGGTTCCGTTTTTTGAATTAATTAAGCTATATTTAGCAATTTTAGAAGACTTTCTCGTTCTGCTAACCTTGGAAAAAAATGATAACATCAGAAAAATTAACAAGAATGTGTTTTCGGCAGAATATGTAAAGCGGTGAACATAATTTCGAAAACAAAAGCAATAACGTCCCACAGAATTTTATTTTTATTTATTAATTGCAATTTATAAAGTTAATAAATAAATGGAATAATTAATAAATATGATGACTAGATACTGGAAAATATACACTAAAAGAAGTTTTAAAATATGCATGCAATATGCATTTTAAAAGATGCTAAATAATATGTACAAATTTGCACAAATAATGTGCAAATATTTATTTATAATTTAAATATATGCTTTTGTTTTTATAAAAATAGTTTAAAAGCTTTATTTCTTGATATATTTTAAAATATTTTATTTTGACCACAAGATAAATAAAAATAAAATAAAACAAATTTACCTATTTTTATTATTATAATAAATATTGTGGTAAATTATAATAATAGATACTGTCTTATTCCTTTTGTGTCTGGCTGTGACGATAAGTCTAAGCCAAAAAAAAAAATCGGTTGCCTGTAAAGTCGGTTTTACGGGCGAAGATTTTACGTGACAACGTCTTTTTCTCGGTAGAATATTTATTGATATGAATATTATTAAATTGCACAATAGGAACAAGGAATTGATTGAAAATAAGAATTGCATTACCGATTTATCAGGTATTTTATATATTATTTATTTTATATTATATTATTGATCTTATTATTTTCTACAAAATTTATTTGAAAATTTTTTCGATATATCAATTAGTTGCGGAAATATCGATCATTGAAGTTATTGTTTGCTACCAGTATTTTATATATTTATTTTTTTCAGTTATAAAAAATTACTATTTCCAATTGTGTCTACCAAGTATGGTCACATGTATTTGCCTACATATTAAATAATAATAAGTACAGATAATGTTATGTGACGTTCACTTCTGATTATATATATTTTAATATTTTTAATTTTAAAGAATCAATTTGAAAATCGAAACACTTATTCAGATCGAAGGTTCAAATTTTTGCTAAATAAATTTGAAATTAATTAAAATTTGTAAATGTAAATGGTAAAGTTGAAAATTAAAACATTTACTAAAATTGGAATTTGAAATTCTTGCTAAACACAGTTAAATTCTAACTCCGCGCGTGGTGATTGGTCGGTTTAGTTCGTTTGTTTGGTCGCCCTGTTTTGACAGGTTAGAAGTTATAATTTGGTATTTTAAATGTTTGACTAGCAATACGCGCTGTTTCTTCTCAATCGACTGAATTACGATTGATTGCAGAGTGATTTAAACTAATAATTTACTTAACACTATCAACATTTGTCAATAGTATGACATAACCTATAAACTCAGTTTCTCAACTTTTGTGTCAATCTAACAATTAATCAATCAATCATAGTTTACGATAATGAAATATTAGTGTACAATTATTTACCTTTATTGTTGTAGTTGTTGTAAATGACGAATCTAAGCACTCCACATTTTCACTACAGACACAGCTGACGATACTTTTAACGATTTTCAACTTTAGCGATTCAACGCGCCTAATTCTCTAGTGCCGCGCGCAGCGGACCGATCATGTTTGAGTGGGAGAGAGACGCAAGGCATTCGCCGGTCCGGTGGGCCTCTCTCTCGTTCGGCGACTCACTGTAACAGACGTGAGCGGGCGTTACACTTTTTCTTAAATGACTCCGAGCCACAACCTAATTTAAGACGTTGTCACGTCAATATTTTCTGTTATATTACAGTTTTTAATAGAGCAGCTTAAATGTAATCTGAGAAGCTTTTCCATGTATACGTATTCTTAGAATGGGGAGCAAGTAAAAGATTATGAAACTTGAATGGGATAGTAGTAGCTAGCATAAATGTACGGTAAAACTTTCCAAGAAAAATGAGTGGTTTGTTGGGAACCGCATAGAGTGAGATCTATTGCTGATGATTCCCTGAGCCAATATTAAGCCTGGTTGGAGAATCGTTATTTGAGGAATTTAAGCGAAGGATGGTTACAATCACTCGGGCTTTTGATATTTCTTCGATCAGTTATCGTAAATCATACCGTCGCAGTAATCAGCTAAAAAAATAACACTTTTAAGTCAAGTCACCCATCTGGTGATACTGATTCTGGTGACAAGGGAATATCGCAGAGCATCTCCCTATATATCTGTACACGTAGTGATTTCTTTTCAGAAACAGTATTTCTTTCAGAAATATTATTTTTAAATTATTTATTAAGGTTTTTACATTGCGAAATTCAACTTTAACTTTCTCTGCAATTCTGTTTAGGAAACGCGCCCTGGTGAATTTAATTGGGAAAAAAAGAATTTAAAAAGATTGGATGCAGCTCTGATTATAATAATATATGTTATATGCACTGTACCAACCAATGTTTCTTATCACGATCATTCCCCGGGTATCAGGTTTCAACTTCCAACTACCAGAGCCGATAAGGATCCCTGCACATGCAATACCAGCAGAGTCAGCGGGACCCAAGGTTTTTACACGTTCCCACTGAGTCAGCAGTTACTAATATTATAAAACCACTTGTCGCTCTTTATTTTTGTTCAGTATATTTAAGTTTTTAAGTTCAATATTATTAAAATTATTGCACGTTACTTTGCATTGTATTTTTGAAATAAAATTATTTTTTAAAAAGTCCAAAAAGTGTTTCGTGATAAAAAAAAGTGGCGCAGTCAGTAGGATTTGGAAAAGAACAAGGAAGAACTTAACTGACAACGGTAGATTCCAATCCTTTAATCAGAAAAAGAACCAGTTGAACCAGAACTCCAAAAAGCAGTTGCGTCCTAACTTTGCAGAAATCTACGAAATGAACACCAAGTGAAGCCCCTGGTAGAACAGCTGTCGAGAACAAGACGACTTGATGTTTTTTGACGACATTGAATCATCTCGTATATAATTTTTTGTTTATATTATTTATTATTATATACTGTTCGATATTCCAATATTAATTATTCTTTCAATTAATAGATAAGTTCATCCCGAATTTGAATATTTTGCTGATTGCTTCGTTAATTATAAATTTTTGGCGGTTATTCTGTAAATCGTCAACTTTTTTTTATTTTCATTTTATTAAACGATTATTTTTGTCGATTATTCCGCTAATCAGACACTGTCCTAGAAAAATACTTTTCCGATATTTTGATTTATTATTTTGGTATTTTAATTTTGATTTATTATTTGCTATTTATATTTGATTAATTATTTAGTTAATCAATCCATAATCTTATATTTTTATTTCGTTTATAGATTTATTGACCACTATGAATGATAACGGCAACACTTCTCGTCCCGCGTCTCGCAATTAGAACCAGCCTGAAACAGAACCTTATAAATTATCTGAAATATTTTCTAACGTACCCGAATTTGAAGGCGATCAGATATTTTTACACACATTTTTAAATGCTTGTGATTATGCCTACAATATCTCTACGCGTGATCAAAAACAACTATTAGTAATTCACATAAAAAATAAATTACGCGGAAGAGCAGCTCAACTTACAAGTTCAAGAAATCCATTATCATATCTAGAAATCAAGCAGCTTCTTACTTCCCATTTTGGGGACACTAGAGACCAATCTTCTTTGATACAAGATCTACAGAGAGTCAAACAAGTCCTTAATGCAAAAATGCATGCTAATATACAGAAATCTAACCTCTCTGCTGTAGAGACACAGGCCCAAATTGTATTAATCCAATCAATGGCGTTGAATACCTTATTGACAGGCCTTGATCCAAGAATCGCTAATATTATTCGTGCTAGTAATCTAAAAGACCTTCTAGAAGCTGAGGTCCGTATCAGAGTTACAATTATCCTATTTCGAAATACAGAAAATCAAACGACCCAATCCTCCAAAACCCAATCAAAACAATCAACCCATCAGAAGGCCAGTCCTTCAACCACCTAGATGCACGTTTTGTGGACGTATGATCCACTCGAACAATGAATGTCGTTCTCGGCAAAATTCCCAAAATAACTCGCAGAATTTCAACAACTCCCATAATTTTAACAATTCTCGAAATTTCAATAGCCATCAAAACTTTAATAACGCTCAAAACAATGGCTTTCAAAGACAAACTTTTAGTTCAAATAATAATTACCAAAACAATAGACCAAATGAACAACAAAGACCTCAATTCACACCAAATCAAAATAACTTACAAGTACGCCCTTCTGTAATACATAAGAATCCTAATTTTTCGAACGGTAGGCACAGAGCTCATTTCGTTAACTATGAACCTGACTAGGTTAATGACCCCCCAGTTCCAATAGAAAGCTACCAATACGAAGATTTCTCTGATAATAATTATTCACTTCCTGATTATTACCATTCATTCGATCAATCAACAGATTTAATTGATAGCCAAGACTATTAGGATTCTCTCACAGTCCCGAACCAGAACCACCCACCAGACAATGTCAGTTCAATGAACGAATCTTTGCCTCAAATACAGAATCAGATTCAAACTCTGAATTTGGACGACATGAACCCATCTCTGAACTTTCAAGAACAGAATTTTCTCTGAGCCCTCTTCTAGCTGTGAACTCAAAAAACCTGTATTATATAAAAGACGCATCAAATACGTTTAAATTACTTATCGATACCGGTGCTGGTATCTCTATCTTTAAAGAAAATACCGCGAAAAATTTCAAACTACGTTTTCTCGAAAAAATTACCATACAGGATACTACAGACCAAAAGATTTTTGTCACTGAATCATTTTTGGTTCCATTTCAAGTGGGAAACCCCCATAAAGTGTTCATTCATAATTTAAATATTGATTTCGATGGAATCTTAGGCCTCGATTTTTCAGAACATTACGAATATACAATAGACATTAAAAACAAACAACTAATCACAAACGTTAAAACGTAATCACTCTACAAAGTAGAAACTATTTCGCGTAACAATGAACCCTCTAATCAAATTAAAATAGATCCCAGATACAAGAAGTTAACATGTCATCTGTCGAATACAGATGCAATTTTGCACAAAAAAGAAAAAGATAAAGTCCATATCCCCAACGCGTTAGTACACGTAAATAAAAAAGGAGAATTTCTGACATCCGTAGTAAATGCAAACGCAATTCCCAAAATTATCGATTTTTCCGATGTTGTAATTGAACCCTATTCGATCTACCCCATCCTAAATTTCCAGTCTAACGATAACTTGGTAAATTACTGTTCTGATAAAATTAACCGTACCAACAAAATCAAATCTCAACTTCGAACAGAACATCTTAACGAGGAAGAACAAGAACTAGTTACAAATTTTGCTTAAATTATGAAGACATATTTTACTTAGAGGGAGACAACCTCTCTTTCACCAGTGAGATTAAACATTAAATTGAGACTAATAACGCCAAACTCATTTTTACGAGATCAAACAGATATCCTCAGGTCCACAAAGAGGAAGTAAAATTTCAAGTGAATAAGATGGTCAACGAAGGTATCATCCGGCTCTCTACTTCTCCTTGGTCATCTCCTGTTTGGGTCGTTCCCAAAAAAATGAACTCTTCTGGAGAACAAAAATGGCGAGTAGTAATAGACTACCGCAAGCTCAATGAATGTACCATTGATGATAAATACCCTCTTCGTAATATCTCCGATCTCTTAGACCAGCTTGGAAAGTGTCAATATTTCATAACTCTCGATCTTGCCTCCAAATTTCATCAGATCGAAATCGATCCCAAAGACATTCCTAAAACAGCCTTCTCCGTCGAAAACGGACACTATGAATTTACTCGTATGCCTTTTGGACTTAAAAATGCACCATCCACATTCCAGCGTATCATGGACAATATTCTTTTAGGTATTTTGAACGAACGATGTCTTGTCTACATGAACGACATTATAGTATACTCCCCTACCATTCACGAGCACATTTCCCGTCTTACTGGAGTCTTCAAACGTCGTCGAAAGGCTTAAGACTTAAAATCCAGCCTGATAAATGTGAATTTCTCAGGAAAGAGGTGGCGTATCTCGGACATCTTATTACCCAAGATGGCGTCAAGACTAACCCTTCAAAAGTCGATTGTATCCAACGATTTCTTGAACCGAAAACACCGAAAGACATAAAATCTTTCCTAGGTCTAGCCGGTTACTATCGTCGTTTTATTCTAAATTTTGCCAAAATCTCTAAACCTCTCACTAGACTGCTCCAAAAAGACATTGTTTTTAATTTTGATCCAGATTACAGGCAGGCTTTTGAAGATTTAAAAAACGCTTTAATTTTTGACCCGATTCTGACCTATCCAAACTTTGAGGAACCATTCGTTCTCACAACAGATGCAAGTGCATTCGCTATCGGCACTATATTATCCCAAGGCCCCATTGGAAAAGAACTACCTATAGCATATGCTTCACGTACCCTGTGTAATGCTGAATCACGATATTCGACCATTGAGCGAGAGCTCTTTGCCACCGTAAGGGCTGTAAAACATTTCCGACCCTATCTGTTCGGAAGAAAATTCACCCTAGTAACTGATCACCATCGACTTACCTGGTTACTTTCTATAAAAGACCCTGAAAGCAGACTAGCTAGATGGCGTCTCAAGCTTGAGGAGTACAATTATAAAATCATTCATTAACCGGGAAAAACCAACAAAAATGCGGACGCCCTTTCTCGAATAAAAATCAATCATTTTAAAGAATGTGCGAATTTTCATAAGAAAATATATAATACATATATTAGCTTCGAATTATACGGAATCTGAAGAAGAGCTAAATGAAATCGACGAAGAAGAAATCACTGGACATTTTAATAGATTTGTCGAAATGTATAAAACTAAATCACTAATTGATTATTCTAAAATAGAAATATCTAATGATCAATTACTAGACAAATCTCATAAGAACATCATCACATTTCTTAGACAAAATAAAATGGAAGAGATACATCACAAAATATTAGACGACGTCTTCGACATAAACAATATTTTAACTTAAGATTAACATATTGAGTAGTAAAACTGCCAAAAATTGGAAATATTTTATCATTCCCCTTCCTTTTGATCCTGATACAGTAGTACAACACCTATTCTATATCGTTTATGTCGCACAAAATGAATTTGACTGATCGCAAATCGATTACGTCGAAAATCAACTCGAATTACCAATTCTAGAAATATTTTCATTAACTTTGCCGATAAGGAAATAAAACTGAGAATCTGTCAAGATGTCATTAAAACTCCGGAACAGGATTGAATACCCCAAACACTAGATCATTATCACCATGGTAAAAGCAATCTCCATCGGGGTAAGAATAAAACAAAAATATAATTGGTAAGGCATCACAGAGGATGTAGAAAATTTTATAAAAAAAACTGCGAAATCTGTCAAAAAGTAAAGATCTGTAAAAAAACTTAAATAACCCGTTAGTCACCACCGAAACACCTAAAACACCGTTCGAAAGAATTAACATAGATCTTTTCGAATACCCTACCAGAAATTACGCCCTAACTATTAGAGACGAGCTCACTAAGTTCACACAGGCTTATCCCCTTGAAGACAAAACAGCTAAATCAGTCGTCAATCATCTTATTGTCTTTTTCCAACACTATGGCACACCATCACGCATACACTGTGACTATGGACGTGAATTCGACAATGCTTTTATGAAAGATCTTTGTGAGTTGTACGACGTAAAACTAACCTTCTCAAGTGTGGATCATCCACAATATAACGGTTCTATCGAAAGATTTCACGCAACCCTAAGCGAAATGATAAGAGCTAATCAAGCTGAAAATCCCTATGAACATCCGTTCAATGTTCTACCTTATGCAGTTATTTGTTACAATAACATAAAAAAACAAAACCCACGGATTTACACCGTACGAACTCATTTTTGGACATACTTTTTTACGATTTTTACGATTATTAACCATTTGTTATTAAAAACAAACAAACATCAATGAGGTTATAAATCCATAATTAATTAGTTCTTCTGACTTCTGGATTGTAGGATTAAATTATTTTAAATTATCATACACATCTGAAATCTTGAAAATCTGAAATGTTTCACAAACATCTTTCCTGTATTATAATGATGTACCTATCTGTTGAAGCTATGAATTATAATGATCTGTACGTATTTCGAGAAAGATTTTTAACACAGTAGCATCTACTAAATTATATCCTGGAGCTTTGTACAGATTCGGTTGTATAATAATAGCACGTGACCCTATAGTCGAAAAAGATCTTGTCGGAAATGTTAGTTGGCATGTGTAGCACTTAGTAATCCGAACTTCTATGATGTAGACTCAAGATACTGATACACTTTGTTTTGTGTCTCGAAAGCGCCATTGCTCAGTCGTTAAAGATAATGGGTGAGGTTTCAAGGAAAGTGGAAACAAGAATTCACAAAAAAGGGCACCATTGTTTTGAGAAATTTTAATCACAAGAAAACACAAATGGGATGCTTATAATACGCAGAGAAAAATTAAATGGACAGACCAATAAGAATATAAAAAGAAATGTAAACAAATGCAATTTTAAGGACAGATCCAAATAATCCTCTAAAAGGTGTAAATAATATAAATAAAAATAAAAAATATATAATACAATATGCCACGCCAATCTAGGTTATTAGAATAGTGACCAAGGAAAGACAAGAGAAGCGTCGCCGTCGGTCGACCACCTCCACGAAGGGCTAAGGATTTAAGAAGGCTAAATAAAAACTAGATGAGAGCGACGCAAGATTGGCGTGGTTGGAAACACGAGGAAGAGTCCTATGTTCAGCAATGGACTTTTGAGGTTGGATGATAATATGCTCTGTACAAATTTATGTGTATGTACAAAAATAGAGAAATCTGAATCTCCTCCTCCTAAGTGCCTTCTCTGTTGAGGTTGGCGACCAATATGGCAAATTTCTCTCTATTCTGGGCTTGATGAATTAATTCATTTCCTTTTGTGTGGGTCCAATCTCTGATGTTTCGTAGCCAAGATTTTTTTCTTTCGTCCTATGCCCCTTTTACCTTCAATCTTGCCTTCTAATATTACCTGGAGCTGCAAATTCCCTATGGCGCATTATGTGTCCTAGATATGACGTATTTCTAATTTTGATAGTATTGACCAGATGAGGGCGTGTGTTCATTGCTCTCAATATTTCTTCATTCGTAGTTCTGCTGGTCCAGCTTATTCTTAACATTCTGCGGTACATCCACATTTCAAATGAATTTAATTTGTTGACGTCATACTGTTTTGATGTCCAGGTCTCACAGCCATATAGTAATAGAGACCACACATAACACTTTAGTGTTCTCAATCTTATTGAGACTGATAGCTTGGAGTTACAGAGCATTTTACGCATATTCATGAAACCTGATCTTGCTATTTCAATGCGTCTTCTAATTTCTTTTAAGTGGTTTAGTTGACTATTTAGTTCTCTGCCCAGGTATATGAAGCTTTGGGAACTCTGAAGGGTGATAACATTTATTTGTATGTTAGGTGTGACTTGCTCATGGGGGTTTTTGTGGAATACCAGAATTTTAGTTTTGGAAAAGTTAATGTCCAAGCCCAGCCTGTGACTTTCTTCTGATAATATGTTCATCAATATTTTTAGTTGGTCTTCTGTTTCTGCTAATACTACGGTGTCATCGGCATATCTTATATTGTTAATGATGATTCCGTTGGCTCTGGCACCTTCAGGGCGATCTTCAAGAGAAGCTGTAATTATATGTTCGGCATATACATTAAATAATAGGGGGGATAAAATGCACCCTTGACGCACTCCTCGTTACATGTTGATGTACTGGGTGTTTCCGTTCTCTGTTCGAACGCATCCTGTGTGGTTCCAGTATGTATTACTTATGATAGCTATGTCGTGCCCATCCAACCCTACTTCTTTTAGCACCTCGATCAATTTTCCGTGTTTGATGCTGTCAAAGGCCTTTCTATAATCGACAAAGCACACATACAGCGGTTTTTGAACCTCAAGATACCTTTCTGCCATCAGTGTCAATCCAATAATTGCTTCTCTGGTGCCTGTACCCTTTCTAAAGCCATGTTAAGAAGGCTCAGGTATTCGGTATTTTGAATTCGGTTATAAATTATTCGCATAAAAATATTAGCGGCATGACTCATTAGGGATACAGTTCGATGGTCTTCACATTTCCTTGCTTTTTGTTTTTTAGGAAGAGCTATATATGTGGATGTTAGCCAGACATGCGGTATTATGCCATGTTCATATATAATGTTGTAGAGGGATGTTAATTTCCTGACAGCAGTATCACTTAGGTGTTTAAAATCTTCGGCTGTTATTAGGTCTTCGCCGGGTGCCTTGTTGTTCTTTGCGTCTTTTATTGTCTGCAAAACTTCTTCGGTGAGAATGTTTAATTTTTCATCTGTATCTGAAATCTGAATCTAATCTAAGTAAAATAAATGTAGCAAATTACCCCTTTCGTAACGTGAAACTGATATATCCGCGACATCATAATGTGACCGATACCCGGGAGGCATATAAGTCTGCAGGGATAGCGGATCCACTTCTAGACGGAAAATGTATTAATCAGTGTATGGATGACTTGATTGCGATACTAAAGTTAATAAAGCCACAGTTTAATGCTAAATGAATTATTCGATATGAGCGAAGACTGCGCTACCCAGGCGATAGAAAAATACAATATAGAAAAGGATATTGCCGCCTACATTAAAAAAGAATTCGACAAAAAATACAATCCAACATGGCATTGTATCGTCGGTAGAAATTTCGGATCATACGTGACCCACGAGACCCGACACTTCATCTACTTTTACCTAGGACAAGTGGCGATACTGTTGTTCAAGAGTGGTTAATCTCAAAAAGTCCCAATTTCACTTGACTTCTAATCCCCAAACAAACTAAAAGAATTCTTTAGCAATATACCGTAATAGAGCGATCGCGAGATAGTAGAGATTGCAAGTATTGATTCTTACCGGACACGATACGTGTTGATACTTGTTGATTTTGCGATAGTAAAGTCGTAAACTTCGTAGGTGGTCGTATTGTATTAGCATATTTTTTTCAAAATATGTTCCACAAAAAGATTTTTATCTGAGTAAGAATTATTAGAACTCAGACCAAAACTGTTATGCTGAATCAAAAAAGAGATACGGATGGAAAAATTCTGCTGAACCTAAGGTTATATCACTAATTACTTGCTTAACTTTTTAAAAATGAACTTTATTTGTTACAATTGAAATAATTAAATTAATTTAAAATGACTACAAAACTAACTGCGTCGAAGTAACAGCTAAGAGTGGTCTTCATCGTCTAGGAAGCCAATTAATAACCTGCTTATAAAACGAAGAGTTGCTCTTTCCAAGGCTGTTGGCTGGAGATCTATCCAAGGGTCTTCTGTAAGTCAGCGGTTTCTAAGGGAACTGAATGATGAAATGTGAACTCAGTGAACTTCAGCTAGTTTAAGGTTAATATTTTCTCATATAACAGCTCCCCTTATTAATAAAAAGCCAATGCCATTGCTTTGACTCTTAAAGCGTAATTTGTGTCTCCGCTTCCTCTTTGGATTTTTGTTAGACATTGGAGAATTCTTCTGAAGGTTAAGCTTTGAAGTTTCTGTCTAATGGAACTTCTGCGTGGTGGTAAAGGTGGAGGCTGATCCTAGGACCATGCGATTACAATTTTTGGGAACCTTTTGTTGGGACATTTACAGCAAAGGTATAAGATAACTAGGGTGATAACTAGTGATAAGATTGATATGATGAACAAGGATAAATGTTCCTCGATAAATGGTTGGTTCATGATATGGTCCAGTTCTTCTGAATATTGGTCTAATTTGTGTTGTGCAATATTTAAATCATCTACGTTGGTCTTATCGAGATTTAATGGTGTTCATTTTGATATGTAAGTCTTTGTCTCAAAATGGTTACAGCATCTGTAGGGTACGTTAACTGAGTGACTCATATTGGTGATATTTGGATATTTCCCGATTTGGTCTCTGGTGTGAACTCTAGTACTGTCGATGAATGCGGTACATTCGGGAATTAATCTTAAAATTAAATTTCTTTTGTTTATTTGTGTAGTGACGTCTTTTTTTGTACAATTGATTGTTACTGGTAATGGATCAGAAATAGTTAGTAACCATAAATTTCGGTCAATTTCTTGCACATTGTAACCTTTTGCCAAGAGCGTCGACATTTGGCAAGTTTTGACAAAACGCTGAGAAGTTTTAAAAGCTGGGCTTCACATATGGCATCGGTCTCTATGGGATACGTAAGAATGTCTGCACACATTCTTTGGTTTTGACTGATCTGTTTGCATTTTTCGGTGTCCATGGGTAATACATATGAAATGAAATCATCATCTCGCTCTATATATTTATATACAGTTAATAGTATATACAGGGTGGTAAATCGTCAAACGAGCAATAGGAAACCCAGTGGAAAATTCTAAATTGTTGAATTCCTGCTTCCCTAATTATTTTACACCAAAAGTCAAGACAAACTATTTGTAGAGGACTGAAACATGTATCTAAAACAAATGTTAAAATTGTTCTACGACTTAAACGTATTCCAAAATTTTGCAAGAATATAATACATTTTTCAGGCCACCCCTAAAGTCCGGCCACACGCTGTGCAAGAATGCGTATGACATGTTGCGTTTGGTCATATTGATGTTTCTGATATTTGACAATATTTGAATTGCCAAAATTTTTATTTTGTAATTTATTGTTTAAAAAACAATAAAGTTGATTAAAAATGTATTCAGTTGAGGAGAAAGTAGCAATAATAAAAATGTTTCATTCAGGCAATAATGCGCGAATTGTCAGTTTTTTATTTAGCGTAAGATATCGCAATAAACCAAATCCAAGTCATTCAACAATTCAAGGGATTTTACAAAATTTTGAAAATACTGGGACCGTGATTTCTAATTGTACCTATACAAACAATATTGCTGAGGTACCAAGAAATTTAGAAAATCAAAATTAAATAAATGTATTAACAGCAGTTGGAGAAAATCCTAAAATAAGTTTTCGGACAAAATGGTAAAGTCTATTTGAGAAAATCTGAGGATTTGGAACCAATAATTTTTCTCCATAATGAATAGACTAATATAGGTCAGTGACAATTATGGTAATGATTTTAAATAAAAAATGGCTCAAAAAGAAACGTCAAAAAGCTAAAAAAAACCTTGAAAACATTCATAGTTACGATGAAGTAGATTTGCACAAGATAAAATATAGAGAACATAAGTAGAACATAAGTATGTAGATATAAAATAAATCAGACTCACTTATTCACATTTTACGTTAATGGTCTTTAAAATACTGTATTTTTAGTTGCATATCTAGTAGCAGACTATCAGCAATGCAGATATTTTTAATACAATCCACATACTTTTAATATTAACTCACTGACTCAATTTTATAAAACTGATCAGTTTTAAACACTGTATTGTTAGTTGCATAACTTCTAGCGACCTGTGTGTGATTTACATAATTATTGGGACATGTTCCTCAACTATAGAATTGAGTTGAAACATCCAATTATATCTTCCCTTTTATACTAGTATAAAGTATTCAAGAATACTTGTCGAATACGCAGTTAATTGGTCTTAGTTTTATTTATTATTAGTACCTCATTTCTCTTACTCCTTTAGTTCAAGATCTTCTTTATCTTGCGCTGTCACGACCTAGTCGTTTGTAAAATGTAGGGTATATAAAGTTCTTTGGTGATTAAATTGTATTTCCATTCCGCCACAAGATCTTCTCCATTGTTTTAATGCTACGCTTATGTATTTATCGAGCAGTGTAGAAAATAGATAATATCCGGTAAGATTCTGTAATAGACCTTTGGTCTACTACAGAATATTACCATAAACGTACTTTTCGTCTGGGGCATATTCAATCTCTATTATATTTTTGTGGATTTTGTGAATGGTTGTGTTCCGTGCTTCTTTCCAGCGCAGTGGGTTTACTTCAACATTGATGTATTTCTTCAATAGTTTTCAGAAATATAAGTAATTTGTATGTATCATGTTTCAGTAGCTCACGTGGTAATTCTTCTGGTCCCGGTGCTCTTTTATTTTTCATGCTTATAATATGCTTTTCATGCTTTCTGAATCATTTACCCACCTACATATATGTGTTGTGCCTATGCTTTTGAGCCCTAAGCTATTGGCGATAGCATAGGACTCATATGTGTCACGTATTGCACTCTATCTTCATTCAATTCCCTTTGGTAATGATGCTTCCATTGTTTTATTTAGAATGGTTGTATATTCACTCACTCTATTCGTAGATTCACTTCTGACAAATACAATCTGCTATTGAAATGGCATTCCGTCCGTGACTTACAAATTTCAAAATCTTTCTACTGACTTATTGGAGGCAATATATCGTAATATAATGTCTAACTGAAATTCGACAGCGACATCTGTAGTTTCATCAGCAATTACAGCTACATAATTTGATTTGTTAATTTCTTTAGTCACCTCATCATGGTAAACGAAAGGCATACAGTCCAATAGTTCGTTTTGTGTACTTTTGGAAGTCCCATTAAATACTGTTGTTTAATTAAAATTATCCTTTAAATATGTATCTAATTGAGAACTAAAATCTCTTAATTCCCGAAAAACTCCTTTATTTGTGAATTCTTCCTTTTCAAAGTGACCGTGCAATGCTAATTCGAATGCACCACAGAATCTTATACAGTTTATAATGATGTTTAAAATATACCTACCTGTTTTTATTAACTTGTTTGTTCTGCAAAATTTTGCAGTCATTTTGCCTATAAGCCAAACCTAACTGAGTCATTGTATTTGTCTTTCCGAGCACAGAGAAACAAAAAATATTATTTATATGTTCCTTGCTTTTCTCATGAGTTTTTTTCTTGTAAATATACATTAAATCAATGATACCATGTCTTGCCCATGTAGAATTACCCTCTAACAAAACACACACGAAACAGAAAAATGCATTTTGTTGATCACATCCACAAATTCAGCTACTTAAATAATATATATATATATATATATATATATATATATATATATATATATATTAAAAAATCAGTATGTATGTAAGTATATTTAAAAAAATACATTATTTACGCATATTGTGGCGAGAAACTTGCAACAATACCTCAAAACAGCAAACAACCGGAAACTAATCTAGCAAAATACCGAGAAATGCGGTAGGTACTTCCTTAACAATGCCTCGAATGTAGCTACTTACCATAATATATATATATATATATATATATATATATATATATATATATATATATATATATATATATATATATATATATATATATACCAAAAAATATACTTCACATAGAGTTCAAAATGAGCTAATAAATATATGTGGCTTAGTTGTTCGACGGCAAATTATCGAAAAAATAAACCATCCAAACACAATCGCATTTTCCTTCCTTGCCGATGAGACTGCAGATATATCTGGAGTCGAACAACTATCTATTGGGGTGAGATATGTTGAAAAACAAACAGTTAACGGAAATATAATTCATGAAGATTTTTTGGGTTTCGTACCATTAAATGAATTAAATGCTAAGTCAATAGCACTTGAAATTTTAACATTTCTTTCAAAAATTGATTTAAATGTGGAAAAATTGGTGGGGTTGGGATTTGATGGATGCGCGACTAATGCTGGTCAAGAGGGTGGTGTTCAAAAAATAATTAGAGAAAAACATCCCAAAGCATTATTTTTTCATTGTGCCTCACACAAATTAAATCTGGTTGTTAATGATTTAACTGTTAGAGAAATTCAGAAGTGTGTGGGAATTATTAAAGATATCATCAAATTTTTTCGTGATAGTACTTTGAGACGGCGATTAGCACCAAACATGCCTTTGTTATCCGAAACTCGCTGGTCATCAAAATACAAATCTATTCGAATATTTTCAGAAAATTTTATTGAAATCAAAAATGTTTTAGAAACAATAATAGCACATAACAAATTTAATTGCTCAACAAGATCAAGAGCACAGCAGCTTTCATGTGCCACATCTGATTCCACTTTTATAATTTCCCTAAATTTGATTTCCAAATATTCTTCTTTCTTAGAACCCATAGTAAACATTTTACAAACTAAATCAATATATATGCTGGCAGTTAAAAATCATATACAGTTATTTCTTGATATGATAACAAAGCACAGACAAGAAGCGGAAACAACTTTTAAAACAATTTTTGAAAAGAGTACAAATGATGCCGAATCTCTAAGTATTACCCTTGAAAAACCACGAATCGCTCCTAGAAAGCAAACACAACGGTCAAACCATGCGGTTAATTCCGCTGAAGACTTTTTTAGAGTGTCATTATTTATTCCGTACCTAGATTCTTTAATTAGTTCTCTTGGTGTCAGATTTTCAGAAGACAATAATCCTGGTATGTTATTGTATAACTTGCATCCCAAAAACATAATAAAATTAACTGAAGAAGACCTCGCCAAAATAATAGAAATCATAAATAATTTATACAAAATTACTAATCTAAAAGAACAGGCATCATTGTGGCTCTATTATTAGAAAAATCAAACCAATTTAGATGTAGAAGATATTTCAATGATAGAGCTACTAGACCATTGCCTATTTTACCCAGCTATAGAAATTTCTCTGTGCCTTCCTCCCACTACATGCACGATTGAAAGATCATTTTCAACTCTTCGAAGGGTTAAAACCTGGATTAGGTCCACTATAAGTGAACAAAGATTAGATGGACTATGTATGATAAGCGTTCATAGAAATAAAATAGAAAACAATCGAAATAATTTTATTAACCTTCAGTTTTTATTTTCGCAAGATACAGAGCACTAGCCTTCAATATCAAGTTTACTTTTTACGTTTTGTTGGGTTTAACATTTTACCATTTTAGATTCTATTGGGAAATTATTCGTTTCAATAAATTATAATACATACAATACTAACTGACAAAAAATGTTAATTTTTTTATAATAAATTATAACAAATAAATTTTTAATTAAATTTCTTCAATTGTTTACAACATAGTACAAATTTTTAATGTCAAATATAAATAAGTTGGTACCCAGCGAAGTATTTGAAGATTGCACACATTTGACTATTTATGCAATTTCGGCTAAGCATGGTAGTAGAAGGGTGTACACCCTACCCTAACCCTTTCAACGTAGTACAGTTTTGAATATTTGTTTTAATTTCCTAGTAAAAGAAATTTTTCAATTCAGATATTATGTTACTTACATATTATTTAAACTACACTATTGCTTGTGTTGCATTATCTCAGAGTACCTGCTTTTTTTATTACTATTTTTTAACATCCTTGCTTAAAATTGATTTTTTTATTCCTACATAAAAAATTTTGTATAATAAAATTTGTATGTATAAAGTCATACCATAAAGATTACTTTTACTTTTCTGGTATTTCTTTACTGTTTGTAAATCATGTTTATATGTTTGCATTTTTGCAATCGGCTATTTTAGTTTTTATTAATAGGCGAGCGGTTTACCCCTCAAAAGACGCTTAGAAACAGAATATACTTACTAAAATTCTTTTTGCATTTCTAATGCACCAAACGTTTTTTATTCGATTCTATATATTTTTCCGAGATGAAATGTATTTTTTTTTAATTTTTACAAGTGGGCCGGCAATTGTTATTAACAAATAACTAATACAAAAAAGCAATTTCACCGAATTGCTTCGGAATCAATTTTTTTAGGTGTATCTCATCAAAATAAACACACTTCGAAAAATGCTTCCTTTTCGAGTTATTTGCATTTTTTTGTTGAAAAAATGCCTTACTTAATTAGTGATTTTTGGGATTTTTTTTCTAAAAAACTACTAAATGAATTGCAATTCTACAAATAGCTTTATAATCTTTAAACCGTCGAGTACAAGTTAGAATATTTTGACAAGGATAATTTTTTTCTATCTTGCTAAAAACGTGGACCCAAATATTTCGATTATGTCTTTCGAGCAGTCTACTGCTAAGTGTGTACAGCGGTTGCGGCGATACAGGCGTGCGGCACGTAGAAATATTTGTTTAATTTTAAAAAAATAATTCAATTCAAATATTACGTACAAGATATTTCTAATTATTTTTATATAGACATATTATAATTAAAACAATTAAAATTAATTTTTTACAATGCTATAATAATGTAATTTTTCTTTTAATATACGTGGTGACAATATTATTGAATGTTTTATTACAGTGAAATACATTAAGCAATATATAATTGATTTTCATTGAAAAATATAATAAAATTAAAATATAATATTAATTATACATCGTTTTCATTGTCAATAATTTGAAAATTTTCGTCAACAGCAACAGGATTTCCATCTAATAAGCTGATTTCTTGTCTTCAATAGAGTCGTCTTTAACATTTTTACAATTCTCTGGTGTACATGCACATACTGCGCAGCGCAGCATTCTAAATTATAGGAAATACAATTACAATTTTTCGTAGAACATTTTCCGGTACATGAGCAGAAATACTTTTGTAACATATCTAAACTAGTTTCGCCTTCAAAATAATTAAAATCGAAACAATTATTTTCCATTGTCCAACCATGGGTTAATGGATCAAGAGATGAAGTAATATTGTTTTTTGCTTGAATCCATTCATTTATTTGCCACTTTGCTCTTAAGTAATGTTGTAATAATGCTGGTTTCGAAGGTGGTAATTTTTCATTAGATGCATTTTTTTTAGCGCCTACAGCACCTCAACCGCTGTACACGCTTAGCGGGATACTCTCGAAAGGCATATTCGAAATATTTATGTCCACGTTTTTAGCGAGATAGAAACCATTTATCCTTGTCAAAATATTCTAACTTGTACTCGACGGTTTAAAGATTATAAAGCTATTTGTAAAATTGCAATTCATTTAGTAGTTTTTTAGAAAAAAAAATCCCAAAAATCACTAATTACGGCATTTTTTCAACAAAAAATACAAATAACTCGAAAAGGAAGCATTCTTCGAAAAATTATCAGGAGAGAAAAAGTGTTTATTTTGATGAGATACACCTAAAAAAATTGATTCCGAAACAATTCGGTGAAATTGCTTTTTTGTATAAGTTATTTGTTAATAACAATTGCCGGCCCACTTGTAAAAATTAAAAAAACAACATTTCATCTTGGAAAAATATATAGAATCGAATAAAAAAGGTTTGGTGCATTAGAAATGCAAAAAGAATTTTAGTCGGTTGATGCTCTGCTTATAGGGGTAAACCGCTCGCCTATAAGTTGTATGGATCAAAATAAAAAATTGAGTTGACTTGCCCCCCCCCCCCCCCTGGATTTTGATATATGGGCGCCCATGTATAAGACCATGCAAAAAGCAAAAAGTGGTACTGCTGGCAACTGCTAGATCCATTCGAAAATTGGTGGGACATAATCCAGCATACCAGGTTATGTAGGATTCCATAACGAGGAAAATTCCCACCAATAATTCAATCCATTTGATACCCAAATTTTCTGTGATGAGTAAAATCTGGGATTGAGGCTTTTAAATCCAGTCTAAAAATAATAAATAATAGAAAATGTTTTCAAAACAAAAAAATTCAAAAAAATTGCATACAACAAATCGTTCATGCGAGGACGTTGTGAATTAAAAAATAGATTTGTATTTTGTTAGATTATCTCCTCTTCAAAGATGTTGTCTTGATTCTACGACTTAGGATTAGGAAGGTTTTAGACAGGCGACTAGCTGTACTGATATCTAAATTTGATTATTAGGATAACAGATATTTGAAGAGATATGTAGCCTAAGAATCTCATAATAATATTTATTTATGTATGCTTACAATAATAATTACTTCAGCAAGTACGTTATCGTTTTACTAAGTAATTGTTGTTACTAGAAAAGTAGAAATTTAAGTTACTTTAACACCTATCAGGTGACGTAGCGATGAATTGGTGAGTACGGAAGGCTGTGTACTTTGCCCTTTTCTATTCAATATTAATATATTCAAAACAATTTTTTATTGAATCCTTTAAATAAAGTCACTGAGGTGTATATAAACAATTTGAGGTACATATAAGCGTTGATTGAATATCCAAATATTCGGATATTCAATCAACGATATAAGACACAGTTGTTATAGCTGAAAGTACTGAATTCTATCGGCAGATAAGGTGACATACAGTGACTAAAAATAAATATAGAGAAAGCAAAAAATGGTAATGGTAAAAAAAGGTAATGAAAATTACACATAGTTTAAATTATCATAATAATTTCCAATCGTACCCAAAAGGTACGATTGGGAAAGTAGATAAAGATGAGTAGAAAAGGTCATACTCTGCCTTTTAGATATTCACACACAACACACACATAGTGATCAACCCTGCACTAAGGAACATGTGTATACAACTTTAAAGTGGGATCAAATGTCCGAAGATCAAACCGGTCACACTTTGCTATTGAAGTGGTACTTATCTGACCCCCCAGGCTTTTTCTCCATCCCTTCTTAGCGTGTGACTTACGTGAGGACGCTTATGATCTGAATATTTCTTTGGCTCCCTCGGTAATGGAACACCCTCGGTTTTTCTTGACTGTGGTTAAGCCACCTAACTGTAGGGGTAGCACACATATCGGCTTGTCTCTCTATATCAACTCCCTTTAAAATATTGTACAGGCATTGCACAATCACTACTAAGAATCACCTAAGACGAAGATTTATTTGCCGCTATCTTAACTAATGGAAAGGGCATTTAACCCGCGATCAGTACCACTGTTAGAATTTATCTAACATTTTTAATTTTTTTTTGTATTACTTTTCTTTCGCGCCTCGTATATGTATCTCCGGCCAGCTATGCCCCACTCAATGTTTTGTCTAGTCACTCCCATGTTTAATTTAGATTGAAATCAACAATAATGTGTTCAATGCTCTAAACAACCAACTGGTCCATATGAACTAAAGAACGATGACCATAGTGTTGTAACACGACTTTTAAGATTTTGTATCTGTATCTTTGGCTAATGACTTGGTACACAACCACCGTATAACGTTAGTTGGCACATTACGTAAGAACAAGCGAGAGGTTCCCCCAATTTTTTTAGATACTAAATTACGAAAAAGAAATAGCAGTATGTTTGCTTGGAGAGTCGGTCGCAATAAATGCGTTCTTACCTCATATGCAACAAAACCTAACAGAAATGTGCTGATGCTGTCGACGTTTCACGAACATGATGAAATTGATCCAGAAAGTGGCGATGCAATGAAACCTTCAATCATAATATTCTATAATCTAACAAAAGGAGCTGTTGATGTGGTGGACAGGATGAAGGTAGAATATTCGACTACAAGAGTGAGCAACCGTTGGCCTGTAACTGTTTTTTCTTCTTTACTCAATATTGCTGGCATAAATTCACAAATTGTTTACTACAGCAATACAGACACAAAGCTCAAACGAAGAATATATCTGACAGATATTGCTAAGCAACTTACGAAGCCCCATATTGTTCGTCGATCAAATCACTGTCAATTCCACTAAGGCAAAAAATTAGAAATATTCTAGGAAATGAAGCTATTCCAGTTGATGCTGCCGAACTAAATGATGCGAATGCGAAACTTCGTTGTTTCTTTTGCCCGAAGAGAAACAACAGATTATTTTTTGTTGTTAATTTTTTTGGTTGTAAACAGTTCTAATAAAACAGTTAAAAAATTGCATACAGTTGTCATTTGCAACAGTTATACTAATACGTATATAAGTACCAAATACCTTAAAAAAGGGAACACAACATTATTATGTTAGATAAAATCTAACATGGTACCTACGGCGGGAGATTCATAAGCGGTACCGATCGCGGGTTAAAGAAGAGGAAGAGAATATCTTTTTTACCCAACACAGTCATTAACTGAATATTTAAAATATAAAAAAAAAGACTGTATGCATTCCTACAAGACGAGCGTTCGTATAGAATTATCAGGATACCATAATAATGAGAATAGCACTCTTACAAGTGCATGCTTTATTAGATTTATTGATCTATTCGTGTGTGGCCATCTTCCGTTCGTTTCACAAAACTGTAGCGTTTTATATATCGGTAAGTACGCTTTCTCTTTATCCTCATGCTCCATAAATATCTATATGGCATTAATGCCGGTAAACATGAAACGTGTGTAGGTATATTGTATTTGGTTTTGTTAATATCCTTATTTTTTATTAGGTAACAGCGTCTAATTAAAGTAATATATCCTGACGGATATATGAATTTTTTCTTATGTTCTATATACTTAGATTGTAAATTCTTTATAATAGAATTGGTTTGCACAATAAATAATTTTATCATAGAAAATACGTTATACAGGAATGTAAGGATTGGAAGGAATAGCTAGTGACAATGTAAGCCAACAACATGTTTGTGCTATTGTGCTGGAAATAGGAACCAAAATAAAACCGAAATTTCGGAGAGAACCGATATACTGGGAGCAGTGGCGGATCCAGAAATTTTTGTCAGGGGAGGTCATGGGTCTTAAGGGTGATTTTGATATAGGATTTAGATTTTTGCACCTTTACGATTGATATAATTTGTGCATCATCTAAGGAAATCATTTTCTCAATAATTATTTTAGGCGATATATTAAACCAGTGAGAAGGGTACACCATTAAGGGGTCTTAAACTTAAACAAAAAAAATAATCTAAACCCACATACTCTATGACAGTAAAATCAAGTGTACAAAACTATTAAACCAAAGGAAAGTTATTAAAATATAAATACTGCAAAATCAAGGACTGTCAATTTAAACTAGGTATTTTAAAGACAATTAATTTAAACCCACCTATCCTATAGCTACAAAATCAAGAACAAACCAAGGATAAATAAGTATAAACCAAAGTTAAGTAATTTAAATGCAATAACTCAATGTAAGTGTAAACATTAATGAATGTATTTAACATTCCTAATAAACTCTATCTTACCGTTGGATATCCGATATCAATTTGTAAAAACATTCATTTATTCCTTATTGCTATACGAAGTGGAAACATGGACTCTCGGAATTACAAGTATGAGGCATATAGAAGCCTTTGAAATGTGTGTTTTTCGAAGAATGCTGAAGATTTCGTAGACAGAGCACGTGACCAATAACGAGAAGAAACGTGCCGAGAAGAATGAGGACTGAGAGAGAACTCCTAAATATTGTAAACAACAGAAAAACGAGTTATCTAGGACATATTTACAGAGAAGAAAAATATAACTTTCTACGACTCATAATTGAAGGGAAAGTAGAAGGAAGAGGTCCAGGAAGAAAAAAATGCTCCTGGCCGAAGAATGTAAGAGACTGGACAGGCATGGACACACATTCGACACTAAGAACAGCACAAGATAGAGAGCAATTGGCTGTAGTTCTAGCCACCCTTCCGCAATGATGAAGAAACCTTAAGAATAAGTGTAAACGGCATTTTATTTAAATTAATTTATTCAACAAAAAATGAAATTCAACTGAAAGCGACGAAAAAGGATTTTTGGAGAAGAGCTGCAGGAAGATCTAGAAGAGAAAGGATTACCAACGAACGCATTAGAGAAATAATGGGAATCAAAAGAACAATCACAGATGACCTAACAACAAAACAACTTACCTGGTTCGGACACATACAAAGAATGGGTGAACAACGAATACCAAAAGAAATATTAAAATGGCAACCAGAAGGAAAGAGAAAACGAGGTAGACCGAGAAAAAATTGGCAAAGTAGACAATCAGTAAAGAACTGAGAGAGAGGTCCATAGAAGAAGACCTATGGAACAACCGGACTAAGTGTCGATTGGAAGTCGGAAAACGGCGGAGAACGTTATAAACGGACAAGTAGTAGTAGTATTCAACAAAAAACATAATATAATTAAGGAATAATTATTTCTATAATTAGGCGTATTAGGCTATAATAACTGAGTAGAATATTTTTTTAATCGGTATTTGAAATTTTTCTCACGAATTGTCAGCAACAGCCGGCAACGAGTGGTAAATAAAAGTTCAGTGATTAAAAATACTAAAAGAATAAGATAAGTAAATATTATATAATTTTATAAAAATGTATTCTTTTCGCCTATTCGATTTAGCAAATCGCTCTATGATTGCATCAACATCTAGAGATTTTTCAGGATGCACATTGATGAGTGCTAAACCAGTTAACCTTTCTATTTCTAAGCCAAGTCTTTAGACGCTTAAGCGTAGAACGCTCTGTTGTTGCTGCACTGACTGGTAGTGTAATTAATATTTGCAGAAATATTCTGATATTTGGATTCATATGAATATCGCAGTTTTCTAATACTTCTAAAAACAATCTGGAAGTTTTCCATTATTTTGCATGACTCTTTTCCACTTTTGAATCCACAGTGAAAACTCTTGTTCTACTGTGAAATATGCAGTAAGTAGTTCGTTTAATAATATTCTAGTGTCAACAATTTTTTTAATGCAACTTTATCTTCTGGTGTGTTATCAGTTTTAGGTAAAACGACTTGAATATTAAATAGATTCATAACTTTCGGTGAAAGTCATTCTTCTAAATCAGTTAAGATATTGTCTAAAAGGGGTAAATAAATGGATCTTCGGCAATATTCTTCGCAAGAGTTAGCAGATTGGATTTGACGACAGTTTTGACGAGAAACTATACGAGCATCTGACAGTCAAATTGACAAAATTTGAAAATCGCGTAACTCTGAATTCGTGGAAGTCTTAGTCGAGGTATTACTGTATTTAGAATTGTTGATTTTTTTAAAGAGTAATTTAAAAAGGCTTCTGTATAATTCTACACTTACCCCTAGAATAAATGAGTTTGAATCATTTCAACTCTTGACTTCCTGCTTATAGGGTTGATGGCTTTTAAATTACTTTTTTTTAGGATTATTTGATTGATATTTAATTTTGTTTTGGGGGTGGTCATGACCCTCGTGACCCCCCCCCCCTTGGATCCGCTACTGACTGGGAGCGACATTAGTGCGAGGAAACCAAATTATTCATGTGTAGTAATAGTCCCGTCGTGATAGATTTTACCCCCAAAAATCATACGAACAAGCCGAATTTTGCCGAGAATATCAATTTTGGGACCCCAAAAAAGATACAAAAAAGTTAACGTTCTCTCAGGAACAACACTTGAAGCGACTGGCGATTTTAAATGTCGGTTACTCGCGCGAAATCAATGTTAAGTAAAATTTATATCAACTCGACGGTAAAAATTCGATATCTTTTGATCAGAGTGTTCTATCGACAAAAATCAATATGAGTTTTAAAGTTGAAGAGCGTAGCTTTCGTATGTATGTAGTTTTTGTATTTTGACGCAAATTAAGTCAGTCTCTATAAATCTGTTCAATAAATAAACGTTGCGCGATTTTTGCCATTTTTTACGATTCTCGCGAGAACAATAAAATTAATCACTTTCTTTGACAGGCTGTAGTGAAATTTCCATTTTTAGAGACCAGTCTTTAAAATCTATGTCATGAAATTTCAATTTTGAATAAATATGAGGCATTTGAAATATGACTAAAAAACGCAGACTTTACTTTTACATTACAAACGATCGCACGTCACGGAAAATGCCTCCAAGAAGACGGTTTTGGATGCAATTTGTAGCAGAAGTTAGGTACTTTTAAAAACGTACTTGTTTAATCGAAAAAGAGCAGTTTTAAACGTTTTAGATCGTTTGTAATGTGAAAGTTTAAATTCAGCGTTTTTAAGCATATTTCGAATGCCTCATATTTGTTACCAAAACTCAAAACTAAAATTTCATGCTATAGGTTTCGAAGATTAGCCTTTATTAATCACAATTCCATAGTGACTGATCAATAAAAGGGATAACCTGTATTTCTCTCATAAGAATCATAAAAAATGGCAAAACTCGCGCCACGTTTATTTATTTAACCCCTTTATAAAAACTGAGTTTATTTGCTGCAAAATACAAAAATTGCATACGATATCCGCATTCATTACCATTAAAACGCATCTTGATTTTTGTCGATACGACGCTTGTATCCAAAGATATAGAATTTTTACCGTCGAGCTGATACAACAATGTATCGCCGATCGCTTTAAACGTTGATTCTGAGAGAACGGTTCATCCTACCTAAAAAATGCTAAAAAACATTTTTATTCAAAATTATCTTAGCTACATTTTGCATTTGAAAAATTTTTGTCTATGGTGTACAAATTCTGGGTAAATCGATTTTTTCTAGGAGAGGGGTTTTAGGGGAAAGCTTGGAGTGGTAAACTTTTTTGCATCTTTTTTGGCGTTCTAAAATTGACATTCTTCTTGTTCGTATGATTTCTTGAGGTTCAATTGCATTTTCGTCTCTGACGATTGGAGTATAAGAGATACGAAAAAAATTATTTAGGTAACAGTGAGAGTATAAACAGTCTCACACTTTAAAAATTTTTTTTTTAAATATACAGGGTGGAACAAACTTATCTTTTTTTTATGGAACACCCTGTATATTTTTAGATTTTTGGTCTCCTCCCGTTGCTCTTGTTTTTACAATATCAGATTTTGTAATGATATACTGGGTAGTTTAAAAGATAATTAACGTTTTTTTATTAATTTTGTAACAAAATTAACACCTTGTAGAATTGTAAAGATGTGGAATCAAAAATATATTTATGTTTAACCCTTTTGACCCCCTTGGGACAATACGTCTTATCAGAAATTCAAAAAATTCTATTGGGTAAATAAAGCCCAATTTTACATTCAAATTAAACATAGTGGTGTTTTATAATCGTACGACCATGTGCCTAATTCATAGGCAACCCACCATTAGCTTAGCCTATATTTCTCATTGATAAAAAGAATGCGTCTCTGTTTACTCTAAGGCAGCGGTGCTCAAAGAGTCGATCTCGATCGACCGGTCGATCGCCAAAGTTTTTGAAGTCGATCGCGATTCACGGAGAAAATACGGAGACTTTTCTGACTCACGACACGTGCATGATCGAAATAATTGTGATGCTATCTCTTCACCCGACAGTTGCGATAATGCCGATTCGACAGATCAACATTTACAGATAAATTATGGCACATTCGTTCAGCAAATTCCCAACTTTTCCAGGATTTAAACAACTTTTCATCGTTGAAAAAAAGATAGCCGCTCATTTGAATTATATTTATTGCGAGACGGAGCTCCAAGTACTTCATAGCGAGTTTGAAAGACGCGTAGCTGATTTAAAAAAACTGACAGATAATGTAACATTCATGTCTAATCCATTTTCATGTCAAGACGTGGAAAAAATAGCCACTGAAATATCCGTTACGTTCATTATGGAGATCATTTCCGTCCAAAATGAGGTACTGCAAATAATTTCGGTTATACACCTTAAATCCAGAGCGACCGTTACTAAATTTTGGTCTTTCATATCGTCTGAGAAATATCCGTCTTTGAGACAAGTAGCTCTGCAGCTCACAGCATTATTTGGATCAACATACTTGTGTGAGTCTGCATTTTTCCAAATGAAGATAGTGAAATCAAAATATCGCAATCGGCCAACTGACGAACATCTCTCTTTATGCTTGCATTTGGCCCTCGGTAATTACGTACCATCATATGAATCCATTTAAAATGAGATATTGGTGTATAAACGGCAAAAAGCTTTACAATATTATTATTTTGATGTCATTTTTCCATAGCTACCTCTGGATTTAACGTAATTATGAAAAAATCAACGTATGTTGACATAAGTGAATGCATAGCCAGGGTTTAGTGAATTTTTTTTTTATTTAAAATAAATAAAAAACTATGAGGGTAATGTTTTTAATGCATATTAATAAAAATGCCACATTAATTAATATGGGAACTTATATATAAATACTTGTGGATGATATGCAGTGCCATGTATTAACATCCAAATAAAATTAATAAGAAAAACGTGACTTTAATTACAACTCCCTGTAATTACAACTTTTTATCAACTAGAAATGTGCAATAAATGTTTTTATTTTCAAAAATTGTTTTGATTTACTATGCTTTATTTTTAAACCAGGAGGAGTAAACTAAAGAGACATATTCACACCCAAGAAAGTTACTAGAAAAGTTACCAAATATATCTTCTTTTTTGGTTGATCATATGGGCCTTCGACGGTAATCCAAAAAAATTATATTATGCTAATACGTCGCTAAAGAGTTCTAAAAACAACTGTTTTTTTATATAAAAGCAGACCAAATATTTAAAAATTAAAATAATAACGCAGAAAATACAAAAATATCGCCGATAAATCTTAATTAACCTATTAACCTATGAAATGCCATTAGTGTCAAAATTTCATAACAGTGGAGTAAACTTGCCTGAGGTTGGACCAATTACAAGCAAACATTGCGGCGCGGTAAATTTGAATAATTACTCCTCCTGGTTTAAAAACAGGGTATAGCAGTCGATCTCCGGACGTTTGCAGTTTATGTGGTAGATCCCATGCAGTATAAGTCTGAGCACCACTGCTCTAAGGTATTTGTGTGATTTCAAACAAAATTACGGCAAAAGGTAAGTTGATATTGATTTGTATAGTAAACCGCTCTAGAGATGACTAAAATGAATCATATTATGAAAAACAAATCGTAGTGGTGCAAAAAAATCAAAATTTTAGTGTTCAGGATATATAATCCCAATGGTTGTTTTCGGTGGGACTAATCATTCCAATTGTTTTTTTCAGCATGAAGCGACGTCAACCGCTGACTCAAGCAAATATAGAAAAGTTCGCCAACAATTTTTATTCTGATTCAGAATTAGATGATGTTGAAGATCCATTTGACAATAGTGATAATTTTGCAGATCCAAACTATACAGACAGTGAAGTTTCTATTGATCAATATCCTTTTGGTAGCGATTGGTAAGAATCAGATTTCGAAATCATTGAATCTGAAGATGAGATAAATCATCAAGAAACTTTAGAACGTGAAGGTAAGGAAAACAATAAAGAAATGGTAGATACAGTGATTGAAAATAGTAATAAAAAGCCAGAAAATAAAGGTGAAAATGTAGAACCAAACACCTAAAAAAGGAGGGAAAGGTATGAAAAAATATTTTGGTCTAATGTTCCAAACCATTTTGAATCCAGATCTCCAATCAATTGCCTCCTGTGTACCAGCGGCATACAACTGCTCTTCCCCCTGACCCTCCGAAGATATGGCAGACAGACTATATTTTTTAAATAATGAAATTATTTAAATTAATCTCTTGGACTTAACACTAGTCAAATTTGTAATATTGTAGGACAAACTGTTTATATTGCAAGCAATTGATTACGAAAACGAACGTCTAAAAAAATATGTTTAGGTAAAGTGAGGGTATTCTTGTACCTAAGATTAAGATTATGAACGTCAGTCCTATAAGTTATTCCATTGTATAGATATGGAGGTATCTTGAATGATTTTATGGTAAAAACATAAAGCATGTATAGTTTATTTTTATGAACGAGAGAGTAATTAGCATAATTTTAACTGGTACCTCCGACCACTCCATGGGCGTGCTCAAGATTAATTGAAAAATTACTTTGAATAATTGTAAAAAATAAATGAATTATTTCAGTGTTATAAAGTGTTATGTGTATGTAAACAAAAGTGACCTCTTTTATCACACACTATATTAGAACTGACTGGCCTACATTAAAAAGGGTTTTAAAAAATTCACATTTTTTTTAATTTTTAAAAATTACAAAAGAGAAAAAGAGTTTTTAAAACCGTCTAAGGTATGTTAAATAGATGAATAAAAATATTAATATAAAACTTACAGCTACTTGTTACAAATCCAAATCAGATTCAGAAGATGAACTTTCAGAACCAAGATTTATAATAACTGGCTCGATCATTTTATCAGTAATATTGTCCAGCTTCCACATTTTTTCCTCTTCTTTAATAGTGTGATTTACTGCCTTTTCCCAGTTTTCAGGTTTTACATTATTTACGGCCTCCAAAAACAACTGTTTAACATCATGAATTTTAAAAGTGGTATTTTTCTTGAAACTTCACTCTTTATCTGTGCCCATACCAGTTCAATCGGGTTTAATTCACAATGATATGGTGGGGATCTAAGTACTGTCATTCCACGATTTTTGGCAATTTCATCAATTTCGTATTTTTTAAATTTTTCTTTATGAAGGGCACACAACGAATAAAATTCCTTTCTTATAGATCCGGGATGGTACGTAAAATTTTTTGAACTCAGCCAATTCTGCAAGTCTTTTTTTAACCACTTGGTTGTGGGCAGTCCTTCTATAAGTCTGGAGTGATAACTTGCATTATCCATTACTATTACACAGTTCTTAGGAAGAAGATCTATCATTTGTTTGAACCATTCTTGAAAGACATCAGCGTTCATGTCTTCATGGTAGTCACCGGTACGAGTTGATTCAAAAGTTAATAAACCACCTTCAACAAAACCGTCTGAACTGCCAATGTGTACTATTATCAGCCTGCGTCCCTTTCCTGATGATGGGTATAAACCAGTAGATAAGTTATTTACAAAAGCGTGCCTTTGACTTGTAACAGTTTCATCCTGCCAAAATTTATTTGGTGTATGACCCTCGTTGATCCATGTTTCATCAAGATAAAATATTTTTCTTTTTTGGTTTCTCATTTCCTTTATGGTTCTTAGAAAATGTCTTCTCCATATGACAATATCGCTTCTTTCTAATAAAATAGACTTTCTGGGATTCTTTTTCCAGCGGAAGCCTATTTCTTTTAAAAGTTTCCATAACGTACTTCGACTCATTTCTGGGTAATCCTTATCATCTCGAACTGAGACCTCAAGAACTTTATCCAATGTTGGAAATTCTTGTCTAAAGAAGAATTCATGCACTTTCCGTCGAAGTCCTTCTTTAAAATGATATTCTATTTGAAATTTTGGTTTCCCTGGAGCATTACGTGGCATTTGAAAACTACCACATTTCTCTTCTTTAATAACTCTGTAAATCGTAGATTTCCCAACACCACGTGTATTGCTAACTAACTCAACGGTCTCATCAACACTTTCACATAAACGTTTGTCTGTAAATGATTTAAAACAATTAAATATTAATGTTTTTTCATTAACTGTTAAAGGACCAATTTTTCGGCGTTTACACGGCACTTCCAAATTTTCCATAACACTAGTATACACAATAAACTGCACCTTGCAACTGAAGTACCTACTTTTAGTGAACTGTTAAGAATTTTGAATACGCCACTTGGACCTTCCTACAAAATGGAAAAACCCACTATCACATTTTCTGTGGAATAAGTTTAGAAGGTAATTATCTAGTCAATTACTGTCGTAGATTCCTGGAATTAAAGAATTAAATGTTTGATTGTTGAAACCCTTACTTCGTGGAATGCACTCATTTCAGATAAAAAAACGTGTTATTTTATCTAAAGAATTAAACTTTATTTTGCAAATAGGTAGGTACTTATTAAACTTGTATTGGTTATATATAACCAATAAAATATACATCTTACATTTCTTGCAAATTCATTAGTACCTGTTAACCTCCATCACTCCGACACTGGCAACCTTATTTAGGGATTAGTAACTCTCACAACTATTGTATTCTATTCTGCTCCAACCTTTATACCTGGTGGTCATAGTCAATTTAAAATTGTTTTCCTATATACTTCTGTAAACTTGTTGACAAATATCTGTTTTTCATTGAGTCACCCGTATCAACAGTTTAGGGATTTGCATACATAATTTATTGTTTTATTACTCTCTCATACATAAAAATACACTATAGTGTTCGACGATTTTTCATGTTTAGCCACTGGACTACGGTGAAAACATTGCTTATCCTTTGAAATTTTCTGATGCCAAAAATCAAACGTAAACAAGAATTTTGCAATTTCTGTATTTTCCATGAATCAAATTCAGTAAGACACGCATTGTAAAGCACGTCATAATCATTTAATTTTCATAAAACCAGAGCATTACATAATAATGACTTGGTGGCCCTTTTTAATAAACTACGTCTTTGATACAGTAATTTTAATACGGCGTAAGCTCTTTGTAAACAAATACTTACATAATCTTCGTCTAACCAAACCCCTAGGCTTTTAATCTTTTTACTTATTATTATAATTAATTATCATTTCCTAAGATAATGAGGGCCTTGCTGCAAGAAGGGGGCAGCTCCATTTATAGTAACTTTTGGGAAAATAGAAAAAATGTTTTATAAAAATTTACTCATGTATTAATTACAATAAAGCAGAGTAGTTAAAGGATAATCATATTGGTACACCTGCCAACTTTTTCCTTTATTTATATAAGCTTTTTTTGTAGAAAAAATACAAAAAAATTTGGAGCTGCCCCTCTCTTGCATCAAAATTACAAAAAAAATAGTATCCATTGTAGTTATTATTGGAAAATAAAAAAAAGTTACTGCAAAATCTGTTTATTATTATTAAAAATTAACAAAAAAAACGTTTTTTTTAAATTCAAACAGAAATTCAGTCTATTCGTCTGCTTGGTCGTCGTCATCCGTGCCTGAAATCTGAGAATCATGGTTATCATTACCAACGTCATCATATTTAAGGGAAACTCCATTTCGTTGGCTGGAACGTAGTAGGTAGTTAACTGCATTACGTCTTTGTACTTGGCCTTTTTTACAAGTATTGATGACTCGTACACCATCAAGTTAGTTTCAACTGAAAGATTATCTTTATTGTCCCTCAAAATGTAGTACGATTCAAAAATAGGAATACCAGTTGTAACAGACACATTAACTGTATGCATGTGGTCCTTGCTGTATTCAAAAATCTGGTGTTGAGAAATCTTAAACCTCTGTTTCTGAGAATTCAATATAACTTTTTTAAAATGGTTCTCAAAATGACTGCTAAACTTGAAGATCATATCTTGATGAACCATGATGGGTATGAAATATTTGGATGTCTGTTGAATAAACTGACAGTAGTGTGTAGGAGAGAAAATATAATCTTTTTTTCGTAAAAACTTTTCTATAACACCAAAATAACGTTAGGAAACTGTGCTCTGGTTCAGGAAAACGATGTTGAATATTCTCCAAAGACGTGGTTCTTACAAGAAGATGCAAAAACTGTAGTATCGTTGAATTTTTATTTTGAGCAGCATTCTCGGAAAAGAGATACAGTTGTCTGACATTTTTCGGAAGGATATTTTTTATGTAGTGACAAAGAAAAGAAACAACTTCATTCGGTGATTTTCTAGCGGTTGTTTCATCGTAAATGTAAAAATGAGCTTTGCCGGTTTTGCCCGAATGTATGCAAAAATTGTAGACCCATAGTTGACGTTTGTAGAAGGCTTCGCCGGCCGGAATTTTCGGCAGAGGAAGATTCTGCTGAAAATCAAACGTAAAAATTTCTATGTCGTTATTTTGTTGGCTCAGTTTTGTCTTTTCTTTTAAGTCTGTAAAAAAACGACTTGCTTTAACCTCATGCACTTTCTTTTCAAGTCGTAAATTTTCCTTTTCCGTATCATCAAGAGCTGGATCTTGAAGGCTATTGTGTAATATGTCACATCTTTTGCAGGTGTCTATACGAGGCGCCCCAAAACTATAATTAAAATTTGCTTTAAAATACCTAAAATAAAATTCGTATGTTACTTTAGGTTTATAGTTTTTATCAACAACACTTTCCGGTTCATTCACTAGCAAATAAAGCTTATGCATCTTTTTAACATTAAGACCAGGAGACAAATAAAAACGGGACGTTTTCACTCGGCTATAGTGTGACTCACGTCGTGGAAAACTTTTTATGTGATTATCTACCTTCTGCAGTAAATCTTTTGAAATGCGGTTTTTTCTATTTTTATGTTTACCTTGTTTGCTGTTCGGGGGTGTAATGTTGTTACTGCGCAAAGTTTTAGCAATATTATCCACTCGTTTTTTTGGTTATCCCGTGTATTGCTTCGAATGCACTCCTACAAACTCGTATTTTTTCCATACCCAGCTTAATATAGTACTTGTGAGCACAACTACGCCTCTCTCGCTCACCAGTTTTAGCTCGAGTTCTGGCAACATTGCTTGTTGTTATTAAACCACCCAAGTAGATAGTTTGAATCTGTTTGTCTCCTATTTCAATAAAGTTTACTAAAACTGCTTGCCTCTGTTCTTCCTTCGCCTTTTCAAACCATTTAAACTTACATTCACAATTAGGTCCACTTTGCCTAGGTCCCACACTACTACCTTTCCAGTTAACATAATTTTTTAACACTCTGAACCTCGTTTTGACTGGAAGCTTGTGTTTTGTATACGCCTTCTTTTCACTGAAGGCCCTGTTCATCAGGATCAGAGCATTTTTCCAATTCGGATGGATTATACAGATCAGACGAACCTCTACTAAACAGACTAATATTATCAAAATCAGTCATGATACAAATAAATAATATAAAACACTTAAAAAATAAATAAACAGTTGCATAGAAACACACGCGGTCAACTTTCGTAAAATGCATTGTGAGAATACGTTAGACCGTTAGTGCAATGGACTTCAATCGACTGAATCATAGACTCATAGAATCATAGACATAATACTAAACTTAAACTTCCGTTAATTCAATTCGAGGCCAAGCTAACGGTTACAGCCGAAGCGTCTCGATGTTTGGCGAAAGAAGGGAGCAGTACATAAACATACATATAGCGGTACATAAACAGTTATAGGTTTACTATTTATAAATGGATCTGCTTCTTTCTTGCACCAATCGATTCAACTAATTTTTTTTACATAATATGCATCTATAAACTAAAATTTGACCAAAAATGGAGCTGCCTCCTTCTTGCAGCAAGGTCCTCAATTCAATTTACATAATTCTCTAAAAATATTTTCCTATGGAGATTCCTCCCAAATATGATACCCTGAGTTTTGGACGTATACAATTTTAAACAATGATTTTGAGAAAAAATATGCAGATGAAGAAGGTCATGATTTATTACATTTACCGCTTGATCACACTCATCTGGATAAAATGACGTATAGAGTTGGGCATTGTCTTTGTAATACTGCTGTGAACAAGACAAAAACACAGAGGAAAAATTAGATGTATATATAGAGAATAAAATTGGACCTAATATAGATCCTTTATGCACATCAGGATTAAGGCCTAGAAATGAAGAAATATTTCAATTAAGTTTACTGCTTGACATCTATTAGAAAGGTAGAATTTCATTAGATCAACTGCTCTCGCTTCTAGACCAATATATTTTAAAATAGAGAATAACAAATTGTGGTTAATTGCGTCAAAAGCTTTTGAGGAGTCTAGAAGAATTGGAGTTGATAAAGAATTTGAATTTAATAAAGCAGAAGAAAGATAGATATAAGAAAATATCTGGACCTTAAAAGGAGAAGGAAGAAGAAGAAGAAGGTCTTATCTATGCTCGAACTAATGCCGCACCCCGCATACGTTCTGATGGATATATCTTTTATTTGAATACTTTTTCATGTTCCGTGAGAAGGAATATATTTTTCAGACTTAATGAGATTCCGATGCATAACTCGGTATAAGTTGTTAAATTGCAGTGTGCCCTGTTTAACCGTAATGTTGATAGTTGTATATCAACTCATTTAAGATTATTTATTTCCTTAATGTAGTTAATGTTTGTTTGTTTGACAAAGAGCACGTTTTCCTTTTTATAGTATTTTTAAAATGTTTGTTTCTAGATGTTTGTTTATACAACAGATTATTTTGTGATAAGAAAATATATACGGGCATCTATGGATTGCAAGGTAACAGTGAGACTGTAAGTCAACAACATAATATAATCTAAGATCCGGCCGCTTGAATCTGCAGGTGTCTGTTTTCGATGAAATATAATTTCGTATTATGTTTTTTTATGTAAATAACTTAAATATGTTTTTTCATTTTGTCTTGTCTTTTCTTATGTCACTTATTAATTGCATAATTTAATTTATTATAGCCTTTATTACAGGAACAGTGAACTGTGTCTGACTATTGACTTTATTACAGGAACAGTGCAGTCGACCCGTTAATTACTAAAAATGAGCAAAATATGAATGTTGATAAAACCATGATGTCCAGTGATCTTAGGCCTAGAAGTAACTATCCGATTAATCATTCTATTAATTTAAAATATGAAGACTTGAATGAGGTATGAAATCATTTAAAATGAAATACTATAGGCTTCGAGGTCGTTCGTTTTCTGATAATGTTAATATTGTATTTCATTTAATAATAATACTTCAATATTTCAAATCAAACCTGAAATTTCCTATAGTAGATGTCTACAATTTATATCTTTGGGCATTTTATTTCGCATACATAATTTCATGTATCATCACCATGGCATCTACACTCGTAACAGAGCAATTGCTGCCCTTCTTGGGCTCTGTCGATTCATTTGTCGCATGAATTAAGTTCGCACTGACATTTTAGTTTACAATTGGTTGTGTGACTCAGCTTGCTCCACAATATTTCTCCATTCCTTTCTTTTTTGCATATAGATTTCGATTCTCTAGCCCTTATCTTCTTAAGGTGCTCCATTATCTTGTTCTCCCATCTCGGTTTGGGTCTTCCTAGTGGCCTAACTGTTATTGGTCTCCAATTGGTGATTTTCTTGATAACTGCTTCTGGATCTCTCTTTTCTAAATGTCCCATCCATCTGTATTTGTGCCTTGATATATCTGACAATGTCTTCTCCTTTCAAAGGTTCTCTTATTTCGTGGTTCATTAATTTTCTAAATTTGCCATTACCTAAGTTTGATTATTATCCAGATTGTTTTGCTCTCTAGGATACTCAATATTTCTCCATTTTTCTGTTTCAGGCACATTAATTTAATTACTGTTTAATTATTAACTTAATATGTGATTACTGGTCCAATTATGTTTCTTCTATTTCCATGACCGCTATCATTTATAATTAAAATGAAGATACCGACACCAGTGATTATGAGTATGGATCTAATTCTTGTTTACACTGTAAGTTAATACGTTTTCTTTTTCCAATAAGAAAAATGTTGAGTGTTATTGTTATTGTTTTATTATAGGGTTTAATTTTATTATATGGTTTAAACCGTTTTTTTGATTGTCGTTGGCAGTACTGCAAATATTGGGATAAGTGGATTCAGAAGAAGATCCCAAGGAGGAAGATGTTGCTGAGAAAGTTATAGGATGTTACGACGATGTTGAAGTTTCCTTTTATGTTGGAAATGACCGTACAACCCGTTGAACAATTTGTCATGTGAAAACATTTGAATGTTTTGAAATTTTTATTAGCAACAACATTGTCGAAATGGTAACTGATTCTACAAATATATACATCGAAAATGTCAAGCCCAAGTACAATCGTGAACGAGATGCTAAACAAACTGATCCGTCTGAAATAAGAGCTCTATTTGGAGTGTTATACCTTATAGGAGTTAGTAAATAAGGCAGACAAAACATAACAGGTACTGGGATGGACGCCATATATTGCACGATGTCTTACAATCGGTTTCGAGTTTTTCTACCCTTTGTTGCCTACGCTTTGATGATATCAATAGTCGTCAGAAGGGAAAACTGATCCTGGACACTCACTGAAGCGATGGAGAAAAAACTTGAAGACTTCGAGATGTGGCTATACAAAAGAATCCTAAGGATATCATGGACGGACAAGATAAGAAAGAAAGAGAGGTATACCATTAAAAGGAGAAAATTAGAATATCTAGGACATAGAATGAGAAACGGCACTACATACAGATTACTGAAAATAATCCTTTAAGGCAAAGTATTCCGAAAGCGAGGAATTGGGAGAAGAAGAATATCATGGTTAAAAAACCTGAGGAAATGGTTCTCCACAACAACAACTAATATATTTAAAGCATCAGTTAATAAAATAATTATAGCCAGAATGATCGCCAATATTCGAAACTAATAGGCACCAAAAGAAGAAATCTCACAATTAACGAACAAGTTGTAAGTTTCAGAGGTCGATGCCCATTTAGGCAGTACATACCTTCAAAGCCTGCTAAATACAACATCAAGGTCTTCGCATTATTTAACTTAGGTAAAATTTTTAGGTTTACTGTGAACCTCGAACTACACGCAAGAATTAAACGAGAAGGCCCATTCTGCATATCGAATAGCCCATCGGATGTTGCCAAGCGACTTGTAAGTTCTATAAGAGGAATATACCGTAATATAACTATGGACAATTGGTTTGCTAGCTTCCCACTAGCAATACAACCAAAGAATGAAGTTAAGCTAACTATGCTCGGAACAGTAAAGAAAAACAAGCGGGAGATACCTGTAGAATCCAGAAACCCCACCGAAAGACCAGACTTCAGCAGTCAGTTTGCATTTCATAAAGACTGAACGCGTGTATCTTTTGTCCCAAGGATGAAGAAAAATGGCCTTGTCTTATCCACAAACTATACAGATGACAACACAGACTATACGAGCAAACTAACAGTGGTATTGGACTACAATGACTCTAAGTTCGGGGTCGATATTGGAGATCAAATGAGTGGTTCTTAGAATGTCGCTAGAAACAATAGGAGGTGGCACTTAACTATTTTCTTTGATGTTATGAATATAGCAGGAATAAATGCCTTAGTACGATTCCAAACGAATAACTCGAATTTGAGAGTTTTTACTTTGTTTTGAGAATACGGAGCGATTTTTTACGCAGCTTAGCTTTGGACGTGATAAAGTCGCAGATTAGAAACTCCACTCGAATAAATTGAGGAAAAAATGCGGATTTTTACTTGGAACCGAACACTCGGAAGAAGCTTCGACTTCTGCAGGAACAACTATATCCCAACCAAAAGGGGCCAAAACAGGAAATGGTCGATTCTACATAATATCTCCTCGAGAAAGAGACAAAAGGACATCGGAACTGCAAAGAACATGAGAAAGAATCACCGGTTGTCTGCTTAAAATGCGCAACAGAAAAAGATGAATGATTTGGTTACCATTTTATCCAACATTGATTTTTGAAAAGTATTTATTCGCTTGTAATAAAATATAAGGTTGTCTAATAGGCCTGGCCGAAAAATTTATTTTCTATTTTTCTATAAGGCTAGTTGCCAAAAGTTGGAACTAGTATTTATATAATTCCTTACCAAATTTGGGTACCCTGGTCCTTCAAATATTTTTTTATTTAAAAAAATTTTTTAGGGCTATTATAAAACTGTTAGATAAACTGCCTTATTATTCTGCAAAAGAATAGACCATGAATGTGTAAGTTATATCGGGGTCCTTTATTAAAATTAAATATTCTGTGTACCATAAGAACCAAGTAGTTTATATTTTGGGCACTTAGTCAGTCTCGTGCCATAGATATTGCCGAAGGAGTATTAGGCTACTTACAAAGCCATAATATAGATCTAAGCAAATTACCTGGTATCCCTGGTACGGGATGTGAGGTTACAAACGTCAATACGGGCTGTAATGGTGCAATCATTTGGATTATAGAAACGCGAGCAAAAAAATCTTTACATTGGAGTGTATGCCTGTTGCACGTTAATGAACTTTCCTTACGACATTTGCTGCAAAAACTAGATGGCCACACAAAAGGTCCCTATTCATATTCTGAATCGATTGGATCCCTTCTTCCTAATTGCGAAAAAATACCTGTTATTAAATTTACACCTATAGAAGCTGTCCTGTCTCTTGTAAATGAAAATGATCTTAAGTGCAAATCAACAGTATTTGTACAAACTATGTAAAGCGATTGGAGATGAAATATGTTCTCAAAATTTGGCAGATAGAAGTCCATGGAAGATGGCACACTCACGTTGGTTAACCACATTCTTAGAGTTTATGTTGCTACAACTTATCCTTGTGAAAACTTAGAGATTTTAGCTGAGTTTGTAATAAAAGTTTATTCTCGTATGTGGTTTGAGATAAAAATACAGCCAATATTAGAATATGGTGCCAGGCATCTATGAAAATTAATCCAGGTCTCTATGCTAACAGAATCACGTCAACATATTAGAGAAGTTGCTGTTAGAAGAATTTTAAAATGTAGGAAAGCTGGCATAAAAAAATCGCATTTTCAAAGTACCCCAAATCAATTTTAATGCAAAAGATTACATAGATCTCACACACTGGATGAATAGTACTCATCTAACATAGCATTTTTTTTGTTATTCCTATCAACTGAAATAAACGTTCAATAAAGAATACTACAAGTGATTTGAATGAGAAAATGTATTTATTAACAACTATAAGAATGAAATAAAAAAAAGTATATATTAATAATAATAGGAAAAGTTATTATTAACAAAGCTTTTCGGTAGAAATCAGCGTGAATTGGTGGAACACTCTTGTCTGCACAAAGGTTAGTAAGGTCTTTTTTCTTCTTTTCAGTTATTGGCAGACTGCCAGTGCAAGCCTTTTCTAGTTCTATAATATCCATGCTTTCTAAACCTTTTCTTGTTTTTTTCTTGGTAGATCACGACGATCACTTGAGAAAGGCACTCTGCCGAAACTGCTGTAGTCATAATAATTTAAAATAAATTTTGTAAGAAGTGTTGAAAACAAAGTTTTCAGTGTTTTATTGTTAGATAAAATTAATTTCCATCAAGTAACGGTCGAATCCGTCACTTAATAATAAATTTATTCCTTTTATTTAATGTGACACAATTCTAAAATTCTCACTGATACAGTTTGAAAATATCTAAAATTATCTGCTATAGTGGCACAACTCAAATGTGTCGGTATTACATAAAAACTTGATATCGGCAGGGTTCGACTTCCACTGCACAACTAAAAAGGGCCAGTATTGACATTTTTGCTATTATTATTGTGTCAGTTTTGCACGTCATAAATAAGGCTTTTTCAAGCCCTCTGGTGATGTTAACTCAATTTTGTCAATTTTTGAGTTAAGCCACTATTGCATACAGCCGATGATATGGTATTGTTGCCATCTTTGAACCCACTCTTGTGAGTTTTTCTTTTCAATTATTTCCAGTCAATTTCCTTATTTATAAAAATGACTACCCCTTCTTTTTAATCAATTCAAGATTTTGTATTACTAATTTTATGTAATATTGTTCGGATGGTATTTTCTGGCAATTTAATATTATTAACTATTTTTAATAAGAATTAACTAAAACTTCAGTTAAAAATACGATTTTTTTATCTTTATTTTTGAAAAAATATTTTCAAAATAAACGTATTTTTAACTGAAATTGTGGTTAATTCTCATTAAAAATAGTAACAATTATTAATTTTATGTAATTTATGTTATTTTCTTAGTCGCTTAACAGAAGTGTTTGCTCTTGCGCAAGTTGACAAAAAATTCAAAAAGCGAGTCTTCAATGCGCTCTCAGAGTTTGTTAATTGGCTATAATTTTCTACGAATTTTCGGGTGTGTGCGTGCACTCTACTATTAAGCCCAAACAGAGCAAGAATAATTAGAAGAATATATTATTATCACAGTCACATATTAATCGAAATAACAGCGCGCAGCGCACATTGAGTCGAGTTTCATGTTATAACCTCCCATTCTTAAACATCTTATAGTTAGTTGTTTTTGCTATTGCTAGTGTAGTGTAGTGCGTTAGTAGGGTTCAAGCTATGAGACAGTGAAGATATTGTATGAATTAACAATGCTGTGTGTGTTTTTGTAAAGCGTGTGTACAATCGGCGTGACAGTTGGTGTTGAGGTACGTACATGTTTATTCTTAGGCCTTAGATAAGTCTGGTACTTTGTACATTGAACAGGTACGTAAATAAAATTTAATGCTAATTTACCGCGCGGCACACCTATTCTGAAAATTCTTTTATAAAATAGTTAAAATCTCATTTCACGGCGACTGCACAAGGTTCTCTATTTTTTGTGTTCCCCGCTAATTTTATATTTGAAGCGGACGCATAGGTATCTATTTATTTATTTATTTTATAAGTCATAGAATTCTAAGACTTTTCAGCTGTAATCAAAACATTTTCTCTACCTTTACTTTAATTTTTTTGTGCCAATCTTTTCCCGCTGGTTTCTTCATCCATATTCCCAAGCCATCAATTTTACAATATTTATTTGACTGGTTTGGGCTTAACTGGCAGATAAATATAATCCGATAAAGGCAAAATATCTAATAAACTCGCAGAAAAATCGTGCTAACGTCTGAGCCCAGTACTATTTTTTTTTCACTCTTTTAAATTGAAAATCCTGATATAGTTGAGCATTGTCCATCATAATTACCCTAGTTAAACGAACAAAGAATGTATTAATTGTTATCTCTCTGCATAGAAACTTTTCCTACCATCTTCAGGCACAATGTAATAAAAAAACCAAAAAGGTTGTTAACTGTAACTGTAACAAAGTCACAAAGTTTACTTTTTGATCTAGTGTTATCTAGTAGGTGGAGTGTTGATTTTTTATAGTATATAGGGATTTATTGTTTCTCCTCTCAATATCTCAGTCTTCTCCAGTGCATAATGTCTTTATTTTTCCATGAAGCAGCGGGCATATTAGTTGTTTCTTCTTAAATATATGGAGCATTATCGATAATAATCACGGAAGGTATGCTGTCACAATACTAGTTGCTTTAGATTAACAAGAAAATATTAATTCTGCAGTTTCTACAAAGCCATTTCTGCTACCTTTATGTACCACAATATGCCTTTCTTCATTCGACTTCATTACTATGTCTTATGGAGTTACTGTCACAGCTTTAAAGTTAAAGCAAAGAAGATAGACGCTTCTAAGCGTCTATCTTCTTTGGTTAAAGTGTGTAAAAAGTTTCCAGGGCGCATTACGGAATTTAAAATCAAACTTCCACATAAATTACATTCTGTTTTGTTTCTCCACTGGACAGATAGCTCCATCTCATAACAGATATGTATTGTGGTGGTGTGCATTTGGGAATAAACGGAATATTTGAATAAAATATAGCTGTTTTGATTTACTACATTATTACCTGGAAAGACTTCAATGCACCTAGATTAACAGACGAGAATGTATAGCACCAGTGGCAAATTTTTAAAACAGCAATTATGTAGACAGGTAAAAAGTGATTTTAATAACAAGATACAAGGAAAAAGACTATAGTACAATTGAAAATTATTGATAGCACATATTTTATAGCAAAGGTCTAAATACAGGGTCATTGCAGAAAAAAACGTAATAATTGATTTCTTCTAATCTGAATTTTTATTCGACTTTAATATGACCCCCCCCCCCCCCCCCCGACAAACCTCAAATTAAATACATCATAAAATGCAAATAAACAAACCCTAAGGGATTAAGCAATAACTGAACGCCTCAGTGGCGTAGAATATAAAATTACTTTAATATAAAAAAACTAAAATAATACCCACATTAATTTTTATAGAAATACTAAATATTGGTTTATGACATTTCCTTACCATTTAATAATAATAAATATATTTCTGGTACTAGAGACATCATCATCAGTTTCTTCATTTCCAACAGAAATAATAATTGGTTTTATTGTTTCCTCTATTAACATATCGAGTTTCCAGAATGTTTCTTCCTCTGCTATGACACTTCTTATAACTTTTTGTCAATTGTCTCAAAACTTTTTTGTCACAACTTGATATGGAGTTAGATAATAGTTGACGAACATCTTGAAGATTAAATGTTGTATTATTTCTCCTGACATATCCCTTCATTTGAGCCCAGATTAGTTCAATTAGGTTGAGTTCACAGTGATAAGGAGGTAATCGCAACACTTTTCCATGTTCTTTTGCTATTTCATCTACACTATACTTCTTATATTTTGGTGAATATTGTTTGCATAGCTGCAATAACTCTTTTTTTAGTAAACTTTCTGCTGGTACTACTAGGTCTTTGGTTGTTAGTCAATCCAAGAGTTCTTGCTTTCTGCATTTAGTGTTAGGAACGGTTCCTTTAATCTTGAATGGTAACTGGCTTTGTCTATGACTATTACAGAATTGGTCGGTAATAAATCTATCATTTGACTGAAATATTGCACAAAAACATCAGCAGTCATCTCTTCATGGTAGTCGTTCGTGAAATTTGAAATAAAATCTAGCAAGCCTCCATCAACAAATCCTTTATCTCCTCTAACATGAGTGATAATTAAACGGCGACCTTTACCATTTGGAAATTTTAAGCCCATAGACAAACCTTCCACAAATGCCTGACGAGCATTTGTAACCAGTTGCAAGTTTTTTTACAAAATGTCCTTCATTTATCCATGTTTCATCTAAATAAAAAATATTTTTGCCTTCTCTCCTCAGTTTTCGAATTTCCTTTAAATATTGCTTTCTTCTACAAATAATTTCTTCTTTCTCTATGAGCGCAGATTTTCTATTGTTATTCTCATAAACGAACCCTAATTCACGTAAAGTTTTCCACAATGTATCTCTTTTAATGTTTGGCCAAGATTCGTCTTCATTAATGTCTACTAAAAGTTTATCCAAAGTAGGAATCTTTTTTTGTACATAAAATGAATGAACTTTTCTTCGAATTGATTGTTTTACAGTATCGTTTATATGAATGGGTTTTCTCCTTGTTGACGTTTTAGGTACTTCTGTAATACTTCCACTCTTTCGTTGCTTTAAAAATCTATAAATAGTTGCTTCTCCAACTCCCGTCATATTTGAACACTTAAAGACTATACTCCGAACAGTACTTCTAAAATGCTCATGTACAAGAGCATCATGTACATTTAACACTAAAGTTTTCATTGACATGATTAAAAGACACTTTAGTTCATTAATATCACTTTTTATTAGAGAATTAACAATTCTGCGTGGTATACTCACAGGACTTTACAAACACAACCTGTTAATCTTAACTAAAATGATTCTCAATCTGCAAAACACGTTCTGCCGCTTAGAAATTTTAATCCTTTCTAAGAAAGTTGAGGGCTGAGAGATAAAGTAAGAAAAGAATTGAAATAAATTGGTATGTTTAAAAATTTTAGGTAAAACCCAAACATTTTCAGAGCAATACTGAATATTTTATTTTAGAAAATATCCGTTACTGTTTTATGATGGTATATTTAGAGAAATAGAAAACTTTCAAAATAAATATGAAATTCAATTAACATAAAAACGGAAAGAATTAGAGGACTACATACAAGAATTATTTTAAGACCAAATACAAAATTCTTTTGCAAATAGTCTAAGAGACTTAGGATGCAAAATTATTACTACAGACAATAATTATGCAATAAGAAACCAGTTAATCTTTTAGTCCATGCCAAATACCAATTAATCATTAATCAATGACAAAAATCTGAATATTTTCGTAGGATCCTTCAATAAAATATGCACAACAGATTCTCCGAAAAATGTTGAAACAGACATTTTAGGTGTACCAAAAAAGGCTAATTTAAAAAAGAGGACACTTAATCTCATGTCACGGACTCATTTTTCTTTTCTTTTTTCTTTATTTTGGGCATCCAAGCATTCCTGTCCTTGACGTTTCCTGGTGTTACATTATTATTATATTTGTCGTTCATTGCATAGATAAAACTAATAGATTACCTTCCTTGAAATTACCTCAACAAAGTTATTTGTATAGTAATTCGTCTATAAATAGGATAAACGTCATGTATATTAACACAGGTAAACAGGTACTAATAAACAGGTATTCAAAACTCTAAATATAATTTCACTTTTCAAAACTTTGACAATATTTATATTAAATAAATGAAACTGGTAGTCATTTATTTCAGTTTTATATTTTTTTAGGTTTTGTCGATTTTCTCCAATCAAGATTTAGCTTTTTTGTTGAACTTTTTATTCAATATTTTAGTATGATTTTGCTAATCATATAACTTTGAATTTTCCTGTCCTTTCTATCATAGACACCGCCCCAATTATCCACTAAATGGATCTCTCAGTACCAAGCTAATTTTATGTACATAATACATAAAACCTCAAACACCTAAAAACACAGTCTCCTGGTACGTCCCTTTTTCAGAATTACATTATCTTGTTATAAGTATTTATTTTCTTTGTCGTTAAGAACTGAATAACACATATCCAAATACATAAAAGAAGCATCTTTAGACATCACCATTATATTTTAAATAAAATATCTATGTGCAAACGCTGTAATCAAATTATTCAAACAGTCCCCTGTTAAAATTTGAAAACCGCTCTGAGTCAAATTTTGTTTTGGTGTGGGACATTTAGATCGTGAAACGGAACGTAATCGGTGTGAATTTTGTTCTATTGTGGAACTAAACAGCCAACCTTTATTTCGTTTAGTGCTAGGTATTACTGCGTTCGCTGGTGAATCCCGCGTCTGAGCCGATAGTGAAAACAGTTCCCTGGTACTTAAGCTTTTTTTTACTAAAATTTAAAAGGGAAATTCCCAGTGGTTGGCTGTATACAACATTTAAAAAAAAACTTACAATCAAGTACAAACTTCTTTTTGTACAACGGTATAAAAGTTTATTATTAAATTTTTTTAAAAATTATACAAAGTGGATTTATAAATTTTAGAACGTTTTCGATCATATCAGATCATCCTCAGTGAAAAACGTCTATATAGTGTATATAGTATTTGGAACTAGCCATATGTTGAGGTCAGATGACCCTTAAATTACATAATTTGAGTAATTAACATTATAATTAATAAGACAGTAGGTCTCGATCTTATAATATTATGCATAAGATAAGTATATGGACAGAAGAAACAGGCATGACTCTTTCAACAGAAAAATGCTATATTATGTTTTTTCCAGTCATAGACTACGTGCTCCAGAGAGATTAACTCTGTGTGGACGTACCCTGTCGGTAGTTAAAGAGTTTAAGTATTTAGGTATTATTGTTGACACCAAGCTACTATATTCGCGCCACATAAGTCACTTAATAAACAAATGTGAGAAAGGCTATAATTTGCTTAGGTGTGTAACAAATCGAAGTTGGGGCGCAGCTCCTGGTATAGCTTTATTGTTTTATAGAGCCTACGTGCGTTCTATCATTGACTATGGATGTTGTTTATACAGATCCTCTTGTAATACCAACCCAAACAAAATAAACAGAGTTCAATATAAATGTCTTAGAACTTGCATCGGTGGGATGGTATCATCACCGGTGAAAGCAATACTGGATGAGTGTAATGAATTAGCTTTGGACTTGCATCGGCAGCTGTTATCACAAAAATATCTTTTAAAACTAAACTCTCTTGAGTCAAACATGATCAACAAATTAAGTGATATTGCAAAAGAAGACTTAACAAACCGCTATTGGAAAATAAAAAATTCTCCTCCACTTGCAGAAGTTTTTGTTGAGACTAATGCTGATCACATTTCTCTTAGTAAAAATAAAAAATTGTTTATGTATACTATACCCTTTAGATCGCTAATAAAACCACACAGAGTTATAATACCCAATTATACAGAATATGATAATATAAACCATACCCTTTTAAAATCCATATTGGGTGGATTAGTCAATAAGATATTTATATATACAGATGGATCCAAAACAAAACACGGAGTTGGCTGTGGAGTTTTTATTCAAAATACAAAACAATCATTTATGTTTAAATTACCATAAATATGTAGCATATATACTGCTGAACTTATAGCAGTTTTGAAGGGCATTACTTGGTTAATATCAAATAATTTACGAGAGGGGGTAATACTAACTGATTCTAAGTCAGCCTTGGAGTCAATAAAAATCATAAAATTTGAAAGAATGAAATGTCCTATATTATGCAATGTAAAAAAATTGATCGCAGATTTAAATATAACATTTGTATGAGTCAAAGGTCATATAGGTATACTAGGTAATGAAAAAGCTGATAGTTTGGCCAAGGAGGCAGTACAAAACGGAGTTCATTGTAATATTTGTACAATACCAGACGTCTCTAATTTGATAAAAAATAAAATAATGTTAAAATGGGAACGACAGTGGGAAAACGTTGTAGAAAACTCACAAAATACGTATTTTAAAATACATCCAACTCTACCATCTCCACCCCAATATATTTTCAACTATCCCACTTCAAAATTCTTTTCGGCAAGTGTTTTTCGACTTGAAACAAATCATGGGCGATTTCCATCGCACCTTGCTAAGCTGGGCATTATACAGTCATCGGCCTGTAGTTGTGATCAGAAACGGAGATCTAAACCATGTATTCTTCGGTTGCAAAAAACATTTAAAAAAATCGGATGATTTAATTCGTAAATTCATTAAAATGAAATATTTTCTTCCATTAAATCTACGACACATTTTGCTAACTGCCAATAGAAACACCTTAGAACTTCTAGTAAATTTGATTAAAGAAGTAAAAATAGAAATTTAAAGCAGCATAACCCACAACTCTGTATTTATATTATAAGAAAAGTTCTGTATACAATTTTCTGTGGCCAATGGACTTGATTCCGTGCCATTACCTTTCCACACACACACATACACTAGGTCTCGATGATAAATACATTTTTTAAGGGAACGCATAATTTCCCAGCTCGAAAAAGGGAACCTTATGCCCTGAGAGGTACCAACCAACTGTTAGTGTTACCTTTCAGGACACATGTCACAGGGGACTGGACTTATCAATTATATAACATCAATCAATCAATATCAATCTGAACATATCAGATTTATGAAACAACTTTTCGTTATTAAAACTCTGAAAATAGTAAACAAAGACTAGGGGAATATTTTCACTAACGGTTGAGACGCGAGGTTCACTAGCAGACACAGTAGTAGTAGTACTAAACAAAATAGCGGTTGCCCACTTAGCTTTACAACAGATTTTTAATGTCAGTTTTGACTAAAGATTGCAAACATTAGCAGATCCAGATTTATGTCTAAAAGGAAGGAAATTATTTTAATATTTTCCCATATCTGTACCGATTTTTGAGAAATAAGTTAATTTTTTCCTGAAGTACAACGTTACACTGATTTTTTTGTAAGGCCTCGTATAATTAATATTAATAAATTTAGTTACTTCGAAGGTACAAATTATTCAAAGCATTATGTCAATCTAAAATATCGGTTGTGATAATTAATTAGCAGAAGAAATGTTTTTTTTGTTTTTTATATTTTATTATGACTGACTTTAGTGTCACAAAATTAGAGTGTTTAAAATACTGTCCAATGAAACTTAACAAAAATAATTGTTTTTGTCCATAAAAATATTCCCTTGGAAGGCTACAACAGTCCTCCGTCGCAGGATTGCATAAAATTGTTCATAACTCAAAAACCAAGAGGAAAATGTGTGGCTTTCTTAAAGATATATATTTAATTTATAGACTACATGCGTACATGCCCATATCACATTTTTAAAGGGTCATTTGATCCACTATGAATCACATAAAAATCAATACTACAATATGTAATAACAACTTTAGAAACTATGCCGTCAATTTTATCGGTACAGGTGACTACACTGGTAAATTAATCTTACCACCTGGGGGGCATTTTGGTCCCCCAAGAGGGGGGCATTTGGTACAGCATTAGGTACAAAAATATTGGTATCAGCAGCAGGAGCAATCTTTAATTTTCGGAAAATTTTGACCCCATTTTCGGCAATTTGATACAGTAAGGCATTCATACACATAGTTTCAGATCGTTATTTAGATGCAGTGCTGTACATATCGGCTGGTGGCTTGCTAGCGCAACCCTTGATTTTAACCCCTATCCGTTGAAGACTTGAGAATAGAATTGTTACCACTTTTTTGACAAAATATAATTAAAAACTATCAAGCTAATTCATAGTCAGTATATAATAAATGGAACAAATTAAAAGTTAAACAAAAACAAACAGTTTTGTATAGAAAATTTCCAAATAGCAGACCCAGGTATTTTTTTACTACTAGTATCTTTCTACGTTCGGTTGATTCCTGCAAAGCTGGCTTTAGTTCTGTCAATTGTTTTTTTGTAATTTGTGTTTGGATTACGGTTCAAGAAGTCCTCTTAGCTATTGACCTACAAATGGGGTTCTGACATCAAAATTCACCTAATCTGCTCCAAAAGCTCAAAGAAACTTTTCACTGTTCTATTCAACTGTTCTGTATTCTTTTATTTTCCAAGTCTTTCAAGTCTTGTAATTCCTCTCACAGCCTTCAACTTTCACAGCCACATGACAGTGTAGGCGTGGCCATTGTCTTATAAATTTATAGCATTGCATCGTTTCTCGTCTTCTGGTTCAATGTTCTGTGAATTGCTTAGCATATATATACAACCTGCCAATTTTGTAATTATATTCTCGAAGTTTGTGTAAATATTGATGTCTTATTTATTAATATCTATTTTTCGAAATTAGAAATTTGTTTTTTTTCCCATTTTTTTTTGTTTTCAATGTCCAGATTTCACATTCTGATGTCACCGTTGGTATGATTATTGTCACCTAGTTTTTAATTTATGTGTTTCTTTAAACATATTTTGGATTCATTAGCATTCTTAACGTTCCATACTTTTTTTGTTGCCTTTTTGTAATTCGGACCTTTATTTCATTTCTTTCATGTCCGTTGTCCTCTATTTTTAATGCCAAATTGGTAAATAACTACATCGTTTCAAATCATGTCGGTAAAGTTAATATATCCATTTTATAAGGCCGAATCCAGACCAACACTACAATTTATTGCTAATTTCTTAGGGGAAATAATTTATTGCTGTACTCTTTCCGAGAAACAGTGGGTATGCTAACTTTACGATAAAACTAGCATAGCCATAGCTATATCGCAACAAAAAAAGGGGTCCGGCGCTCATCTTGGCGGTAAAAGACCACCATCTACACGCTACAAATGATTTGTAAAGAATGAGAACATGCTAAAGTGGCTTATGCTCAACAGTAAAGGCAGCAGACTGGATAATGAATGTTATATTTTTACTAATAGGATCTTTTTTGTTGGTATTTCTAGTTCTTTAATTGCTTGGAATGCTCAATTTCTGTTTATTGTGTCATAATCTTGTTCTATTTTTATAACAGATCGAGTGTACTTGTATTGAGAAAATTTGGTTCGTAAACATTATTGTTTCCAACAAGAAACCAAAAAGATCATCTGATTTAACGCCTTTAGACTTTTTTCTGTGGGGCTATATTAAAAGAAAAGTGTTTGTTGACAACACGAAAAGAGGTGCAGGAACGAATCAGACCAGAAATCATTACATTTCTACCGGATACAATTTTGTACGAAGGAGGACATTTTGAGCATTTGAAATATTTTTTTTTGTTGCTATTTGTAGTATGTGTTTTAAAATCTTCTTTATGCTCGAACAGTAAAAAAAAATACTTTTTGTAAACATGAACTGTACTAATTTTAACTATTGTACACAACTGACATCAATGTGTTTGAACGCAAAGTTCTCTTTTTATTTCTATAAAAATCTACAGGGAATTTTATTTAAAAAATATGCTAGTGATGTGACATTACTTAAAGGTGATTGACCCTGTACATTTTCTTGTGGCGTAAGTCTATCTGTCTTTTATTTGGAATATTCCAGACTTTTGCCGCTCTCTGTACATACATATCTTATTTAATCATCGTCTCATGTTCTAAATAGTCGTCGTCATCATCGAGCATATTTTTCTTCATTTTTCTGTGATTTTGAGATCTTCCATATTGTCTTTCAACAAGGTCAATGTTTACGCATCTCTCATAATAATATTATGACATTATTCTTGTAGAATTTTGCTTGACTTTCAAATCAGCTGTTTACTGTTATCTAATTAAAATGTAGTAAAAACTATTTTTAATGCCTCCCTCGTGTATTTAGATTCTTCCTTATATGACCTAACATTCTAATTTTTTTCTGACTGGTTGATAGCTATTGCACAAGGTTCTTTAATTATAGGTTCTCATAAAACTAACAGACATTTTAAAAAACCGCGCAAGAGAAATAAATAATTCATTTGTTAAGTTGTTTATAAATAGCAATAAGACGTCACTATTATCTGCAACTTTTAATTAATTGATATGTGGCCATGTACCAAACAGGTATCAAAACTGGTATTTGTTTTAATGGTTCAAAAGTTCAGATATAGGTACTTATATAACTTCTGTAACTAAATGGGTTAAGCAAACCAATAGCATTTTTTTCAATATGTAATAGATTTTTATGTAAGGTAATTTATAAAAAGAGAATATAAAAAAGAGAGTGGATCAACATGTTACGATAATGGCAGAAAACCCATTTGTGAGTTAACAAGAAATGAAATAAATAAATGTCGTTTGTGGAACAAGATATTCTACAAAAAATATTTGATAAGAAAAGGATAAGAGGAAAATAGAAGCAATTGAAATAACACAAGATAAAATTGATACAGTGATCCAAAACATTATTTAAGAATAATTCGTTTTTATTTATTTTTGTTTACAGTTAGATTTTAGCAATTTATTATATTATTATTATATATTGACTGGGTAGTCTTTAAGCTATAATAAGAAAGTTCTGTTTGAATTTGGGATAAAATTAATCACTTACCGGTTGAGGTTTCTCATTTGTATTACACCAATACCATTAAAGTGATTTGCTAAACTATTGCCAGAATAATAAAGTATGTCTTGTCCATGTTGACATATTCCTTTTCCATCTCAATTCACTTATTCCGAGAATGTCAACTGATATTCTTTTCATTTCGTTGATCGCATTATCTAGTTTCTCTGTTACAATGTAAAGTCTACGGACATTCCACGTATCTATACGTATAGCTGCTTTTAAGTTTACTTTCCTTCTGGGTAGTTCCTCCTTGCGGAGATTATTGTACGCCTGAACATAAAAGATCAGCCGTTGACTGATCTGTTTGTCTTCGCCATAACTGCTTGATGTAGGTAGAAATATTCTGACCCATTTGATCTCTGCTTGTATTACTTTATGGTAATTCAACTGCCGATTCCCATTCCAAGATTTTTGGGACCTCCCAGACATCTCTTTTCCTTGGTGCCACCTATATCTGGGGACATTCTTCTATCCGTGACCGATTAGCGCCCGAGCTCGAACGTTTATTAATATACAGACTATGATTAGCCAATACATAGACTATGATTAGTACGTACAAGATCACGAGAAAGATCGCAACAAGATGGATCGACCAAATTACAGGTATCTGCAAAAGACCTATGCATATGACTACTACACTCCCTTCGGGAGTCAGGACTGAAGAGAGAGATGATTAGCCAAATGACCCAACTAGAAAAATGTTCCTTGATAGCACCATTGGTCAGAGAAGAAGAGGAAGGCTCAGAACACGGTTACTTGATAACATCGATGAAGACATGAGAAATGTGGGAATACGTGCTAGGCGGAGGAAGGGGATGGATAGGGATGACTGAAGAGAAATTATTGAGGAGGCTATGACCCGTACAGTTAGCGTCTACAAATATATAGGCTATCTGGTAACTGTGTAGTGGGTGGATACTCCTTTGCGATCCCGGCAGAGGACAGATCTACTTCACGAGCAAACCGCCCCAGCGATCTCATGGGTTTGCCCCTAAACACATTTCTTTTCGGGAAACCATGTCACGACCCATAAAATTCCTATCTACACCTTCTTTGCCTCTCAATCCTACCTAATAAGAATGTGGAGAAAATCAGATGCAAAAAATCCGTAAAATAAGGTAAAAGTTGTCGCGCTAAAACCTGAATGGTCGCACGTCACTCGGCCGCTAACGATGCTCTTGGGACACTGGACGAAATCCCATTGAATGTCAGCCTTGTTCCTGTATATGGGGCTCTACAAGAATTGATGAACGGTCCTCAGCTGCTTGTGGGAATAAATATGCATACTCACCAACATTCAAGGCACGCACGGTGTTTAAATACCAAAAACCCGACCACTGTAAACCAATCATACTCAAAGTGAATCAAACAGATAAACCTCAACATCGCCACATATAATGCTCGGTCACTCTCTACCGAAGAGAGATTTGAAGAAATGCGAGAAAGAACTCTCAAAAGTAAATTGGCATATTGTGGGTGTCAGTGAAGTAGAAAAAAGGGAGAGAATCTTATCACACTTCCATCAGGCCATTTATGATACTACAAAGGAGAAGAATAATTGACAGTCGGAGGTGTCGGTTTCTTTATTCACAAAAGAATTGCCAACAGAGTATTGTCAATAAATCAAATCGTAACAAGAGTGGTCTACTTTCTTCTTCTTCATGTGCCTTGTCCGTTCCGAACGTTGGCAATCAACATGGCTATTCTGACTTTGTTTGCGGCAGATCTGAATAGTTCAGCAGATGACAATCCGAACCATTGCCGCAAGTTTTGGAGCCACGAGTGTCTTCTCCTCCCTGGACCCCTTCTGCTGTCTATTTTCCCTTGGACGATCAGTTGTAGTACTCTATATTTATTATGTCTCATAACGTGACCCAAGTATTCCAACTTTCTTTTCTTTATACTTATTCCTACCTCTCTCTCTTTACCTATCCGGCGTAGTACCTCTTCGTTGGTCACGTGCTCAGTCCAGGATATACGTAATATACGTCGGTAAGCCCACATTTCGAAGGCCTCTACTTTTTTCATCAATGTTGCGGTCATTGTCCACGCCTCCATTCCATATAACAAAACCGGGAATACATAACATTTCAGAAGTCGAATTTTGAGAGGTAGGGTGAGGCTTTTAGAGGTGAAAATTTGCTTCATGCTAGTGAACGATGCTCTTGCCTTTTCTACTCTTATACGTATTTCCTTCGCTTGATCCCAATTTGAGTTAACTGTTGTTCCCAAGTAGATGTACGAATCCACGTGTTCAATTCTTTCATCGCCCAATATCAGTTGCTGTGGTGGTTGTTGGGTTTTGCTTACTAACATCCATTTGGTTTTTGTGATATTTAGTCTGAGTCCGTATTGTGCACTTGTTTTTTGTATCTTACTCATTAGGCAACTCAGTTCCTCCATGCTACTTGCTAGAATCACAGTGTCATTAGCATACCTTATGTTATTAATTATTTGTCCATTTATCTTTATGCCTTCTGTGCTTTCCTCCAGCGCTGTCTTAAATACTTCTTCTGAGTATATATTAAAGAGAATAGGAGACAAGATACAGCCCTGTCGTACCCCTTTCTTGATCTCAATTTTATTGGTAAATGTAGATCCTACTTTTAGTAGTGGTCTGCTTACATATCAAAATAAGCGCAAAATATATCCTAAACATCATCCAAGTGTACGCCCCTACAGGACGTCCAGACGAAGAAGTACAAATATTCTACGATCAAATATCCTGTGCAATAAAGGAAAATCCTGTCCACTTCTTAATAACAGGTGGCGATTTCAACGCCCAAATGTGCACTAAGGAAGGCCCCTCTGAAATAATTTTGGAAAATTTTGGAAGCGAAGGCAGAAATGATAGAGGCAAACAACTGTTAACTTTTTTTGTGGAATCTCTATCAAATAAACAGTTTTTATAAAAAGAAAAACAAGAGAAGTTAGACATGGGAAAGCCCTGCTGGAAACAAAAGGAACGAAATCGACTATTTCTTAATAATAATAATAATAATAGTCTCCCGTTTCATACCGCTCGCGGCTTTGGGAGTATAGCAGGGTAGTCTGCTATATCTAGGGCCTACGGTATACAAGGAAGGTAACATGGCCAGTGCTACGCTTCAACCGCCTATTATTACCCCTGGTTTTACCCAAGGTACTCATTTTATTCAGGCTGAGTCGACCTGGGGCCTATAGACATTTTTAAAAATGTCTAGTTGTTCTTGCCGGTGGAAGGATTCGAACTCCGGACCACCGGCATGCGAGGCAAGCATCCTACCGCTTGCGCTACGCAGGCCCTGCGTAGCGCAAGATCTAAGACTATTTCTTACCAAATGAAAAAGAATTATTTAAAGACGTAAATGTGTTAAACCAGTTTAGTACAAGCAGTAATCATGGGTTATTAAAAGCGAAAATAACGATATAATCCAAAAAAGAAAGACTCAAAGTGATAAATAAGAAACAACCAAAGTAATGGACAAAGTTGAGCTAAGCAAAATACTACAGGCGCTTAAAGAATGCAGGCTAGACTATCATCATCATCAATTAGCCTATATTTGTCCACTGCTGAACGTAGGCCTTCAGTAAAATTTTCCACCTATTTCTTGTGCTTCTTGCATCCAGTTTGTGGTGGTGCGCTTGATATCATCCGTCCATCTAGTCGGTGGTCGTCCTCTGCTTCGATATGCCTCTTGCCTTGGTCGCCATTCCAGAATCTTTTTTATAGGCTAGACTATAGGTATATAAAATTATTATACAATAATATATAACTACAAGCAACAACCACTGTCAAATTACATACTAATAGTAATCGCATAAAAATAGAGCGGGATTATACAAGGAGACTCAATGTCACCTAAACTTTTCAATACGGTGCTGGAACAAGTGTTTGGATTTGCTGACAAAGGGAATAAAAATAGATGGAGAATATCTAAACAACTTACGTTTCGTCGATGGTATAGTCATAATAGCTGAGGATCTACGAATGGCAAGTGGGATGGTACAGGAACCCGTTGTGGCTACTGAAAATGTAGGTTTAAATCTAAACATCTCGAAAACAAAAATAATGACAAATTTGGTACTCAACCATCAGTACATCAGTATTGGTGGGCAAGAAGTAGAACTCGTAGATAAAGATAAATACCTAGGACATGAAACTATGATTGGCAGAGATAATCACACCCATGAACCGAAGAGAAGAATCGGTCTTGGATGGGCAGCTTATGGAAAACTGAGAGAAACTTTTAAAAGTGAGCTGCCACATGTCTAAAGAGAAAAGTATTTGATTAATGCGTCCTCCCAGTGGAGGACACTAACGTTATCAAAAGCCTCTGCTACCAAACTGAGAGTCACACAGAGAAGCGATCCATGTTAGGAATAACTGCGAGACAAAATCAAAAATGAAGAGGTCAAATCCAAGGTGACTGACGTCATCGAAAGGATAGCCAGACTAAAATGGGGATAGACATGATACAGCTAGAATAACGGATGGGCGATGGACAAGGAGGTTATTGGAATGGAGACCAAGGGAAGACAAGAGACGTGTTGGTCGACCACCTACACGATGGTCTGACGATTGAAGAAGACAAAATAAAAACTGGATGAGAGTGGCGTAAGATAGACGGGAGTGGAAATACGAGGAAGAGGCCTATGCTAAGCAGTGTCTTTTGAGGCTGGATGATGATGATCAGATTAATTGTTTGCAAATTTGCAACTTCCAGTTTACAATATCTGTGTTTACTCTTTCCGTCTGTAATGTCTTTGTATAAACCTATGTTTGTACATTTTCTTCCAATATTTGCGTTAAAATTCCTAATACCTCAAAAGAAATTACTTAATCCAAAATAATTGTTTTTTTTTTCTCAACGTCATTTGTCAAACACAATAATAACATAAATTTTACAAATTTACCATATTTTTTGATTCAGGCAAATTTAAGTCGGATTCCATTTCCTTTTATTAAATACAAATATTAAATTATTTAATATTTGTTGTGTTTCTAGAGTGTTAAAAATGTCTTATCCACCAATTTTTCTAATTAGTCGCATAAATTGCTGTTCGTCAATTAGTGTGTAAACACGCACACTGTGGGGTAATTATTTCCCACAGTGCGGGTGTGATAAAGATAGTTTAAACGACACGGCTACAGGATGACCCTAAATTTATATAAACGCCGAATTGCTTAAGAAAAACAACTGTCAACATTTATCTACCTACTGGGGTCGCCCCCTGGAGCGTCGTAAAATGACATGGAAACAGTTCTGAAATTTAAAATAGCTCTTTAGGAGACAACTAATCCCTGATTTAAAATTCTTTAAAAGATATGTGGCAGATAAAGAGCCGAGCTTTATAGGGTTGGCCTAAGTGATTGCTAATGTATAAGTGACCAGTTTAAACCAGGGATTCAGGCGGCCTGCAGTCCAAGCCACATGCAGCTCGCCCTTACTTGATTTTTAGCGGCACGTAAGCAAATTATCAGATATTTATGTTAATTGTATGCAGTATGTGCATTATCTAAAATTAGTGATATTGCTAAAACAACATTTAAAAAAAGCGATAAACTTTATTATTCTTTAAATGAGCGCATGCCCTAAGAACTTGATTTTAACATGTTATTCTAATTGTAGTTTTCTCTATTAAAATAAAAATAAATAAAATAATAAAATAATAAAAATAAAAAATAAGATATTAAAAAGAAATCACAAAAGTACTTTAAAAATGATATAAAACATTGTAAATCTAGGCTTGGTGTTTTGTTTACACTGTCTACCAATAATGTTGATTATAAAGATATTTACAGGACAGAAAAACGCAAATACAATTCTTTACTCACTCAATCTCGAAAAAATTGTTGTAAAGAACGAATTGCAAATAGCGAAAATAAAACTAAAATGGCTTGGCAGTTAAAGAGTGGTGGTAAAAGAGATTAAGGGTAAGTCCAAAAATCAAGGTAACTTAAGTTTGGAGGATGACCCTCAGGTGCTTTCTAACGAAATAAATCAATTTATGGCAAATGCAGCTCCAGAAGCTGTAATGAAAATAAAGCATGTAAAAAATTTTCAAATTAATATCGAACAAACTAATCATTGCATGTTTTAACTCCCGTTTCAGAGAAAGAAATAAGTCACATAATAAATAACTTAAAAAACAAGCATAGCTCTGGTTATGATGAAATATCAACCAATTAATTAAATATGTTTCATTAGAGATTTTTCTTCCTCTTTCTTTTATAGTTAATGCTTCTTTCAGGCAAGGTAAATTTCCTCAAAGTTTAAAATTGGCAATTGTGAAGCCACTACATAAAAAAGGTGATGTTACTAAGATGGAGAACTATAGACCAATAAGCCTTCTTCCATTATTCTCAAAAATATTCGAAAAAGCAATATATTTCCGACTACAAAACTTTTTTACTACAAACAACTTATTTAGTAGTTTACAGCATGGTTTTCTCGCAGGGAGATCTGTTGAAACAGTTACCTATGATTTTATATCAAAAATTTTAGAAAAACTGGGGCAAAGATGAAAACACTAGGTGCTTTTTTGGATCTATCTAAGGCTTTCGATAGCCTAGATCATGTTCTTTTATTACAAAAATTACATATTTATGGAATACAGGGACCGGCATTAAAATGGATAAAATCATTTCTCACAGATAGGTCTTAAAAGCAATGCCTGGAGAAAAGGGATGTAAGGTTTACTCTGATCCTATCAATTTAAAATTAGGCATACCACAGGGGAGTGTCCTAGGGCCTTTTCTCTTTTTGGTCTACATAAACGACCTTCCAAATGCGGTGGTTAGTAGTTTCTCAAACCTTGTAAATTTCGCAGATGACTCAAATGTGCTTTTCTGGGAAAAAACTTTAGAAACACTCCTCACAGTGGCAGAGCAAATTCTAAGCAAGGCTGAACAGTGGTTCAGTGGAAATCAGTGTTGCTTAATACTGATAAGACAGTTTTTGCCTACTTTAGAACCAGCCAATCACGAGCACAGTTTCCAGATACAATTAATTTTCTATCACAAAACACGGAACCTGCTAGATCAGTTAAGTTTCTTGGTATTCATATTGACCAGAATCTGAATTGGGGGAAACAAATACAAAATACAACAAAAAAACTGAATAGAGCCTGCTACTCATTAAGAGCTATTTAGACCAGGGGATTTTACTATCAGTATATTATGCAAACTTTTATTCTGTTATGCGATATGGAGTAATCTTCTGGGGTGCTGCAGTAGATAGCTCAACTGTCTTTATAGTCCAAAAAAAGGCAGTCCGTGTGATCTTAGGAATAAAGGCAGGAGAATCCTGTAGAGGCCGATTCAAATCACTCAATATACTCACTTTCTCAGCCATCTATGTATTTGAATGCATTATGTTCCTTTTTAAAAATTGTTCTTTGTTTTATCACCTGCTTCCCAATCATGAATATAATACAAGAAGCCTTAATTTGAATTTGCCACTTCACAGATTGTCTATAACAGAGAGAAGTCCTTTGTATGCGTGTGTTAAATTTTATAATAGTCTACCATCTGACATTCAACAGGAAACACACTATAGAGCTTTAAAAAAAGGTTTTTCAACACCTAATAGTAATAATTTTATATAATAATTTTACATATTAATAATTTTAGTTGACATTGAGCCCTATACTGTGGCGGAGTACCTGGCCTATCCTTCTCCTTGATCAGCATATTTAATTTTTAATGTTAATATATTTTAAATGTGTCATGTCAATATATATGTTTTTAATCTGTAATGAATAATGTGACGTTATTTGCTCAATTATGTTTAAAAATTTATCCAAATAAAAATTTACTCTACTCTACTCTACTCTATTAACTTGTAGCAGTCGAAATAATTATGATTGAAAGCAGATTCATGATATAAAAAATAGAATTGTTAACTTTAGATATTTTGACGTTATAACTGACCATCCAATACTTTAAACATTCAACTAAAAGGAAAAATCTGATAATTATAAAACTACATATAATATATTTCACAAATTTGCACCTATTTTGGATTAGGGATGAAAGCTTTGACATAAACGTGGACGTTAATATGTCCATTTCCCTCAGTGTTGGTGTTTTTGTCCATTTTATACTCACGTACTAACAAATACATTTTATTCCAACTTAAACAAAAATCCACGTTTTATCTAAATAAATAAATCGTATTCTTTTTTAAAATCATTATAGCGTCTTAAAAACTCTATTCTTTTGTGAACGGCACTAGCTATCTCACGCAAGGCTTTTCTATTGTCCTCCATTTTGATCCTAAACCCAATCTCTTTGAAAACGCTGCAGAGCTTACACTAAGAATTTCGAATGTTTCTCTGACTTTTAATGTTCCTAATACCGTCTCTAGAGAAACTTTTTCTTTTGTTTCACGCATTTTATATATAATTTCAAACATACAACTCGAATTTCAAACATACAACCCGCAGGAAGGTTTAAAAACTTACAACCCCCAGGTGGTCTAGATTTATATTGTGTGACATCTACTTCACATTTACACTTTTCTGTTTTTCAAAATTGACTTGAGTTTTGTCTAACTAATAAAATTGAACTGGTGGCAAAGGGCCTCGATTGGTTTTTTCAGTAGTATTTTTATATTTTTTTCCAATCAGTATCATTTCAAGTGTTCCCAGAATCGGACAGTTTATTGCCTGGGTTTTGGCCTTCCACAGGTCCACATCGTGCATGAAAACGGGCATGGGTTGCACTGTTCAGTATTAATTGCCCATGTCCTCCAGTCGCAGTTCAAACCAGTCGGTGTCTTTCGTTTTGGAGGATATAAGTCTGAAGGTTCGCCAGGAATGCCACTGAGAAAACCTTTCCTGGATTTAAGCCGCAGGTCGTCGTGTGAGTGCTCTTTCGCACCGAACATCACATGTCTGTCGTCAAATGACTGTCTGAAGCTCTTGGTGTACTCCGTGGTTCGTCTTCGCAGGTCCGGTCGGTCGATTCCCCCTCGCTGATATACTTTCTTTAGTGGCGTTGCTTTTAGGCACCCTATTGTTATTGTGCATGCTTCGTTTGGGCCCACGTCCTCTCTTAATGTGTGCCGATCTACCCCAAAAAGGGCATGCATACTCACCCGTGCAGAAGCTGAGAGCCTTGGCTATGATTAGGGAGGACGTTCGGCGAGGAGTTCCATTTAGAGTAGCGTAGTTTGCGAAGTACGTTGTTACTGGATGTACCTCCAGAGCGGTATTTTGGCAAGGTGCTTTATATGTGAGTGTTCTCGTCAGCTTTACTCTGAGGTGTATTATATGCTCCGCGTGTTCCAGTTGTCTTCGTCTGTGTCCGTTCCATCTCATCTTCAGCTTTCTATTTGCTACTCTCGATCTTAGGTGGAAAGACTTGGGTTTTGGTGGGGATAGGCTTTCGAAGGTTCTCTCCTGTACGTCCAAAACAAGGTCTTGCTTTTGATACTATTGATTGTTTGGATCATGTCAGATTTATCACCTGGTCTTATAAAGAATGAATTCGAGAGACCTTTTTTGAATTGGGAAGATAGGAAATGGGATCTTGTGGCAAAATAGTTGAGGTTATATGTTTATTCACATTAACGAAGTATTTATTTAGATTTTCAAGTTATCACACGGAAAATGTTTGTGCTGTATTAATTTTATTTTGAAGATCGTTTATCATGGACCAAGCTTCTTTTGAAACACTTTTAGAGCTTCCCAGACGATTTTGCTAGTACTTCTTTAGCTGTTTTGATAAGTTTTAGATAGGTTCCTCTGTACTTAGTGATATATTCAGTGACAAAGACATTGGTAGTAAATTTCTTGATTTACAGTAAACGCATAGTCTTGGCTGATATGCGGATACCTTTGTTTGCCAGGGTTTGTCATGTTTTGGCTTAATTGTAAGTTAAGGAAATGTCTTATTGAAAATACAGACAAATCTATCTAAAAACTCATTGAAATTATAGTCCACGTCCACGGAAGAAAAGTGCTACCCAGAAGTCAAGCATACATTTTGGAATTTACGAAAGTTCTGAGCGGAAAAAATTCTACCTTAACCTGTGGTTTTCGAGGAATTGTAGAGCATTAATAATTGTAGAGCGTATATCAAGGGGTGATAAATCTGCATAGAATTTTTCTGCTTTTATTGGGCAGGCCATCTAACAAAAGGTTCTGAAAAAATAGTTCCGTGGAAGAGTCAGGTGATCTATAAGTTCAAAGAATGTATAGATTAAGATTTTTATTATAAACTAAGGAATACTCAAAGAAAGATTCATTCAACAGAAAGTCATATTTATGTCTGGATGTGGGTCTCAAACATCCACTGATAATTATACTGGCGTGCATATTCGGCATCAGAAATACCAAATGCAAATTGCGGAGAATATTTGTTCTTGCGGTCAGTTTGCCTTTTAGTGTCCTATTATTATCTTGTTCCTATATCCTGTTCTGTTTTTTTTTAACCTGTAATGGTGGTAACATGAAATAGTCCTCACTTGGAAATCCAATCGGGGGCTTTTTCTGCTTCCGGAACATATTACTTGTGGAGATGCCATTATTTCAGTAAACTTTTATTATGTTGGAGAAGGTACTTTCCTGAAATTTTTTATTATGACCTAAAAACGTATTCGAGCATTTGATGACTGAATGACTTTTCTATCAGCATCAGGTATTTGAAAATATATCGATGGCTACTTTGAATCATCTGTTATTATTGAATAAAATACTAAGCGGATACACTGTGGGAGCGAGTTGGCGAATATAATTATAGTCATATGTCATCACAGTCCTAAATTCAATCGGTCACAAAAATTAGTTAGCAAGTCTTAATGAGTAATATTTTAGCAAATTGCATAGCGGTTGTCAAACATAATTTTAAAATAAAACAACTTTGTCTAACTCAAGTATTTCGTAATTGCTTCGAAACAACCTTAAGACAAATTATTAAATATGCTCTAATCGGTACATAAAACTTAAATTATTATTGAAGAGAGACATTACTTATAACATAATTATAAAATTTCCACAGCCAAATACATGTATACACTAAGCAAATGAACCTCTTTATGGGTATTTTTACAGCGCTGTAAAATTTCTATTTTTGTCTATTTAATTTAGTGATGTATCTGTATTTTTTTTATTTTGAAAGTAAAGATTTTCAATCTGTCCTGTTTGGACAATAATCAAATTTGATAATTCAACCAAAGAGAAATTAACATGAGCGAAGATTACCTGCATGATGACGTATATGCAGTAGCACAATCAACATTAGAAATTAAGGATATTTTCTCGAGCTTGGAAGAAGCTGCATAAAGATCGGTCTCAATATAAATGAAGACAAAACAAAATACATGGTTGTCTCAAAACAAGAACGACGGCGAATAAGACAAAACATTACTATAAATTATCACAACGTCGAAGTGGTTAAAGAATTTAAATATCTAGGAGCAACAATCACAAATGACAACAAATTAGAGCGAGAAGTTGAAACGAGAATAATGGCAGGAAACAGATCTTTCTTTGCAATGCAACATCTAATGAAGTCAAAACTTCTTTCACGAGGAACACAAATCCGGATATATAAGACCATAACATGGACGCTAACAAAAAGAGAAATAAATAAATTGCTGGTGTGAGAACGTAAAATTCTTCGAATGATATATGGCCCTTGCAGAGACAGCGTGACAAACCAATGGAGAGGCAGATACAATAACGGGCTAGAGTCTCTATTCGGAGAAGAAAATCTAGTCAGATATATAAAGGCCAATAGACTCAGATGGGCAGGGCATGTGATACGCAGTAACGACAATCGCCTTATAAATAATGTGTTCTGGGAAAGGCCAGAGGGAAGAAGGTCTTTAGGGCGGCCTAGAAAAAGGTGGAAATATGCAGTCAAAGAAGATCTAGGGAAAATGGGAGTGCGACAATGGGAATTAGGACACAGAATCGACAAACATGGAAGGCAATAGTAAACGCGGCAAAGACTCACGAAGAGTTATTGATGATGATGATAATGATAATGAAGATTACCTGCCCGTGCTGGAAACTTCCTAATTCAATTTAACTAAAACTAATATCTAAAAGATTTTCTTACATTCTGCACAATTTACTTATTAAATTTTTTTGGTAAGTCCAAGGATTTGTGTGTATTAAGTCTTCTTACTTTGCTGCTGTAGAATTTGGATGAATTTCTAACCGCTTTAAATGCCTAGCACTACACTTTTTTATTTATTCGCGCACAGCACTCACTGACAGATCGCAATGTATGACTTCGTTAGGAACGTAGTATGGTGCAATAACAATCTGTCTAAGGATCTTCTATAGGGCCTTTGCAGGATTTCAATATAGGATTCGCTTGCACAGCCCCACGGTTGAATGCCATAGGTCCAGACGGGTTCAGATCTTCTTCCAAGTAGCCAGAAAAGTTGTCTTAAATTGGTAGTCAGGAACTAAGCAGTTTTCTTCTAGGAAAGAACTCAATTTCTTTATTATTAATTTGGCGAGAATTTTAGCAATAATTAGTAATAAATTAATGGGTCTATATAAAGTTACGGATTCTAAAGGGTTGCCTATTTTATGGATTAAAATAACTTGAACCACTTTTCATTGTGAAAGAAAATATTCTAATCTTAATATAGCGTTGTACATTTGTCTTTACAAGAGGGGTGCATGTTGTGGTAAATGGCACAGGACAAATCCAGTAATGAGCTTATAACCAGGAGTTTTTGTTATTGAGTATTGTGTCAATAATTTCGTTTTTTTAATAGATAGAGACATCTGGTATGAACAGTCCCAATATCTATTAATATTTTCCTTGTGTTATGGTTGTAACTCCAGTCTTCAGGTGTTGGAGAAATATATTTGCCTTTTCGTCATCAGTGCGTTCCCAATGTCCGTTACTCGTTTTGATAGGTGGTATATGTTGTTGTGGTCGTAACAATATTTTGGTGGCCTTCGAAAGGGTGTAATCTGTAGCTTCGAATGGTGATAACTTTCCCAGATATTTTGATGTATTAAGGTCACTTGGTATTTTTTCAGGTCTTTTGCTGTGTTGTTTTCCCTTTTTTCCAATATTTCTAAGTTATTCGTAATATTTTGTTTAAAGCCATTGCAATTGGCTTTTAATAAAAAAAACGTAGTAGTCGAGGTAAATAAATTATTTCAGAAGACAGGGTGAGAAATACTGGCGAGTGATCTGATGTTAAGTCGAAGTATGATTTAGTTAAGTGATTATCTGCTATATCTTTGGTTATACAGAAATCAAGGAGATCTGGAAGTTTTCTACTATGTTTGTAGCCTGCAGTAATTTCAATATTTGACAAAGAAAGTTGATACAAATATGAGAAAGAGCCACGCTTTATCAGTTATTTTACCTTCTACATGTAGTCTAGAAACAGCATCTGCTATAGCTATTTCGGCTGGCTTTTTCATATGCCATATTGTAGTCATAAGCAGCAAATTGAAAAGCCCATAGTTGCAATTTAGCTACGAATAAAACTGGAGAACTAGTTCCAAAAAGTACCTTAAATATTGAAGAGCAATTTTTGGTTCCATAAATATACTATATGACATTTTTGAAACGGAAAAATAATGGCTAACGTCTCCTTATTCATTTTTAAATCACAGGCCGACAAGCCTGATATCCAGAAAACAAAGTATACTTTTCAAATCTTAGATTCAAATTGCCAAATCGGCTCCGATTTCTGAGATAGCCTAACATAAAAGTGCAAAAATAGCGATTATGGTCATTTTTGAGGTTATGTAGACCTGTTACTCTTTTCTATCCTAAAATAATACACATAACACCTTAAAGTCTTTTTCTTGCAAATGGGTATGGATAAATAATAAGAGTTGGTATAAATTCAAACGATCGTTTGAATGTCTTATGTGTGTGTTGTACTAAAACATTATTTCTTTCAAGTGACCAGCAGTAAACTGTAATCATTCGTACATCCCAGCGACCTTAAAAATGGTCTTTCTGCTTGAAGTCTTGGTGAAATCGCTCTCCCATCTCTTCGCTGAACGCACCTACATTTTCTGGGAAATAATTTAAATGTGAAAACAAAGTGTGATTTAAAGTTCATCAAGCAGCCTGGTTTTTAAAATTTTTTTAGCATTGTTGATACGATTAGTAACATTTGTTTTGTATTCTGCATCTTGATGATTTCCTAGAAAATTGTAGACAACTTGTTTAAAACTAACCCATGCTTCTTTTTCTGTAAGTGTTATAGTTTTCTCAAAATTGTCATCTTTCATTAGCTTCCTAATGTCAGAGCCTACCAAAATACCTTCTTCAACTTTAGCTGCAGATAAATTAGAAAATTCAGATCGAAGATGTTGATAACATGCACCATCCTTATCAAGAGCTTTGATGAATTGTTTTATTTATCAAAATTTTACATGAAAAGGTGATATAAGCATTTTTTTGAGTCAACAAGACTTTCATACAGAAGGTTATTCGAACCAATTACCCGCTCTGAACTTTTTTTAGGCCACTATCTCTTTACCCAATGTTTTCTCGATCCCGACTGTTCCAAAGATAAATAAAACAAGGGTACTTAATGTTTCTAGACTGTAAGTCGACCAAAAAATTTAATATTTTAAAATCTCCACAAATGAGCCATATCTGTGAACTGTACTGATTTTTTTCCAATACCAACTGAAAAGGTTTGAATGAAGAGTATGGTGGAGTGGCCAATAGAAACAGCTGCATAGTTATTACCATTATGAAGCAAGACTCTTTAAGGTTTTTTTAAACATCTATAAAAAGCCGCCAATCATTTGCATTGTATAAATTCTTTTGAATCCGTTTACAAGTGCTTTACTATCATTACCGTATCCTAAAGAGTCTTCTTTTGTAAAAAAACTTTAAGAACTCTAGTAAAGTAAAGTAAAATTTATTAATTACAGTTTCAGGAAGAAAAGTTATATTACGATGCTACATAACCTTAAAAACGGTCAAAACCAGCTATTTTGCACTTTTAGGTTAAGATATCTCAGAAACCAGAGCCAATTTGTATAAAAGTATATTCTGATCTCTGGGTCCTAATATTGGCCAACTTTTGTCTGCCTGTGTAAATTGTGCCAAGTACTACTTCAGGTGTTGGAAAAAAATTGGGTTAGTTTTTCATTAATAATAATGTGACTTATTCCATAGAGGAAGACGTTCAAAAAGACTTTTTCAAGTTAAAAACAGGTCATAAAACTACTGAGATCATGGGAATAAATTTTCTTCAAAAATTATTATAAATAATAAGAAAGTCCAAGTGGAATCCCAGATATTCTTTTCGTTTTTGTTTACTACATAATTTATTTATTTATAAACATTAAGGATTCAAACTATTATTAAAATTAGTTAAATGTATACTTTCCAATACGATTCATTTAAAAAATTATCATTTTTCAGCGAAAATAATTCATCTCAAAACACCCACTGCTGCCAAAGAAATAGGTAAAAAACGTGAGTCATCACTGATGCGCTCTCCAAAAGTCGATTTGGAGTTTTCATATTCGTATGTCGATTAAGAAATTTGTTGAATCTCTATTAGTTATGCATTTTGGTGTTTTTTAAGTAGGTAGATTGATGCAATAATAAGTGTTATATTAGTTTTGTTAAAATTGTAAATTAATTTAGATTAATAATAGAGATACAACTATCACTTTTTAACTCAACAGAGGATCACATATGTTAACACATATTGCCACGCATTTGCTAAATCTACTTAGGTAGCCTTTGAACAAGTGACTGGATTGTAAAAGCAACCTCACCTATACCACTATTGTTGTCTACATTAATTATTACACTTAAATCTGCTCTTCTCAGTCATATGTATTAACTTCAGTCCTTATGCGAAGGCTTTTATCATCATCAGTTGGCGCTACAGCCCTTCGTGAGCTTTGGCCTGCTTCAAAACATTCTTCCATCCTTCCCTATCGAGTGTCTGTCTTCTCCAGCCCCTCACTCCAATCTCCCTCAGATCTTCCTGTACATCGTCCAGATATCTGAGTTTAGATCGCCCCTTCTTCTTCTTCCGACCGGCCTGTTTAGCATAGTTATTTTAGTGGGATCACTCTCATCCATCCGCATAACGTGGCCCACCCACCTTAGGCGGTTTATTTTGATGGTCTTCACAATATCTGCATCACCAAAAAGTCTATAGAGTTCAAAGTTATATCGCCTTCTCCACAGACCCTGTTCGTTTATTCCGCCATATATGGTCCTCAATACTTTTCTTTCAAAGACTCGCAGTAACTCTTCATCTCGGGTCGTCATTGCCCATGTTTCCGATCCGTATGTGAGCACTAGGCGTATTATTGTTTTATAAAGTTTGCACTTTGTTGCTATTGACATACTTCTCGCTCTTAGTTGAGGGCCCAGGCCAAAATAACAGCGGTTAGCCACGCATATTCTTTTTTTTTATCTCGTTGGATGTGTTTGATTTTTGTAGTCTACCAGTGATCCTAAGTAGCAGATTTCTTCTACCATTTCTATCGTTTCGTGTTGCACCTCTAAGTTATTTTCCCGAATCTCTCATAACTTTTTCTAACGCTAGGTTGAACAGCGTGCATGATAGCGCATCTCCCTGGCGCAGTCCTCTGTTGGTTTTAAATGGTTTTGAAACATCCCCTTGTACGCGCACTTTACATTCGACTTTCATCATTGTCATTTTAATTAATTCTACCAATCCTTTTAGTATTCCTAATTCGATCATCGCCGAATATAATTGGGACCTGTCAATAGTATCGTTCGCTGCCTTAAAGTCTACGACGATGTAATGGCAGTCTATGTCGTACTCCGTCGTTTTTTCTAATATTTGTCTGATGGATGATATGTGATCAATGGTAGATTTATTTTTCAAGAAGCCTCTTTGGTAGGATCCTATTATATTGTCAGTCGAAGGCTTTTATAGCAACAGTTATTTTGAAAGACTCCGAAAACGTAAGATTTTCTTTATTTGTAGAAGTCCATAAATTAATTTGCCGTAATTGCCCTCAGAATCCATACAATATCATTCATCTAAAATAAGTTATATGACCTTACATCCATAGAGACAATTCCAAAGAATAACTTACAAAGATAAGAGTCTGGGACAGGGCATAAGGTTAGAAAATATTAACGCATGAATCTGAAATATAATATAAATCTATGTTATAAAAAAAACACATTAGGCAGAAAAATATCACTAGTTAAAGAATTTTTACTTTAACTGGCAACGCTGTATTTAAGCTGTGCCCCCCTCTGACGCAACGTTTGACCGTCGTAACAACTTGTCGTTGCCGTCATCAATGCGAGCGAATGGTATTGGAGCAATCAGACACTTGGTCTCTATTGATATTAAAATTTGTAGATGTGATTAGTTTTTATGAGAGGTGAGGAACAAACAACAACAACAGCAATATCATAACTAAAAGATGGCAAAGCTCTTGAACCTGACAATACATATGCTGAACTCATGCTATTTCACACACACGGTACTCAACGACTAAGAAAAATATTCAATAATTCAATGACATATTTAAACGGAGTAATGTTAGAGAATCACCCATGCGATAAGCCAGCCACCAAAAGTCAGTACAGACATATTCATACTGAGTTTAATATCTGTTTTTGTGCACATAAAAAGGATCAATGTCTTACTTGTACTCTACATAAGAAAGACCAAATAGAAAAGGAATATGTTTTGTATATTGCAAAACAAATGTGTTGCACGTGAAGCCAAAAATCGTGATAAAGAAGTTTCTAAGAAAACAGAAACGGTTGTAACTGTCTACTTTGATTTGCAACAAATATTAATTACACCCCAATCAGAGGTATCATTGTTTTATTATAAAAGGAAGTTTAAAGTGTATAATTTTACTACCTGTGATATTGGATACCATATCCACAGGTACAAAGGGAGGGGCCTAATGAAATACGAAGTGCGCTATTTGATTTTATTAAGAGAAAATTGGCTGGAGGAGCATTAGAGTTTAGATTTTATTTAGATTGTTGTGGAGGTAGGGTCATGAATATTATTATTACACAAACGTTTTTTGAGATGTGTCACTCGCAATCTGAGGGTGATTAAATGCATGCCCCTTATTGAGTGAAGAAAAAAGAACCAAGTTGTTTATATTTCACAACCGTGGTATACACTGATATGGTGTACTAAAGTCACAGGAAAACCACACGATTCAAAAGAACTAAGTCAAAAGCGACTTTAAATCAATGGTAAACATAATACTGAATTGGGATTTAGACATAGATAAACGCATAAAGTTTTCTGGTTGAAAATACAATGCTTAAAAATATGAAAAGAAATTCTGATCAATTATCGTTTATAAACCAAACCAAATCCGGGAATAAAAATATACAAGATTTATGGGAACTACAAATTCCTTTACCATTTAATAGATTACTTCCCATAACAATTTCAAAATATAAGGATCTTGTTGCTGTGCTATAGTAAAGCTATACCAGAGCAAAATTGCAGTTTTTATTTGAATTTTCCCCACTCTCAACAAACACAATATTCGGATGATGACTCTGAATAAAAGTTTGCTAGGGGTTAGTTTTGTTTTGTTGAATAAAATGTTATAACCTTTCTCATAATTTGTAAATGCTCATTTTGTAATAAATAAATCTAACGGACAATATTTTATTTACATCTTGTTAGTACCTATACAGAGTGTTTCAAAAAAAGGTAACCCCGTCTCTAGGGTAGGTAAAAAACTGAAAAATAATTGGGGTTTGCTTAGTAAAAAATTTTTGTAACGCCATCCGTTTTCAAGATACAGGGCGTTGAAAAAAAAAAATTTACGCATTTTTTACAATTTTGCCGAAACTACTGGCAACATTGTAATGAAATTTTATACGAATATGTTTTGGAAGCTGATACATCCCATGAATTTGTTTTTATATCTGATTCTCATAGAGGGCGCTAGTTACACGGATCGTACTAAGTATTAGTCAATATAACTTTTTTAAGAGTATAATTATTAATCAAAATTTCAAGTGAACTTAAACACCATTCAATTTTACATGAAAAAGGTACTCTTGGTAAAACTCGATACTGTGTACCGTTTTCGGAATATTTTGATTTGAAAATTATGAAGTAATAATTGATGCTGGTAGTAATGATAAAGTTCTAATAGGTATACCTCTATTTTCTCCAAGTGTGCCATGGAAATCTGACATGTATGGATTGTTATGACGATAAATCAACAATAATTAGAGTTTTGAAACCTTGTTATTTGTAAAATCAAATCAAAATGTACTCAAATGTTGAATACACTGACATGTTATTAACCTTAGGCGAATGTTTAGGATGTTCTAGTGCAGCTGTGACATGTTACGCAGAAAAGTTTCCTAGAAGAAACTTACCAACTAAAAAAACATTTAGAGCCGTTGAACAACGTTGTCGAGAAACTGGGAATGTGAGACCAAATAAAATAAATTCTGGTAGACCAAGAACAAGAAGAACAATTAATAAAGAAAATAATATTTTAAATTTACTTGATCAAGATCCAACAGTTAGCGTAAGGAATATAGCAAGACAAACAAATACTTCTTCTTCAAGTACTTGGCGGATACTGAAAGAACAGCAATTACATCCTTATCATTACAGACAAGTCAAAGATCTCTTGCCAGATGATCTACCGGTTAGAGTGGATTTTTGTGAAACATTGCAAAAAAGGACAGCCCACAATCCAAATTTTTGAAAATGCATTCTTTTTACGGACGAGGCCACCTTTATGCGACAAGGTATGTTTAACTCCCATAATGCACACTACTGGTGTGATGAGAATCCACGAGTCAAAAGGGTATCACATTACCAACACTCATTTAAAGTTAATGTTTGGGCAGCAACTTTAGGTAACAAATTAATAGGCTATCATATTCTACCTGGAAATTTAAATGGTGATATGTATCTTGATTTTTTAAACAATTCCTTATTCGAGATATTAGAAGATTTAACGCTAAACGAGCGAAGATCTTTATTTTTTATGCACGATGGAGCTCCACCACACTTTGATAGAAGGTGTCGTAATTGGTTGAGTAATCATTTTCCGAATCGATGGATTGGTAGAGCTGCAGAAGCTTCGATTCATTGGCCTCCTCGGTCATGCGATTTTAACCCTTTGGACTACGCAGTTTGGTCTTATATTAAGGAAAAATTCTATGCTACAGAGGTAAATTCACGCCAAGAATTGGAAGAAAGAATTCAACGTCAATTTAATGACATCATAGCTGATCCCCTACCGTTTAGAAGGTTAATGGAATCTTTAGAAAAAAGAATAGACTTGTGGTTTCGCGAAAACGGAGGGCATTTTGAACACTTACTGTAATTGAATTTTATTTTATGTTCTTAGTCATTAATTTAATTGTCTTCTTGTGAGTTTTGTTTAATTACTAACTATTTTATACCAGCATCAATTATTACTTCATAATTTTCAAATCAAAATATTCCGAAATCAGTATACAGTATCGAGTTTTACCAAGAGTACCTTTTTCGTGTAAAATTGAATGATGTTTAAGTTTACTTGGAATTTTAATTAATAATTATACTCTTAAAAAAGTTATATTGACTAATACTTAGTACGATCCGTGTAACTAGCGCCCTCTATGAGAATCAGATATAAAAACAAATTCATGGGATGTATCAGCTTCCAAAACATATTCGTATAAGATTTCATTACAATGTTGCCAGTAGTTTAGGCAAAATCGTAAAAAATGCGTAAATTTTTTTTCTTCAACACCCTGTATCTTGAAAACGGATGGCGTTACAAAAATTTTTTACTAAGCAAACCCCAATTATTTTTCAGTGTTTTACCTACTCTAGAGACGGGGTTACCTTTTTTGAAACACCCTGTATATGAATTCTTAGATACTTGTTTGAATAAAAAAATCACGTTTTAAGGTAAAATCATTAAAAAAACTAATAATAATCTCTTTATTTTGATATTTACTTATTAGTTACCATTTATATGCACCTTATCAAAGAAACATACTTTGTTTAAAATGTCATTGTATAAACCACTTACAATAATCTTCACCTAATATTCTTGAAAAATTTGGTCCTAAATCAGGACCAGTAATTCTGACAACAATAGAATATGTACGTGAAAGTGAAAAGCTGAAGCAAAGTTATAAAATGTGGATTAATAAAACTACAAAAAATATAAAAGCTGACGAAGTAAAAAAATAGAATGTTGTGGAAATTTTTTTATTCACGCTCCTCTAAACTAAGCAAAAGTGAGTTACAATCTTCTTCATATCAGGTGCCGTTTTGTTACAAATTTTTTTAATGATTTCATGATTACATTATACTATATCCTTTTTTATTTTTCGGGATAATTTTTTGCTTTCTCTTAAAAGGTATTTTTAAGCAAATACTGATATTACCAAATATTATACAAAATTCTACATCGCGAGGGGTTAATTCGCATTAGCTCACAAGTGGTATACATCCGTGAGATCACAAGTGCCATAAAAAAGAAAATCTCGATTGGTCGACAAACGGGATTAATAGTAATAACTTAACTGGTTAAGATAATATTGGACGAGTTGACTTATCTCAACGAGTTGAGATGTTATTTATATTTCAGGAGCTAGCATATGAAACATTCCGACCCAAGGAGGCTTCTTTATATCTCGGCATTTTTACGCCTCTGTAATAATCGAAAGATAAACAGATGTTTTTTGAATTTTTTACAAAAACGCCAGAACGGAGTCGTATAAAGATCACATACAGAGTGACGGTTTAGACAGTATAAAGAATTAGTTTTAATGTGGATATCTTCAGACAATGCAACTTTGTTCATTTATTAAAGACGTATATAGAAGGAAATAAATATAGAAATTAACTAGTTTGATTGAAAAGGTGTATGTCCGGTTTATTCCCGTTGAATTACAGGGTGAATCCAATATAAATGAACATTTGTTTCGTTTATTTGTTTTTTAACTATATTTCGTGTGACTAAACTACAATTTTCTACTTGGAAATATGAAACAAAATAATTTTTGTGTTTGTTTAATCCCTAGTTCCAACAAGACAAAATAATTTGTTTAATTTGTTTTTTAAATACTATTTCCTAGATGAAAATCGAAACCTCAAACATTTATTAGTCAACTTCAAAGTATTTTCAATTAAAATTGTGGATTAGTCGCATTAAAGATAGTACAATTGGGAAAATGCCACTAGAAAATAGTTTCAAAATCGCATTACTTTTTTGTTGAAATCTAGAGCAGTATCAACATGCTATTGATTATGTCAAAAAAAGAGAAATGAACTACAACGTTAAAGGTGTTTTATTATTTCATATGGTCAGTGGACGCCCAAATATGAAAAAACGCGGAGTGCTGCCATGTAAATAAGACAGTAGCATTATCCTATAAAGGAGCTCTTCAATCCTTGCTTCTTAATAACAGCCAGATCAGTACCGTTAATTCTGTAAAATTTCTTGATATTTTTATAACCATAAATGGTCCCTTCCTATTGATTTGTTATGTAAGAAACTAGTCTGCTATCCCATAAGATCTGTTTCGAAGAAAATCAATTTAGCATCTTTCAAAATAACATATTTTTCTTTGTTCGAGTCTAATCTTCAATACGATCTTCCTTTTTGGGATTTTAGTACAGCTGCCCAATGTGATGTTATTTTTAAATTACAAAAAAGAGCAATACGGTATCTGGCATCAGAAAAACAGCGCATTGCAGAAGCTATTTCAAAAATAACTGGATTTTCACCCTTCCCTCTTTATATATATTAGAAACTGCTTCGTAAACACCTACATGTTTTTCCAGCAAGACCTTACCATGACTACTCCACCAGAAATTCAACCTTTGATGTTTATTTACCGATCCCGTCCACTGTGTTAGTAAAGAAATCTATATTATATTTGGCAAAAAAACTATACAACCCTTCCTTTACAACTTAAATGTGCAACATCTTTGCGTAAGTTCCGTAAAATGACAAAAGCCTATATATCTGAAAGAGCATATTATTCAGTACAAAAGTTTCTTAACGAATAACTCTATTACAGTACCTATATGTATAAGTAACTGAAGTATTTTTATTGTGTACCTTGGAGGTAAAGGACACTATGTCCATTTTTATCGAAATTTAGATTATTGCACTTTTGAATATAACTTTTCTGGCTCTACACATGGGTAAAGCATACTATGTCCAGAGACAATTTTACGGCAAGTTACCGACTTTTTAATAAACACCAAGTCCACTTCCAGTCAGAGGTAAACAACACCATGTGGACTTGGTGTTGTTTACCTCTACTATATGTGTGCACCGTCATTTACCATCCGGACATAGTGTTATGTACCCTTGTACACTTCCCGTCATATAAAAATGGTACACTTTTTTTCCCAATGTAAACCAGTGTTCAGACCAGAGATATATAAGACAGCCTCTCTTACATATCTGTGGTTCAGACTGGAGACAATGTTTCGTGAAACAATTCATTGTTGCCATCACACATAACGGAATTGAACTTAATCTAAATAAAAAAAATAACGTTTAAAAATGTGTTTAGATAAATATTATTTTTATTATTAACAACAAAAAACGGTATCTAATAAATTTAATAACCAGAGAGACGGTTGAGTTAATGTCCAAAATGTTTGAAGAATTTTTTAATAATGGAGATATGAAAAAATACTATTATTTCAGCAGTTTCGAATTATAATACATATATTTAAATTCCACACTTGTTCACTGAAAAAGTTATTCATTTTGTATTAATTTCAAATTAAATTTTTATAGTGTGTTTTATTTATTCTAGTATGCCACAACTCAATACAGTTTTGTGCTACACTTTACGAGAAACGAATGACAGCTCTCAATTTGAAATTAAACATAATAATTTAAAGTCATGTCTAAATTTTTTATTTTTTAACATTATTTAATTAAAATATTTTCATAAATTATAATAAAACACGATTCAAGTCCTTCTTTTAGCTGGTTTGATATAATATATTCGTTATAAGAAAGGAGTGGACAAAAATGATAATTTGTTTGGAGATGAAAATTCGGATATTGATAAAATCTATGAGCCTCTAAGTGGTGAAAGCTCAGAATCGGACGACAATGATATGAGACGTATAAGTAAACCGGCGAAAACAAAGGTAAAAGAGAAAGCTATTATTTACTCCTACGATTAGTGGGGCAATAAAAAAAATCTTCTTCAGGACGATTTATCCCTAAGCAGTGATGCAGGCAATTTCAATGAACATAATGAAGTTATTTTAGAAGAAGAGAAAAGTGTTAAAAGAAAGGTACAAAATATAACTAAGTGCAAACAAAAAGGTAAAAAACGTGTAGTAAATGAACAAAATTGGGCCTGTAATATTCGCAAACGAAAAATAGCTGGTGGGAAAGAGTATCTCAGTAAAAGAGGAAAAGACATGCCTGCCAAAATGTTAAAGCCTCCTTGCATGTGTCACATAAATTGCTCTGAAAGATTCCCAGAATACGAAAGACAAAAAATTTTCAACTCATACTGGACTGGGACAAACGTTTCAGATCTTAAAAAGCAATTTATCTCCTCATGTATCGACATCTAACCTACTCTTCGATCAAGAAAAAAAGATCTAAATTCTACCAAATCTAAAAATAATACACTACACTACCATTTTACAGTGAACAATCAGCTATTGAAGGTAGGCAAGGTTATGTTTTTAAACACACTTTGTATATCTAGTTTAGTAGTAGTAAATATGTTGAAAAAAATTGAGCCAGGAGGTTTAATAAAAGCTGATCAAAGAGGTAGACACACGCTAACCAATAAAACTCCTACCGAAACCATAAATAGTATACATCAACATATTAAATCATTCCCAAAATACGAGAGTCATTATTCCAGAGAAAGGAGTAAGATAGATTATCTGGGCACAGAACTTACAATAGAAAATATGTATCAACTGTACATTGATGAATGCAATGAAAGACATGTAGATCCAAAGCTCAGAGCAAAAAAGTGGTTGTACGCATATATTTTTAATAAAGACTTTAAGTTGTCGTTTAAACCGCCCGAAAGAGACATTTGCGATACATGCAGTACATTCACCGCTCAATTAAAAAATAATCTTACTGCAGATGAACTAACCAGTGTACAGGCTAGGCTGATCATGATGCTCACCTAATTGAATCTAAAACTCGGTATAACTTAAAACAATTGGACTTTATAATAGCTAAAGAGTCACCAAAATACAAAGTACTATCTGGTGATTTGCAAAAATGTTTGCCTTTACCACTAACAAACAATTGTATTAGTTTCTACAAAAGGAAGCTTTGGACATTAAATTTTACATTACATGATGCCAGTGATTCTTCTGTACAATGTATAATGTGGGACGAATCGAAAGGGGCCCGAGGTGCAAATGAAATTGCCCCGTCAATTTTAAAATCTGCTGACAATACAATTCCAGGTAGTCAAGTAGAGGACATCACTCTTTGGTCCGATAACTGCTATGGACAAAATCAAAATATAAGTGCTATTATATAATAAATATTATAATGTGCTATTTTTGGATACTGCACATAAAGACGATCACTCAAAAGTGTTTACTGAAAGGGCACACACATATGGAAGCAGACACTGTTCATGCTTTAATCGAAAGAAAAAGAAAGAAACTCTCCAATTTGGCCATTTTAACACCATGGGACTGGCAACAACTAGTTAGGCAAATATCAGGTAAATACACAGTGCACAATATGGAACTTGCAGATTTCAAAAACTTCAAAACGCTGTTCGATAAGAAATTGTCATCTAATCCTCCTTTTGTAAGTAGAAAAAAAAAATGTTAATAAAGACCCTGTTCTACTGTCAACATGTGTTTTCCTACAAGTCCAACAAGAACACATTGGAAAGTTCTTTTATAAGACCGATTTCAATAATCAAAATATGTATGAAGTGGACTTCATGAGGTATCGAAGACAGCAAGTAACGTTTCCAGCCCAATTAAATCAAGTCTCATTAATCCCATTACCAATCACAAAACAAAAGTACAATGACTTAATTGCACTACTGCCTTTTGTTCCGTCAGTTTGTCATGCGTTTTATCAAAATTTAACACATAGCGATGTAGCCACAAACGATTACCCACAAGAAGATGAAGATAATATGGAGCATCTTTAACAATTTTGAAACTTGTCGTCTATTATTTTACTTAATTATTATAACATTATAATATTTACCTCTAATAAAATAATAGTATAGGCTGTTTAATGTGTTTGTATTGTTTATTTCGTAAAAACCTTAACGTGCAATGCCACATTATTTAAAAAAGTTGTTAGAGGTAAACAACACTATGTCCAACTACACATTTTAAAAAAAATTTTAAATAATGAACGGTAAACCTCAGGTATACCGATTATACACACCACAATAATAATATATTAATCTTGGTTAAATATAAGAAACATTTGAGTATTTACTGATTACAAATTTAAAAAATTTTAAAACTGCTCTCCTGAAAAGTAAGAAAATGGACATAGTGTCCTTTACCTCCGAGGTACCGTATATTTGGGTATCACATGCAGCAACTTTAACTTATTATTTCGTAAGGTTTTATTATGCAATATGCAATTTTCAATTTATTTAAATTTTGCAATGGATTGTTTATTTTATCTTTTATTTTGTGATGTTGACGATTTATGTAATTTAAGTAAATTTTAATTTTTATTGTTATTTTCTGACTTTTTGTAAGATATGTCCATAAAATTGTACGATTTTCAGTGACAATAAAACATTTCTTATCTATTTTATTATATTCTAAAGGGGTGAATTAGTCGCTATGCACAAGGGGGATTAGGGTAAATTCTATACACTTTTCGTATATATAAATGTACAGAAAAGTTGTTAAAAATTAAATTTTCTATCAAAATTTCACCTTTTAAAGTCAAAAATAATTTTTTTTACAAAAATATATTTAATAAACGAAGCTAAAAAAACAAGAAACCACGCGATTTTCCTTTTTTGTCCCGTAACTGTTTTCCACGGGGGGATAAACATAGGCATTGCTCTATAGAAAAAAACGTCTATTCTTTCTTTTCAAAATGAGGTTTGCCAGTAGAACTCTTTAGGATCCGAGATACGGTATTTCAAATTTCACGACTCACACCATTTTTGGGCCATTTTCCCTATTTTTTCGTAAACATTGGTCTATAAAATCCACAAGGAAAATAATTCCTGCAGCTGGCTGTATACCACGTATAACAAAAAGAGGTTAGTCTTTGTATGTGGGTATATTTTATTTTTTATAAAATAAAATATACCCACATACAAAGACTAACCTCTTATTGGTCTATAACTTTTTTATATGTTCAAAGAAAAAAAAATAAACAAATTAAATGTCATAAATTAAATCACGCATTCCGGGGAGACAAATAAATTGATTGAATCCAACTTACCTTAGTAGTGTACACAAAAAAAGTTACAGCCCTTTGAAGTTTTAAAATAAAAATTGTTTTTTTGCATTATCTCCTAAACTACTCGACATTTTATAATAAAAATGGACACGTTACTTTCTTGTTCTGAAAGCATTTTTCATACAAATGAAACAACAAAATCTAAGCGCACAGAAAAATTTTAAGGGGGGTGTGCAGCCCTAAATCCCCCCAAACTTTTGAGTACGTTCAAATCAAATGAATTTTGTGGCATCATTAGTTTAACACATTATTTTTAAAATCTTTTTCCCTCTTATCACTTTTTCGAAAAAAGTTGTTGAAAAAATTTCGAAGAAATGTTATTATTTATTACCCCCCCTAAGTGGTAAGTTTACCTTTCCAGTGTAGTCACCTGTACCGATAAAAATGAACGGCTTAGTTTCTTAAGTTGTTATTATATTTTGTAGTACAGATTTATATGTGATTCATGCTGGGTCAAATGAACCCTTAAAAATGTCCCATGGGCTTGTAGTCTGTTGCTATCATAGCGCAACTTTTCCTGCCAAATTAAATATTTAGAGTGCCTATTTATAATGCAAATAATAATTTTTTGCAAATTTGTATGTCAAGCCTTATTTATAATTATTTAAATAAAGTAAGGGTCAAATTCCCACCCAGACGAACTCTATTATCGGTCCCAGTGGGAAATAGGAGTAGAGGCAGACCACGACTGAGATGGAGGGACGGTGTGGACGAGGACGCAAGGAAAATCGGCGCGGCAAATTGGCAACGGTTGGCGATGAACAGAAACGACTGGCGAAATAGACCGGGGAAGGTCAAGGCTCAACTAGAGCTGTAGCACCACTGATGATGATGATGAAGGGTCAAATTAAATTAAGCAAGTCTTAAATGAAAACCTTTCACTTCAACTTTGCAAAAAAAATCTTGAAAAACATGATTTAAAGCAGCAGATAAAAAAGTAAACTGTGTCAAAAAATCACCTATTTTTCATCATTTATACAATGATCCCGTTATATAAATCATTACTTTCTCGAAAATATCTTTTGTTTTTACTTAAACTTTGATATAAAATGTGTTCCAACCTGTACTGAATTATTTTTGATTTTATTTTATTTGATCAGGCTAGATTCATAGTACCGAATTCCCAGTTCATCATAATTCTAGCGAATCTCTGTCTTAAGTTGACTTGGATTTTATAAATTTATCATTTTGTTTAATTAATTGACTACCAACACGTTCTTTATAATTAGATGCATTTAAATATTGGGATCAAACTCTCAACCGTGTTTCATTGATCGGCCTGATCCACATTTTTCTGCGTTTTGATATTTTATTACATTTCTAAAAATAAAAAATAATTTATTGTTAAATCGTTCAAGAATTCTAATCGTTATTTTAAAAATAATGTAGTTTTTGATGACTCAAAACAAACACTTAACTTATAAGTAGCAAAAGCAATTATTGCAGGCATACCTTACTATTTTTTATGCGTTTTCTGAGAAACCACGTACATTCTTCTCGAAATTTACACCGAATCTAAACTTACTCCACTTCATAAAGCATAAAACAATATTGCGTTGCGGTAATTTATTGATATTTTTAAACACATAATATACATATTTTACGACTGGAGTGATTTATTTTGTAGTGGACGTTAAACATCACATCACCTCAACTATAATAACAGAGAAAAACCTTGCATGCCTATAATACAAGATATTATTGCAGTTTTATGTTTATTACTTTCGATCTGAAAGCAATTTTCATCTGCCTTTACAAGATTTAGGTAGGTAGTAGATCCTTATTACGCACATTATAACAGCTATAAAATTTAATACTTAAAAAGAAGGTACATTTATTCTTTTCGGTAAAAAACTTCTGATTATTTTTCTGTCTGAATTATGTTTTGAGGGCACCCTACACTTTTTTCCTCCTTATTGGTTTCCATTCTGTGATTTTCTTAGTCCACCTATTGTGTCTCGCTATGACGTGCCCAGCGCCACTTTACCATACCTATTTCTTTTACAATATCTGTAACTGTTCTTCTTCGAATTTCCTCGTTCCTGATTCTATTTCTCAGAGAGACATTGAGCATTGGTTAAAACATACCCCTTTTTGTTGTTTTGAGATTGTGCGCGCTGGTTTTTGGCATTGAATCATGACAGTAGGCGTTAACTGGTAGAATACAAGTATTATACACCTTGTTCCTTTGTAGTAGGGTGCATTTGGGAGAATTTATCTACGGAAAAGTTGTTTAAAATTAAATTTCCTATCAAAATGTCACCCTTTAAAGTTAAAAATAATTTTAAGTCAGGAACGGTTCTAGAAAGTTTTCTACTTTTAACGATTTTTGTTATTTGTGACAAAATGCAAAAATTGCCCACGAAAACCAATTTTATATATGGCATATTTGGGATCCATAACCATATGAAACAATAAAACCCTTTTTACGTTGTAGTTCCTTTCAGCTCTAATTTTTTGAGCATAATCAATAGCCTATATGGGTAAGTTTTTATTTTTTAGTATTAAGACCATCTTATCGGATGCCGACCATGTTTTCCTTGTCTTGCAATTTCTGTTTTTTGGTTTTTCTTTCCCAATTTTACACCTCAATATACTGCATACACTATATGCACCATTCTTCTAGGTCGTCTAGTGCTACCTGAAGGTTCCTAGTTGCAATGTCTTAGTTATTGTGCTTGGCCACTATTGACGTGTCGTCTGCACAAAGGTTAATTATGGTCCCTGGTATTCTAAGGACATCGACTGTGTATATGTTATACAGCAGCGGAGACAGAACAGCTCCCTTTGGAACTCTTGCCTCCGGAATTCCTACTTGTCCAATACGAATCCCGAATTTGCAGTTTATGAGGTACGAGTAGAGTAGCTCTGTCATGGCAATGCTGTATCCATAGTTCTTTATTTTGCAGATCAGTCCTTTGTGCCAAACTCTGTCAAATGCTTTACTTAGGTCTAGGAAGGCTGCTCCGGTGTACTGTCTTATCTTTGAAGTCTGCTGCGATATATTCTGTGAGCCTGAGTACCTGGAGTTCACTTGACCACACTCTGAGTACTAGAGTGTTTGGCTTTAAATTCGAATTTAGCTTCCGGTAAGACCCGTATTTTTTCTGTTTCCTCTTCGTGCCTTGAGCACATCACTCCTTCAGCAATTTTTCTGACTGCTGGCAGTAAGCTTATTGGCTTGTAGTTCTGTAGAAAAATGCTGTTTTTTCCTGATTTATGGATTGTAATCACACGGGCTTCTATACATCATTTAGGAAATCTTCTGAAACTCATCAGTTCATTTATTATGTTGGTCAGATAAACGACTGCTTTCGCTGGGAGGTATTTTAGAGCCCTGTTGGTAGATTTTCCGGATCAGGTCAATCACTTCTTTTCGGATGTTCCATTGGTGGATCTTCTGCTTCTGCCGGTTTTCTGTAGTAGTTTTCTTCGACTTTCTCTTCAAAGTCAAAGTCTTCTTCTTGGTGGTAGTTCATGGAACACTCTCTTTCTAGGGTGGTTCTCATAACTTCAGCCTTGTTTTCAGTGGTATATACTATGCCGTTTTCTTCATGTAGATGTGGCATTGATTTCCTGTCGTTTCTTATGATTTTCTACAGTTTCCTCTGACTGACTATCTTACTTAATGAAGAAAAATGTGTAGCAAACCCATTAAAATAAAATAAATTCTTATAAATAAACAATTTTTGCAATCCGCTGTACATTCTAGATCAACCTCCCTTCCTTCTACTTACGCAGTTCTATTATGTTATCTTTTTTATCTATCTACGGTCACTGGTATCAAATCTTCTCATAACAATAGTAAGTTCTGCCGAAGCTGCCGAGCTAAAGTTTTTCCTGTATAACCCTGATTCAGGAATTGTGGCCTATTTGGAATCCTATTCAGTTTAGAACTTCCCCCCACACAGTCTCTAACCGCCTTTTGCTGCTATTTGACTATGTTTATTTTATATTTTGTCTAATTTTCTGCACCGTATGTTATAATAATTCGCAATCATGATTCATATATAACCCTTTTTGCTTTCATGTTCAGTTTTCTACCATCGTTTCTACTGTCTTATCCCCTCACCTTTATTACTATGTAGTTTTTCATTTATTTGTGTATTTCATGATTCATCTATGGTAATCCTCCTTCGTTGTTTAATACATTTAGGCCCACAATTATTTATTATATTTTTTTGGACATCTTTAATACTTTTATCTATATCTCTAAACAGTTTTATATATTTGTAAAAGCAATATTTCCTATTTAAGTTCTCCTTTTCAAATCTACTATATCGTTTAGTGTGTTAATCAATACTCCAAAATGAAGTTTCGGAAAATATTTCACCTTTTTATACTTCCTAGCTTTTTTTTTAAATTTCTTGGCATACAACTCTAATATTCTTTTCACTTCTTACCACGGTTATTGATGAAATTTTTTCAAACATGATCGTTCATTATCTTCCAGGGACAGTACCCTCGTTTCGCCCCTAGAACTTACGACACGGGACTGAATATATCCGAATTTCTTTATAAATAATGAAAATCTGATACTTGTGACAACATCTTGTTAAAATTACATCCTATTAAATTTTTTATTGTGAGACGTAGGTGGCTTCGGTGACGTAAAGATTTTTTATGAATGTTTCATATTGTGTGTTTCCGCTATGATGGTTTTGATGAGAAATTTTAAATTTAATAACCAGACAACAAATGAAAATAAATCATCGAATCTATTGTTTTATTTATTATAGGTTGTAATAAAACGTGCCGGAATAAAAAGTAAATAATCTGAAATTCTGTTGATTTGGTAAAAGTGTCTTTAGTTTAATTGGTTTATTTTAAAAAGCTGCATTTTTGGACGACATAAGGAAAGATTAACTCTAAAAAAGTAAGCTTCAAGTTCCATGAACTTGATTCAGATTTAATATGGTCCAAAAGAACTTACAAAATTTAGTTGAAAACTTTATTGAACACGGAATATCACTGGGTCGGTTATTCACAAGATTATTAAAAGGTTTTTAATTCTAGTTGACCTTAAACATGTAGCACATACTTCTCCTTCAAGTGTCTCCTAGAACGTTGACAACTAATTGCATGCATGATCTTCATTTTATCCACTGCTGTTTGAAATAGTAATCTGGTGCTAACTCCGTACCACTAACACATGTTCTTGAGCCACGAGGCATTTCTTATGCCATGAGGTTATTATGCACATACTTCAATTCTGGTTCGTTTGTTCTTTCTTGGTTATAAAACCAGGAATTCGCCCTCTCTGTTGAGAGGTTCGTGGTTCTACTTTTTAAGGCTCTCCAAGGAGTGGGATCAGTCCCACACTAATTAAATTGGATTGAATGAAACGATTTGAGGCGACGGAAGTGGATAATGCAAAAGTGGAAATGGCATTCAGCGGCCTTGTTTTGGTTTGGTTCCGAAAATTCAAAAATTAGAATTCAGGAAACACCATAAAAAACGGTCCTTTTCCGAATTTATTGGACTTTAGACTATTTGGAAAACCACGGAAAACTAAATATTCCTCTGTCTTTTCAGTTATTAAGTACCTAATGCTGTACTCATAAAGAGTATTTTTGAGGATATTAAAGTACTGGTCAGGGAGTTCGGTGCCAACGGAGGTCAGCAAAATTGTAGAGAGAAAAAGTAGATTGCGTTCGGAATATCAGAAGAATAGATGTGATTGAAGGTATCAAGGCGTTTTTAACACTTTTTGAGGAGGGTTTGCACGTTGGTGTTCGGGTGCTAAGTGATCCTAAGCACGGATTTCTTGCTTTAGGATTGGATGCGTGTTGCATAGTTTGAGGCGAGATTGTATATAAGGACTGAGTTGATCTTTTTAGAGTCTCGAGGGAATTTTTCTCTTCATCTCCAAAATCCTGTTACCACTGTCAGCGTTAAATAGCCAGTACAGAGGAGCACAGTATTAATTATGGGTCTTGTATTGATTTTGAGAGAAAATAAGACTATCCAACACTAGAATAGGAACCTACATAGAATGTTCAGATCATGTTTCAGTCTGGTAAAATGCACAATGTTATTCAAGAAATGAACAGGTTTAATATCGATGTACTGGGTATCAGTGAAGCTAGGTGGCCCAACTTGGGTTGTTTTTCAACAGACGAAGCTATAATATATTATTCCGGTAGCGAGAATAACTAACACAGACACGGCGTGGCAGTAATAGTTAATAAAAAATATAATAGAGCACTGGAATGCTATTTTCCTATCTCAGAAAGGGTAATGGTACTGAAGTTGGTGACATCTCATGCCAAACTGAATTTGATACATTTGATACCTCGGAGAAAGAAGTCAGAAACCAGATAGACTACATTATGATCAATGAAAGATACCGTAATGCTGTTAAAGCCGTAAAAACATATCCTGGATCAGACATGGCCTCAGATCACAATCCACTTATCGCCAAGATTACACTCACCCTTAAGAATATAAAAGACACCAAAGAATCCCTACAATTGACACAAGAAAACTTAAAGAACCTAACGTAAAAGAATGCCTGCAACATGAACTGCATGTGAACTGCAGCAAATTGAACACAAACACTGGCAGGCAAAAGAAACATACTTTGAAGAGAAATACAAAGAGATCGAAGACCTTCAAAATAAATATGATCTGTTTAACCTACACAAGAAAATTAAAGAACTGGCACAAATAAGAAAACAAAATCCCACTGGTGCACTTCTGAATAGACAAGAGACTACTATTCTCAGACGGACGAGAAAGTATAAATATGGGCAGAAGATATCGACGAACTGTTCGATGATGAAAGAGGAGATCTGGAGCACATAGAACTTACGTCAGAAGAAATAGGTCCATATATTACAAAAGAAGAAATATTACACGTAATAAAAACAATGAAGGGTGGGAAAAGCCCTGTACCTGACATGTTTCCTATAGAAATCGTAAAAATTCTAGATGAGAAGCAGATTGATGTTTTAGTGACACTCTTGAACCAAATTTATAGTTCAGGCGTATTACCCAAAGAGTGGATAACGTCGATTTTTATTTGCCTTCCCAAAAAGAAAAACGCAAGAGAAGCTACCGCACCATTAGCTTGATGTCTCATATGCTAAAGTTACTACTAAAAGTCATCCATAACCAAATATATCACAAACTGGACATAGACGTTAATGATACACAATTTGGTTTTCGCAAAGGCCTAGGAACGCGTAAAGCTCTTTTTTCACTTAATATACTGATACAAAGATGCCAGGACGTCAATCAAGATATATACGCATGTTTTATTGACTATAATAAAGCATTCGATAAAGTACGATATGAACAATTAATGAATGTCCTGAAATCAAAGAAGTTTGACTACAACGACCTCAGGATCATATCAAATTTATACAGCGAGCAAAAGTACGTATTAACGAACAGCTGTCAGAAGAAATTGAAATTAGACGTGGAGTGAGACAGGGATGCGTATTGTCGCCAATTCTTTTTAATGCCTACACCGAAGGGATCCTGAAAAAAGCTCTTGAGGGTGAAAGAGCTGGAATAAAGGTAAATGGAGTTTCCATTAACAACATTAGATATGCGGACAACACTGTGATCTTAGCAGAAAATATTGAAGATCTTGATATTGAGAATGGTGACCAGAATAGCGGAGTATGGAAAAGAGTACGGTCTAACAATGAACGTCAAGAAGACGAAATTTATGAGAATATCGAAAACTCAAAGAAATATAGAAGTGGGTATATACTGTGGGTGTATAGAAGAATTCTGAAAATATCGTGGACAGAACACGTCACAAACAAAGAAGGTTCTGAGAAGGATGACTAAAGAAATAGAAATTTTAAATACAATTAAAACAAGAAAATTGAAATATCTCGGACATTTTACACGTGGAGAGAAATACACCTTGCTCTAACTGATTATGCAGGGAAAGATCCAAGGAAAGAGAAGCATAGGGAGGCGTAGAATGCAATGGCTGCACAACCTGAGAGAGTGGTACGGATGTACATTGTACATCAAATGAACTTTTCAGAGCAGCCGTCTCAAAAGTCCTAATAGCTATGATGATTGCCGACCTCTGTCGCGGAGATAGCACTTAAAGAAGAAGATTAATTTTGAGAATGTGTAGTAGTTTCTTGATTTGTGGTTTGTCAATGTTTAGAAGGATAAGATACTTTTCTATTTATCCTGTCCGTAAGATAAAGCGTTTGGTGTACAACAGCATCATGCTTTTTAACACTGCACCCTTTATTCGTAGTAAAAGTAAAAAAGCGAACTATGGATAGAGATACCAGTACTCAACAGATTATAGTAACTGTATTAAGAATGCAAATATGTAAATTTTTTGGGGAAATAAACATTTTGCAGGAAATCAAAAAATTTAAACCGAAATTAATGATTTTCCCCTGATCATTAAAAAATTAATAGTTGCTATTTAGTTTACTGGACTATAAATGCTTTTCTAAAATCTATTCTCATAATATTTCATCTGACAACGTTATTTACGACTTTTATATTATTCAAAACGTTTCTTGTTGGGTAGTCCATATATTTAAATGTGTAAAGCCAATTCTATACGGTAAAAGTACCTCTTTTTACAAAAAAGGACAAGCTAACACCCAAATAAATTATCCATAGGAGATAGATGCATTTTTCTTGTCACGTAGTTCTCTTTTTAGTGATACTTCCTACATCGAAAGATTATGTTATGCTAAAAACGGCCAGCCTCTTATTTCGAATATCACTTTATTTATTAGTCATCTACTGCAATGGTTTCAATGATTTCTCGGAAGTATTTATTTGTAATAAATAATCAACATTAGATATATCAGGTAACAACGCTGCTTTAGACTAGGATGAAACTATAATTAAGTCGTGTAATAACTACGAGAAGACAATTAAAAATAGAATAACTTTCAATGTTTTATCTTTATTAAGTAATTCTTGATACTCCCGCGAATCCGACAATGTCTTTTTTGGCTGTATTTCCTTTTAATTGGCTTTTAATTTTTACTTATGCTTCCGGTAAATCTGAAAATCTTGTAAGCGAATTACGATACCGAATTGTAATATATACATACCGAAACTATGAAACAACTGGCAGGGAAACAAATTACTGGGGTGCAAAATCAACCGGACATTCAGATTTTTCCTAAAAACTGGCGTTTAAAAAAGTTTAAGATGTTCCCAACTGAGTATTTGATAAAAAAATTTAAAAGTCAAATTTATTACAACTCAAGAATGTTACACAGAAAAAACAATAAACAATTCAAAAAATTTGCAAATTTGCAAAGAAACAAAAATTATTTTTTTAAATATAAACATTTTTTATGGAAAACGATATTTAGTAGAGTATATTACCTCTACGAGCCCTAATTACGGCTCTCATTCGATCGGGTATACTTCGGATTAAGGCAGCAAAGTCTGCTTAAGGGAATTGCTCCCTTCTTCTTCTTCTTGTGCCACTCCTATCGGAGATTGGAAATCATCAAGGCTATCCTGACCTTGTTTACAGCTGACCTAAAGAGTTCATTAGTGGTACAGCCAAACCACTGTCTCAAATTACGCAACCATGACATTTTTCTACGGCCTGGATTTCGTTTTTCTTCTATTTTTCCTTGCATTATATTTTGAAGTAATGCGTATTTATGTCCTCTCATCAGGTGACCCAAATATTCGAGTTTTCTTCGTTTGATCGTTGACAAAATTTCTGGGTCTCTTCCTATCCTTCTTTCCATATCTCGAAACTTTCAATATTTTTTATGTTATTCTGTTTGAGAGTCCACACCGTATAATAGCGTGTTAAATACGTAGCCCCTTAGCAGTCTTAATCGTAGAGGGATGCTTATATCTCTGTTGCAGAAGAATTTCCTCATCTTTATGAAGGTGGCCCTGGCAATTTCGATACGTCTTTTTATTTCATTGTTTTGGTCTCCAGTTTCGTTTATTGAAGTCCCCAAGTATTTGTAACTTGATACTTTTTCAATTTGAGTGCCGTTTATACTAATATGTGCTGGTTGTGTCATGTTCTTACTGAACACCATATACTTGGTTTTTTTGATATGGATACTTAAACCATAATTGTTGCAGGCAATATTTATATTTATAAGTAATCGTTGTAATTCTTCTACTGTTCTTGCAACTAGTACAGTGTCGTCTGCGTATCGAATATTATTTACAACCTCTCCATTGATTACGATTCCTTCGTTTGCTTTCAAAAGGGTATCCTGGCAGATGCTTTCACTATAAACATTAAATAGCAGTGGTGACAAAGTGCATCCCTGTCATACTCCTTTACGTATTTCTATTGCTTGTGATATCTCATTTTCTATTTTGATGTTAGCTTTCTGATTCAAATATAGATTGAGAATTATTCGCAGATCTTTATTATCTATGTTCTTTCTTTCAAGAATGTCTCTTAGCTTATCATGGCTTACTCTGTCAAACGCTTTTTCAAAATCAATAAAACATGCATGTACTTTCTGATTAACGTCCAGGCATCTTTGTGTAAGAACATTCAAACCGAAGAGAGCTTCTCGAGTACCTAGTCTGGGCATTCAGATCGCCCATTACTATGTTAATGTGTTGTCTCTTTGTTGTTCTCATCTCCTCGTTTAAAGTATTATAGAATTGTTCTATTTCCTCTTCGTCTTTGTCTGCTGTAGGAGCGTACACTTGTATGATGTTTATTATGTTCTTCTTATTTTTCAATTGTATTAACATCGCACGCTCTGAGAATGGAGTAAAGTTTACTACAGCATCTTTCCATTTTGTTGAGATGATGACTCCAACTCCGTATCGATGGGTTGCGGTGTCACTTCCGGCATAATAAAACATTCCATGATTATTTGTGGAACATTTGCCATTTCCTGGCCATTGTGTATCACTCATGCCTAATATGTCTATACTCTAACGATCCATTTCCAACACGGTGTTATATAATTTTCCCGAAGAGAAATCCTTACATTCCATGTAGCAATTTTTATGGTTGTCTTTTTCTTATTACAAGGGTTTCGCAGGTTTACGACCGAGAAAGCCTTGTATTTATCTATTTGTCTTCCCCTGCCGGATCTTGTTATCCGATGTCCATGATCAGTACTTCTCCTTTGCATATCTGCCATGATGATTGTTACTAGGGGTACTCTATGAGTCTTTAATGCAGTGGTTCCCCGTTGCCTTCTGCATCCTTATGCCGTTGACCATTCTGTAGGGTTCATCCGCCTTCGAGACCGATTTCTCAGTCTCAGGACAAAAGAGGTCCCTAAACACTTACTAACTCATCCGCCCGAAGACGTTGGTCAGTAAGTGAGGGACTGCTTATACCGGCAATCACTCGGTGAAATTTTCGCCATATCTGGCTACCCTCACTTAGTTTAGCCTGCAGACCAATGCAGTTGCCCGGGGTGTGGCACGTGGAGCCATAAGTGAGAGATAGGTGTCTTATGAGGACCAGTTATCAAGAACCATCTCCCGTCTATGACGCTAGATGTGTTCGTTCCAATAAAAGGTACTACCTCGATAACACAACCCTACACGTCGATTTGCTCCCATTCGTCATGAATTTCTTGCTCCAAATCATTCATGGTTTCAAACTCACCATAGTTACGTCGAATACGTCGTCCCAAAATATTCCAAGCATGCTCTATTGAATTTAAGTCTGCACTCCTTGGGGGCCATGGTAATAAACGAATCCCAACTTCATCCAAGTAATCCCATGTTATTCTTGCGATATGCGGACGAGCATTATCTTGCATCAGACAAAAGTTTTCTTCAACAAATGGGGAAATGGCACTACATGATCTTCCAACCATTGCTGAATATACCGTTGAGCGTTCAAATTGCCCCCTTGAACTGTAACAAGTTATGTATGAGCCTCTAGGGAAATGCCTGCCCACACCATTATACCTCCCTCTCCAAATTAAACTCTCGGAGTAAAACAACATTGCTGGTAACATTCACCAGCTCTTCTCCATATCCTAGGCCGCCCATCTGATGAGTATCTGTTAAATTTTTATTCATCCGTGAAAAGCATAGCACTCCAATCGTCAACAGCAAAATTAAGCTATTCGCGAGCGAAGTGTAAACCTTGCCTCCGATGATCTGCTGTTATAAGAGGTTCCGTGACAGGTATTATGGACCTTAATCCATATTCATTTAAGCGTCTTCGAACAGTATACACGGAAACTGTGTTTCTTTCAGCGATCTTCAACTTGACGTGGTTCTTCGGCTACCTTGACCTGGCCTCCTGGTATATGGTCCTGTTTCCTGAAATCTTTGTATTTCGAGAAATTCCTAAAGCATTTTCGATGCAACGAATGCTCCGCCCATCATCCTGTAAATTAACAGCTTGTGCTACTTCTGGTTACAGCACAGTTATATGGCATTTTTTACGCCAAATTGTTAATAATTAAAAAAAAAGGATCCCAAAATATAAACCTATAACAACTTAAAAAATTGTCAGATATCTGGATTTGTCACCGTCCCGAACAGGGTCTCTTTTTTGCTTAGTTCCCTGATATTAAACTACATCGTACATTTACACAACTTAATATTTCGTGATACATAATATCTTGCACAATTTTCACATACTTGGTAGGAACTCATTATATAAATAGTAAATCATGGAAGATGATTATGAGGTTAAAAGTTGTGCCAAATATTTATTATTTAATTATATGAATATTTAATTTCAATAACGTTTTTAACAAAATAATTACGGACTGATCAATTTTTAATTTCATCCAATTCTGAGATATATTTCATTGGAAATATACGATAAGAAAAATATAATTGCTGTTTATGTTTACAATGTTACTAATATATTATTGATAAGTGGCCTTCGCGTATTAAATTAAGTAAATCAAATTAAGAAATAGTAAGTGAAAAAATATATATAGATAAGGATCAATAGTTTAAAATAAGCAGACACTTATAATAAATACCTGGGACATAAAATCACAATAGAGCAGACAGCTAGACAGTATATCTCATTTCTAAGCGCATATTTAATTTCATTTTGGTTTTGTTTTCATTTTACATTAAAAAATGGTGAAAGCCTTCAATTATCCATGTCTGTCTGTCTGTCTGTCCGTCTGTAAACACAACTCCTTCGTTATTAAAACAGATAGCATGACAAATGAAGTGTCAAATGAGAGCCCAAAACCCAAAGATGGTATTAAATATTATATCACTTCCAGTTAAAAAGTTATGAGCGAAATTTTGGCAAAAATTACTCAAAATTAGTCAAATCGACGCAAAGTTACACGAAGAGTTCAAATATCTACTTACGGTTCTACTTCCGATTACGTTGGGTGAAAACCTAGGACTTAAGAAGTCTATTTGCTTGTTTGTAGGTTCAGTTTCCATATTTCTTCAACAAAAGGTTTTAAATCAATTCGTTCTATGAGTGCTAACTTTTGTTGCGTTAACTTAGTAGTTAGTTGAGTAAAGGTCAGGTTATCGAAAGTATGTATGAATTCTGATTCTAAAATCTGATGATGAAAGAATAGAAATGTCAAAGACAATGGACAACTAAAAGATTCTGTGCAAAGAAAAATATCACATTTAAAATGTTCAAAAATATTTAAAAAAAACGCTTTAAAGGTGTCAATGCTGAAAAATGGCAGAAATGTATAAATTTTCTAGCCAAGGAAACAAGTTAGTTTGCTGTAGAAAACGTCCTAAGGTGCGCTGTTTGCCATGGTGGTAATTAGATAATTACATGATGCAAGATACTACAGGAAACGGATGCAAATTCAAATATTTGTACAATATTTGTAAGTCATTTCGCAGAAATACTGACCAGCTTGCGTAAGAAATATTTTACTTCGGTAATTTTATCCTAAAATATAATAAACTGTACGCCTAAATTTAAGGAATGACAACTTATCAGTGACTTATTTTTCTCCCTCTAAATCACAGGTTTATACAAATCAATAGAGAATCACTCGACTTGACCAATGTTTTTAGCGAATATCATCTCAATTTCGTTTTTCGTTCGCCTTTTTTAATTTTTGATCAAATTGGTTAGATAAGCACTCTATTACTTCCATTCTTAAACAACTAACGTACGCACATCAAAAATGTCTAAGGAACACCATTATTATTCCACTTTTTTCAATAAAAACATGACATGTAAATTAATCTGTCAATTGGACTGTTTTATTAAAGCCAAAATGACAGCCTGTCAAGTTCATATGATTAATTGCTTCAAATTGTAAAGAAATAGTGCTTTAAATTTTAAAGACAGTCTTTAGATACTTTAAAATTTTACTAAAACAAGATTATTAAATTGCAAAATTAGTTATGAAGCGTCGGCTTTTAACACATGTTCAAATAGAAAGTGCTGTGAACATGATTCAGGCTGCAACTTCTCCTTCTAGACCGTAGAAGATGCTCTCTGGTGGTTGCCGGCCACTGTATACTCAGGCGGCACCTTCATCTGCTTGGATTGGCCCACGGTACCGCCCTTGTAATGAGGAGGAGGAAACCTCCTCACACGTCTTCTGGAAGGGCCCGTCACTGGCCTATCAGAGGTGGCAGATCCTGGGTTCGATCTTTATGCAACCTAGCAAAATGAGGGAGTTACCCTCAAAGAAATAGCCGGAATAGCCTGGGCCTTAGAAACGCCGAAGACTAGGTCCTTATGGGCCTATTCCGTATAATAGGGATAATACAATGGACCCGTCTTAAGGGGTCTAAGTGTCTGATGGGCCTACCCCGATCTACCATAACCAAAGTGCTGTGAATATGATTCAGGCTGATCTTTCACAAGCTGATGTTGCATTGTCGCGTCGATAAGAACAATTTGGTAACGTCGCTGAAAGACATGGGGGTCGTCAACATGAAACCAATCGACATGATCGGTATGTGGTAGGATTAGCTCGTCGAAATGTACATATAACTGTACGTGAACTGTATGGGGCCTTAGAAAACACTCACAACATTACTGTATTTGACCAAACTTTAAGGAATAATTTACATGTAACTGATCTGCACGCCAGACGTCCATTGAAAGTTCCCATGTTACGTCGTGAAAATCGTGGACTCAGATTAAGGTGGGCACGAGAACATGACATTGTGTAGTAGGGCTTACAAGAACGGAGTTCTGTGTTATTCACAGGTGAAGCTAGGTTTTGTCTCTATCCTGATTAAAGAAGAGTGTGAGTTTGGAGATGACTTGGTCGACAAACGAGACTCAGATATGTACAGGATGTTCGTCCACATAGTGCTCTACAATTTATGATGTGGTCTGGAATAATTTTAATCATCGAACTGTTCCCGTTTTTATAGAAGGCTCAACTTTGAATCAATCTCAATATATTGATCCTATCTTAGAGCCTGTCGCCCTTCCATTTTCCACTGCTGCAGGTCCTGATTTGCGTTACGTACAGGATAATGCACGGCCACATACTGCAACAGCAGTAAGAGATTCGACCACATACTGCAACAACATAGATTATGTATGGAATATGCTTCAGAGACAGATTGCTCCTTATCTGCACAATATTTATATTAGATAAGGTCTTCAAGATTTTCTTAAACAGGAATAGAACCTATTGTCTCAAAACGAAATTGAAAATTTAATTTTAAGCATGCCAAGGAGGTGTCAAGCTGTAATTAATCCTGCTGAAGGAAACACAGATTTATCAAACACATTTTTTGTTAGACTTTTATGTTTTGTGTTGACTTTTATGTTGAAATTTTTATTTATTAAATTTTATTTAATAATTTATTGTTCCCTTAAATTAGTACATTTCTTAACTTTTTTTTGATTATTCGATCATAAAGATACTAAAAGTACACTAAAATTGAACTGATTTTATAGCTGACTAATCAAGCATTATAACCATATGTCATTTTTTAAAATCCAATCAAAATTGATGTATGTATATATGAAAAAAACTTTGTTCCTTATAGTCCAGTAAATGAACGTGTAATACGGCAACACCCTGTAATTTTCCGTGTCACCACCAAATTGCATAAAAATTTGGTTTTACTTACTCTCCACTTTACTTTTGGACTTGTGCCGTTGGTTGCTTTTTATTTTTTAGGGGTTAAAACTACCCCTATTAGAAAAAAATCGTATAATTATAAATTAAAGCGGATATTAAAGCAATTAATTGTAAATTCATTTTCTTTAAATCATTTTTTAATGAAGTGAATAAATGTTAATTAATATTAAACAACATAATTTAAGATTTTATCACAGTTTAACCCCTAAATCTCACCCCCTAGATTAGTTATAATTAAAACAATGTCATTGAATACATTGTCTCCACTGATTTGCATAGAAATTTGGATTTAGGTTATACTTATCCTCTACTTCAAAATTAGACTTCTTCCGTCGGTTTTTTTTATTTTTTAGGGGTGAAAACGACCCTTATGAGAAAAAAATCATATAATTGTAAATCCCAGCAATTTCTAATTATTTAATTATAAACTGACATTAAATTTAGATTTCATTACTGTTTTACATTATATATAATTTCCAACCTTATAAAACCACCCCTTGCGAATAAATTTAAATAGTTGTAGTTTTTTTTTCACTGAAACTATAAATACAATAATTTTTTAATCAAAATGTTATGAATTTATTTTATTTAAACTTAAAAAACAACCCTTATTAGTCTGTAGGGATGCGTAAAAGTATGTCTATGCCTTAATAGCATATTATATGCATCTTACAATGCTCCAGTATACTCGTTCTTATATCTCCTGAATTGTGTGATTGGTTTTTTACTCATGACTCGGTTAGCTTTTGAGTTACGAAGTACTTAAAACACCGTTTTGTAAGTTTTTTAAGGGTAATAAGATCATTTAAATTAATTTTTTAAATCCTAATTTTTAAAAGGGCTTTAGTTGAAAAGGCTTGAACTAGTCACTAATTATGAGTGTGTGAACAATCTTAAATAATTTTTGTCTCAGGTACAGAAAAACAAAAGAAAACAAAATGTTCAGAAAAGCAAAACCTATATTTTTTTACTCTTCAAGATTTTTTGTATCACCAAATACTTTTTGTTAAAGTTCAAAAAGTTATTTTGAAAAAAAAAGATTTTTTTCAAAATTTTAAAAAATTTTCTTTTACTTTAAAACCAAATTTGTTGAAAAAGAAGCACTTAAACCGGTTAAAGGTAATTGTGAAGCGGTAACAATTAATTTTATTGGGGGTGCTAATTAGGAGGTTATTTTTACGATGTTTTTACCAACAAAAAAAGGGGCCAACTTTATTTTGAGCGCCAGAAGCTTAAAAATTAAACAAAAATAAAGCTATTTTTTAAAAACTTTCAAAAAGTTTTAATGAGTTTTCCCCGAAAAGTGCTTAATTTTTTTATTATTTCACGTTGAAATATTCGATTTGAAATTTGACAAATAAGAAACTACTTTTGTTGAGCTACAACTCTGATTCTACTGGGTCTGCAGACTTCATAAGTACACAATTTTCTTGTTTTTTGATAAGCTACATTTTTGCCAAAATTTTTTTTTCGATAAATACTTACTTGTTAAGTTATTTGTGAAAAACCGTCTAAAAACGTGGTTTTTATTTTGAAAAATGAACATTTTCACTCGCAATTAACTCAAAAGTATTGACTTCATGAAAAAACTCCATATACTTAATAAAGGTTGGTTAGAATTAGTCAATTTATCCATTTCTAAACTTATTTTGAACGTATGTTTTTTCTACCCCGAGAAGGGGTGGCTTTCACCCCTCAAAGTAAAAGCAACCCTAGGCTTGAGTCCAAAAGTGAAGTAGAGGGTAAGAGGAATCTAAATGCACATTTTCAAATTAGTCATGACGAGGAAAATAATACTCCAAAACGGTCATTTAGGCATATTTATTAGACATTTTTAATGTGTTTATTTGTCATGAATATCAAATATATGTAGATCAGTGGTAAAGTTTTAGTATCTTTATATTTTGGTTATTTATTGTCCTTTTTCTACGTTATCACCAGTGTATTCTATGTGACTTCGCAAAAATCGTAGTGATAACCAGTTAACATAATAATTTAAGGAATCTCAAAAATAGTTTACAGTTATGAATAATAAGTCAACTATGTCCCTATAAACAGGATATAAAATACAAAATAAATAATGGCTTCGTTCGCACACATATTCTTTGAATATTTATCATCCAGAAGATAACGTATTAGCTACAATATTCCAAGAATAGGTAAAATTTTATTGACTCACTTTACTTCATTGGACTGGCAATAATTTGTTTCAATAACATAATTATACTGATGATATTGTAATAATTTAATTGAATTTCTTCATTATTGTTGTGGTTTCTATTTGTAAATATAAATTTAAAGATTATATTATAAATACTCCAAGAAATTTGTTAAAAAGCTGTACAATTATAGCTGTACAATTATTTGGTTAATATTTCTACTCTTTCTTTCTTTCTTATTAAAGCAGATATATTACCTAATATAACCTTACTCTAATAAAAATCAAAGTTCATAATATTACCTTAAACGTAATTTAGAAATATTAATCAATCTTAACCGAGTCAAGAAGGTCTAAAAGTTCTGCGAAGGGATCACTAATTGATCCACCGCGGTGCGCCTTTCAAAAGTTATCTTGAGACACCACTGTAACGTCATTGGACTGCTTAAAAAGACAAACAGTGAGTTTATGGAAACCAAAGAGAAAATTGATGAATCTACATACAGATCATCAAACATACCTAAGAGTCTAGCAGCGAAATTCTTCACAAATAATAAAATCGAAAGGGCAAGCCCTACAAGTCTTTTGGGGAGGATGATATCTCTTCAGTTCTTCTACAACAGAGAACGGATATTTTACTGCCTCATCTAGTAAAAATTTTCAAGATGAGTTTATTCTTAGGGTATATTGCAAAAGCATGGTGACAGGTTAGAGCCTGCTTCATTCGTAAGAGTGACAAACGTTTTCCAAAAAAAACCTAAGTCATATAGACCTATTGTCTTAGCCTCCTTGTCTAGCCAAAAACCTCGACAAGGCCATCTCCTTAAAAGAAATGACATTATGTGCGTTCATAGAAATAGAGGGTGTATCTAATAACACCTCATCAGAGTGTATTAACTTTGCTACAACATAAATAGGTATACCACCTTCCATCATTAAATGGATTCGATCCATGTTCAGTCCTAGGCATGTAATTAATTAGAGATCAGTCCACAAGAGGCTACTATAAGAGCAGTAAAGAGTTGTTCTCAATGATTAATAAGATTCCCCATTCAATTTTGATTTCATGTGTACTGTGTCGACGATCTTTTAACAAAGCTTAAAAGTGAAGGATTTCGTGCTTTGAGCTATGCAGACGATCTATTTGTAGTAGTTATTGGTAAACATGACAGTATTTTACCTGGTGTTCAAAAGAAGGACTATCAGTAAATCCTAATAAAACGACAGGTGTTTCTTCATACAGCCAAACTGGATCAAAGGCTCTGCAGTCTGCAATCTATAAGTTGTTAAGAGCTTGGCACTGCAAACAACCGCTTAGCATCTGACCGGATGCAACAAAGTAACTTTCTGGTGTTGAGATTGCTGATATTTTTGCTAAAAAAAAAAACAAATTTTCCTTTTATTGGACCAGACTATCAAAACCGGCTCACATGGAAAAGAAACTTGTGTAGTCTGCTGAGAAAATATTCTACGTCAAAGACAAGCAACAAGGTTATTACAATCTTCTCTCCTCGCTACGCAGAAATACTCTTAGAGCTTCAGAATACCGAAGCCAGAGTAATCACGGGTATTATTACTGCTCGACCATTGCTCACTCAGATATTATCTCTGTAAAATGGACAAAGTGAACAGAGCAACATGAAAATTCTACAAAAATGCAGAGGAAACGGAATACAAAAAATATCTTACAGGTGGCAACGGGAAAAGGTCGTCCATGCCAATCGACTACTTTGAAATCTATAATCTACTACTTGTTTCTGGTATTTAGTTGTGACAACTTAGTACCAAATCTTCTATTTTCCAGGAAGTTATGTGCATCTCCATTCTTTCTTTCTTTCTACAAATGTGTATTATATATGGTTTAACCATTTCTCCTAGTTCAATACTTCATTTGACATTTTGCCATCCATTTCGCAATTCTTTCACCACGGTTTATTCGCCTTGCCTATGCTCCAGAGGTGTTTCTTCAGTTGACGATGTGCAGTTATCATCGTTATGGTCATCTTCACCTTCCGTCTGCAAAGATCCATTAAACTAGATGAAAGCCTTGTGTCAATATTCCTAATGATATCGCTTTTTCTCTGTAGGGCTCTCCATTTCTTATTGTAGCACTTTTTGTGGAGTTAACTTCAAAGTAAGCTTTAACCTCAATGTAAGTCACATCATGATCTTGTACTATTAGTTTACGCATATCATCTAAAGTGACCCAACCTCAGATTGAGGATCTATTTAACAAAAACATCCAACACTACCTAGAATAAATTCGAGAAACTATTAGTAGAATGCCGAGGAATAAGTTTTTAAAATTGAAACGAGTGAAAATACACACCAATCAAAAAGAGTGGAAGAGGGTATGGGGAGGAATTAAGTTCACTCTTATTCGGATGTACACTTCTTTAATAATATCTACTTATCTGCTTTTTAGGACCAATGTAAAATTAAGCAATGAATGAAAATAAAAAACCGCATTAGATTTCTAAATATAAAGGTGGGTATTTCCCACTTAAAATGAAATAATCTACTACTAGTTATTATCATACACATGCATGAAAACAATAATAGAGTATTAGTATTGTAACTTAACTGAAAATGATCGTTTTAAACATTTCATTATTGGTAAGTGAAAATAAACAGCTTTTGTTTTATTTGCGCTTTAAAAATTAATATTTTTTACTGACGTTTTCTACAGTCGAATCAAAATACTCTATTTTATAGTTTTTATCGATGTTTATTCGTTAAAAAAAGTTCCGATACTACAAATTTCATATAATATATAATTTTAGTTGATATAATTGATAAATAATTATTTAGACCACATAGTAACTTTATCAGAATAATATATTGAGTTGCTTCCAAGATTTCCTTCTGAGTTACAACGAAAATACTAACGGGAGAGTTTTTCTATTTTGATCACACAAGATTATTAGATCCAAGTATATTGGGTGTTTTTGCGCATCAAGAGAGTAATTTTTTATTGTAAGCTTCTCGTTTTAGGTTTTGTTTTTTCTAGTGTCTCGTCTTAAATTTTTACGTATTTTAATTACCTACATGGATTTCTGTTTTAATATTTATTTATTTATTACCACGTGTGATAGTGCTAACGTACTTGTGAAAAGGAGGGGATTAGATAAGTCACTTTGGTTTTTTAAGTACAACACTCTGTACATTGTATTATTATTGGAATACTTAGTGCCAAATAGTTTAAAGTAATTAAGTAAATATATAACGCTGTGATTTTGACATTAATAATTCATAAAACCAACAATAGCTTGAAGTTTATTGAAAAGTTTTGTAAAATAAATTGTATTAATAACTAAAACTGACAGTTGTTTTATGTGTTTTTAAAAGTTCTACAATAAAGATGGTTTGTAATGAAAGAGAGCGAATTACTATTTGAATGATGAGGGACTACGGCGATAGAAAAAGATCTTGTAGTGAGGTAGCTAACTTGTTCAATGTTACTTTTCCAAACCATTTTCGTATGCATAAGGCGATTGTAAAAAATTGTAAAGCTCTGTGAGGAAACCGTAAAAGATAGGATTCGAACAGGTAAACAAAAACTGTTATAAATTACAATAAAATTTTATAGACTACAAGCCCGTGGGACATTTTTAAGGGGTCATTTGACCCAGCATGAATCACATATAGATCAATACTACAATATATAATAACAACACTGTAGAAACTCTGCCGTCAATTATTATCGGTACAGGTGTCTACACAGGTAAGGTAAACTTACCACTCAGGGGGTATACTGTGGCATTTTGGCCAAATACTGCATTTATAACTTAGGTAGGTAATACAAAAATAATGACCTGCGACCTAATGCCGTACATAAATATTGGTATCAGTAGCAGGGATAATCCTTGATTTTCGGAAAATTTTGACCCCATTTTCGGCAATTTGGTACAGTACGGCATTCATACCCATAGTTTCGGATAGTTATTTAGATTACTTTTTTGCAATGCCGTACATATCGACTGGTACAGGGGTGAGAAATCTAGGGCACAACCCTTTATTTTAACCCCCATTCGTTTAGGTCATTGAAAAATGTACGGCATCAATTCCAAATGATTACTTGATTCGTAAAAGAATTCTTGGCAACTATGCCGTCTAAAAGTTATAGTTCTTGCAAATGTTAATAAACAGTTATCTGTATTTGGGAATAGAATTGTTGTTTTCTGTAAGATAATTATTTCTTTTTACTTTTTTTTTGGTATTTACTTTTTTGACAAAATATAACTAAAAAGTATCAAACTAATTCATAGGCGGTTATAATAAATAGGTTATAATACATTTTTTTAGGGCTTAGGGTGCATTTCTTAGAGGACACAATTTTATTCTTATAAGGTGTTGGGGGGTAAGTATAAGCGTAAGTTGAAGTTCAATATTGTGAGGTCGCCACCCTTGTCACGCGGCCGCCATCTTGGAAAAAGGATTTGGCAAAAATCTTTAAGAGTAGAGTGCTTGAAGAGCTTGAGGAAAAACATACGGTAAATGACTGGTGTGGCAAGCCAATAGTAAAGTTGTGATGCGAATGTGAGAGGAAGTGTTAGGAAAAACATCTGATAAAGGGCCTAGTATGTAGCTAGTAGTATAAACCTAGAGACAAAGAAACTTCGTGGTAGTGGAACGATAAAGTGCAACAGAAGGTTAGAGAGAAGAAAGATGCTAGAAGACTATGTAGGTATGACTGGTATAAAGAAGAGGAAGATAAGGATATATACAAGGCAGCAAAGCGGGAAGCAAAGCGCGCTGTAGCTACTGCTAAGATTGTCGGCACAGCTGTATGAAGAGTTGGAAACACCCGAGGGGATGAAAAGGTTATACAGCATTGCTGAAGCAAGGGAAGAATCATTAAAGAACTTGACTCACGTGAGTCAAGTTTATCACGCAGATTAAGAGTCCGGATGGAAGAGTGTTGAAAACCGATGTTGAAATACAGCAAAGACGGTATGAGTACTTTAGAAAGTTTCTAAATGAAGAACACCAGAGGAGAGACAGAAGATGCGGGATCCCAAATGAGAATGCAATACCGAGGATAGCGAGAGATGAAGTTATCGAGAGAATGGTAAGGCATTAGGATCTGATGGAATACCTATGGAGGTTTGGAAGGCTCTAGGAGACGAAGGAGTTGATATTTTGTGGCAAATGATGAGTAGGATATATGAGGAAGAAAGGATACCCAATGCATGGAGAATGAGAGTGTGATGGTATCATTGTATAAAGATAAAGGGGACATTCAGGACTGTAAGAACTATAGAGGGATAGTTAATGTCGCACACAATGAAAATTTGGGAGAGAACTGTAGAGCGAATGTTAAGGAGGGAGACATCGATAGGAGAAGAACAGTTTGGGTTTATGCCCGGAAGGAGGACAACGGATTAAGGTAGCAGATCAAAAACGGACTATATGTGGTTAGGGGGAAGAGGAATAATTGGGGACATAGAATTACTTGGAGAAAAATAAGGACGAGTGAGAGAATTTAAATACGCCTAAATAACCGAAAATGAGACACTAGATCGAGAAATTTTCCACAGGATACATGCGGGTTGTTTTAACTGGAAGCGAATGAGCGGGGTTCTTTGTGATCGAAAAATTGGGGAAGGGCTGAAAGGAAAGATATACAAAAGTTTGGTGAGACTTGCGTCGATGTACGACGATAAAGTATGGCCTGTAAAGAAGATTCAGGAAAAGAAGATGGAGGTAACTCAAATTAAAATGTTATGGTGTGTGTTGGGTAAGACTAAAAGCGAGAGGATCAGAAAAAACTTGATTAGGGAAAGAGCCAGTGTGACTACAGTCTCAAAAAAGATTCAAGAACAAAGACTGGAATGGAAATTATGTGGGACGAAGGATAGAGAAATTGATGGAAGGAGAGGTAGGAGAAAACCGAGGAGAAGATGGAAGGACTGTGTAGCAGAGGACTTAAAAGAGAAAGGTTTAGTTGAAGAAGACATGACGGACAGAAATGAGTGGCGACGAAGAGTAAAGAACAGCGACTCCTGAAACGGAAAAAGCTGGAGAAGAAGAAGAAGAATAACATATAGGAAGTTATTTTTTCTGTATTCGTTATGTTCGCATCTTTACACGAATTCCAAAAAAATCATAATGTCTTACGACCCTTAAAACCCGATTTTTTAGAAATTTACCGAGGCTTAGTTTACAAACAATGAGCAATTTAAATAAAACCATTGTACAATAATAAATATAATTTAAGATTAATTAACAGTATGGATTTGATTTTCAAATAATAAATTAATTTTTTTGTAAAATGTATTTTTAAAAGATATTATTTATAATTATATTGCATACATATTTAAGTTACCTATCTTTTCGTAACCTTTTTTACTACTAATAATAAGAGAAAAGTAAAATTTTGCAAAATAAATATTTATTTTAAATTGTTTAAACAAATTACTCGGTTAAATAAACAATTCTCAAATTAACTAATTGAATTTTTATAGTCTATGCAACGATGTACCCCACATTAAAACATCAATTTTCGTTGATTAAATATTCGTAAAATCAAAAAATAAAAAATGCTAACTCGGATTCTAAGCGTAGGACATTGATTTTTTTTTAGTTAGTTTAAAAATGCCGACATTTGGAATAAAAAAATTAACTTTCTATATGCTGATTTATCTGAGTTATTTTAAATGTGTATAAGCTTAAAGTCACAGCCCTTTTACAAACCATTTTCCAATATGTATTTAAAAATAATTTTTTAATCAATAAATGATTTAATTGAAAAAGTAAGACTTTCTCTTTAATTTGGTATTTTCAGAAAATATGTAAACCTAATAGTTTACGTATAATAACGTTATAGATAAAAGCTTTCTGGGATAAACAATTTCAATTTTGCAATAATTGTTAAGTGAAACAATTCATATTTTCCCTATTATCACGCAAAATTAAAGTTTTTTGCACATTTTTAGAAAAGTTATTAATAATTTTCAAAAAATCGACTTTTGAATCTATTTTTGTAATAATTAAGCAACACATTAACAAAAATAACTATACAAACTCATGTCCATATAATTTACCGGTTTTCACCTTTAGTATTTAACCCTCTATTGCAGGAATTTATTTTATTTAATTTTTTGACAAAATAAAATAAAATTATATTAAATTACTCTTAATAGATGTATGTAGATTTCACCGTTACACATTTTTTTTTAAATGATCCGGTTTTTTGTGCCCATTTGGAAACATTATGTATAAAAACTTTTATTAGAACCAATTGTCATACACATTAGATATATATGTATTGTCAGTATCAAACTATTCCAAATTGTGAAACTTCTTAAAACAGTTAATACTTTTAGAATGAAAGCATAAATGCACCTTACATTTCTCGCACTGGACCCTTGATTTTTCCTTACAGTTTATCATCTGACATCTTTCCCTATTTACAGTCCAGTTTGGCCAGTGTGAAAACTGATCTGTTTGTACGTGTATATTGGTCTAGGTTCAATGCGTCTTCTTTTGGATGGTTGTTCGGGTGTGGAACTTCTAGGCCGACCTACTTTTCTTTTTTGTAAAACACCACTGTTGGTTAGTTGTTCAGCTAGAATTGTTTTAAAATTCAGCAGTGGTATAATCTCATCAGTCTTTCCAATTTGTTTTTTGATTCGCCTGTCTAATAGCCAAGCATTGACTACTGCTACATCCAGCATATGATAGAAAATACGGTGGTACCATTTTTTGCGTTTGATTTTGATTGGATATAATCCCAATAAGGAATCTTGCAGATCCACACCGCCCATGTGTCTGTTATATTGTTGTACAAAGTCTGGGCAATCAAATTCTTGCCTAGTTGTTTCGGTGCGAAAGAATAACCATTTCCACAATAATCTGACAGTAAAGACACAATTTTGTTGTCACACCACTGGACTGTGTGTATTTCAGTATTCTCATAAGTACCTGAGTGTTCCTGAATGCTTCCCTTTTGTTTTTTTTTTAATTTTTTTCTTTTGCCAACCTTTATAATTCAGAATTCGATTTGTATGGATTTTTGCGATAGAATGTATGCCTCGTTTTGACAAATATGAAACCAGTGGTATACTTGAAAAATAATTATCGTAAAAGAGTTTGTGGTGTTTATTGGACGGTATTTCTCTGCCCAATCGAACTACATTACTAGCAGCTCCCAAATTTACTTCATTCGGTAATTCTGTGTAACCATCTTTTCCAGCCAAAATTTCAAAATTATATGAAAATCCTGAGATTCCTGAGAGAACCCACATCTTGTATCCCCATTTATCAGACTTTTTGGGATTGTATGTCTTCACACTCGAACTTCCTTTAAACAATATAACTTGTTCGTCACAAGATAAGTGTTCTTCTAAAGGTATCTGCAAACATGATCTTTTTATTTGTTCAATCAGTGGCGAGATTTTATCAAGACTCCTTGTATTTTCTAAATAATTACTAAAATGAATAAACGTTTTGATCGTTTCAAAACAATTGATAGCCATTAGGTCTGCAGCTTGTGAAATTCTTGTTGTCGGAGCCCAATAGCGTCTCGTAGTAGGTTGTCTCATTAGAGACATCCACAGCAATATCCCCATAATTTTTTTAATTTCTACAGGACATATGGTAATTGGCTTTGTATACAAGTTTGTCAACTACCTCAATTATAATATCTGGTGTCAAAAAAAACTAAACAATTTGTAAGGAGAATTGAGCTGCAATATGTTGGTTGGACGTAATTTTCAAAACGCAGCTCATCTACATTTCGCGCAGTTTTTGAAGGACGCCATGTCATATGACTTTTTTGATAGATTTTTGTTTCGTAGGTAGTTCAGTATCCGATTCATCGGTTGATAAATCATCATCTTCATTCTTTATCAGAATCTTCTTGACTGTCGATGATTACTCTAGCCCTGGTGGTTTGTGCAGCTAACGGCTCAACGTTATCTTCATCAGATAGTTCCAAATCTTCACTTTCAGAAGAAATATGTCGTAACTTATAGGGCTGAATAATTTTTGCTTTATTGTTGTAAAACGATGTTGTTGGAATACTCTCAAATTCATCAATTTTTTTTTTCTGAAAAGAAAGTTTACTTCAGGTTTATTCAAATTAATGTATTTAAACCAATAATGCATTAAATAAGTCTACCAACTTGCAAAAAACAAACTATAAAATATTTCTTTTTTTCAGTGTCAAAATTTATCCTTAGCACACAATGTTCCTGTACGGGAACAGTAACAATATGGGTCAAATACTAATAACTTCCAAACAAAACTGCCATTTATTTAAACAACCGATGGGTATATCAGCAACACACAATACACATCTAAGAACGAATGTTCCCAAGAGGGAATAAGATGTGTACGCGGTTAAAATTGTCGATAGCAAATACTCATGGAAACTTTATATTTTGAGTTCCCATTTGGGTCCTTTATGCAATAGAGGGTTAAAATCAAATAGCGATCTTACATTGTTTTTAAGACTTTTTATTTGCTAATTTCTCTGGTCTATTATAATCAAGAACCAAAAATAATTATTTCCTTTCGTGGATTCTTTAAGGAATACGTCAAATAAAATAGGTCTCTTTATCCATATTAAAATTCCTCTCTACTGGTATGACATAATTAGTCGTTCTTTACAACTAACTAAGCCATAACAATAACAATAGGATAACAGCTAAAAAGTTAATTTTACTACAACATAAAAGATTAATGTTAGTTGTTAAGAGATGGACCATTGTAGTCGATGGAATTTTAATACATTCACCGAAACATTAATAATTTCCGAAAACGTTTAGTTTGCTTTCTAATATCTTATTGATCTTTAATTTTTTTGAAGAACTTATTGTACAGATCATCAGTTGTTAATTGCTTTTTATTATTTCCTTTATTCGAACCCATTTTTAAGTTTTTCTCTCGTTAAGTATGTCATCAATGTTCAATAAATAAATAACATCTAACTCATAATATTATGGTCTTAATACTATTACTACGCAAAGTTCTGTTGTTTTCGTATCGTACGGAATATTAGTAAAAATTTCGTTACGACAATTTAATTTACCCATTGTAGTATAATAAACACGAATAAGTGCTTTGTGGAACAGTTCTAATTTGTTGTTTAATACATCTGTCTACCGGATACGATTAAATTCATTTTTTGAGGTAGCTGTCCCACAATATCCGGAAGGGAGTTAACTACCGTTGAATTTGTGGTCAGAAGTGTCTCAACAGTTTACCATATCTAGGAAACCCCTATTCATGCAATCAATTAAGTCTTGGTAGATATAAAAGAGGGGAAAATGTATTGAAAACAATATACGTTTCAAATATATTAATGATCTTACAATTATATGCGTCGTATCAACAATTACATATGCCAACGACAATTTTTTTTAGTTTATTGTGTCTTAACTAAAAGGTTATTGACACTGGGTCAATTTTGTTAATATAAAAATTCTTTTCTCGAAGGAAATTTAGTACATTTTGAACAAATTCTAGTTGGCTGAGGATCACATTTTGATTTGGGACCTGAAAAGCGGTTTTAGATCTAACACTAGTTGAAGGAATTTGATGTCTGATTTGCTTGTAATCGATTCCTTTGCAGCACTATCCATAAACAACGCTATGGTAGAACGATTTAATGAGAATGAAATATTAATGTCAGTGACGAGATGAGTAATATTTTCTATTGTGGAATGAGCTTTTCTAAACCCAAACTGATATTTTGGTCATTTGAGGTTGGATTCTAGCCAATATTCCATTCTTGTTTTGAGTATTCGCTCGAATGTTTTAAGTACACAGGATGCCAGTGATATTCCTATTTAGGATTCTGCTAGATTTGGATCTTTTTGCGGTTTTAACATTGGAATTATAATGTATTTCTTCGAATCTGCTGGAATATTTATTTTTTACAAACTTAAACGACCCCTCATTAATGTGGACTGCATTTCTCGATAAAGTCCACAATATAATTTCTACAAATAACACTTTCCGTAAGAGTTATAAAAGCAACCTTAAACCCTGGATAAATCGAACAGCAATTAAACAAATTAATCACAAACAACATCTATGGCGAAAATTTAAACACACCGGGCTTCTTAGTGATTTCCAAAGCCATCGCAGATTTTCAAATAACTTAAAAACATCTCTAAAAATCCTAAGACAAAATTTTGAAGCAAATGTTATTGAAAGCGGTAACATTAAAAAAGTCTACAAATACATACGTTCCTCCATGACGTCTAAAGTTTCCATTCCTCTACTTCAAAAATCCAACTAGACTTTATCCTCTTCTGACAAAGAATCGAATGATGGTTATCTACCTGCTATTAACTGTAATCGTGTCGGCGCATCCTTACAGCGTTGAATTCACAGTGGATCATGTCAAACAACACTTAATGAAACTTCTCACAGCCGCTTCACCCGGTTTAGATGGTTTAACACCAAAACTGTTAAAAAGGTGCGCAGACACGCTTGCAATACCCTTAACGTTAATTATGCAAACTTCTTTCATCCAGAACTCCTTACCCCCTAGTTGGAAATTAGCTTCCGTTACCCCTATTTTTAAAAAAGGCAGCAAACTCGACGACCCCAACAATTATCGTCCGATTAGCTTGCTGCCAGTAGTTGCCAAAGTCATGGAAGCCATTATCTCCGAGGAGATGACCAAATTCCTTCTCCAGGAACATGTTATTTCAACACAACAACATGGATTTGTCTCTGGTCGCTCTACTCTAACTAATCTCTTACATTGTGTTAACGACTGGACGTCATCCCTTAACAGTTCGCAGCCGGTCGACGTTGTTTATCTAGATTTCTCTAAAGCCTTTGACCATGTACATAAGCGCAGACTTCTACATAAGCTAGAACATTTCGGAGTTCGCGGTACTTTACTTCGTTGGATAGATGATTTTCTGACAGATCGATATTACAAAGTTAGAGTTGAGGAATCTTTCTCACAGGACAGGTTAGTGGAAAGTGGAGTGCCTCAGGGTTCCGTCCTTGGACCTCTGCTGTTTACGGTTTACACCAGCGATGTTCCTTACTATGTCTCAAGTAAAATATCGTTCTACGCTGATGACACAGAAATATATGCCAATCCAATCACAAACCAGCTAACCCTCCAAATGGACTTGGACTCTATTTTAACTTGGTGTTCCCAGTGGTTACTACCCTTAAACTCGGAAAAATGTGTAGTGCTTCGAATTGGTAAAAATAACCCACTTGTGTCGTACTTTGTTAACGGGCAGCCATTAGATTCTGTGTTTTCGTATAACGATCTTGGTGTTATCATAAACAGCAGCCTAACTTGGTCCGACCATATTACCTCTATTTGTAAACGTGCGAACTCCAGACTGTATCTTATTCGGATGTGTTTTTCGAGAGTTTCATTGCAATCACTATATAAACTTTACACTCTGTACGTAAGACCCATACTTGAATACGCTGGACCAACGTGATATCCTGATCTGGTTCGAGACAAGACTATGTTGGAAAACGTCCAAAGAAAAGCCACTCGAATTTCTTTGGGACCGAGAAGACCTTCTTATGCAGAAAGACTTATGGCTCACCTAACTTCTTTTGAACTTCGCCGACAACGTGGAGACTTAATTACAAGTTTTAAAATATTAATATTCAATTTTGGAAATCTCGATGAAATGTTTACCATTAATCAAGATGAACGCCTCAGAGGTCATCAGTTCAAACTGATGAAAGAAAATTTTTCTACAAGATCAAGGCAGAACTTTTTACCAAATCGAGTTTTTGGGTGCTGGAATAACCTTAACGATAACATTGTCTCTGCTCCCTCTACCAACTCGTTCAAAAACAGACTTGACCGTTTTACATTATAGTTAAAATATTGTTTTTCTTTTAAACCAAAAATTGTAATTTTATTTCTTTTATTTGTAATTTTTGTTTTTTACTAGTAGGTTATTAATGAAATTTCTTTGTTTTTGGGCATAATATGGACTTAGTTCCTCTGCCCTCGCTTATGTATAATAATAATAATAATAATAATAATACTGCGTGGTTTCCCATATCACTTAAACTTTGATATAAAATTTGTTCCAACCTGCACCGAATTACATTTTGATTGTAATTATATTTGATAAGACTATATATCAAATATGCGTTTGAGAACTTTGTCCTAAAATCAAGTAAAATCTACTTGTCACTCATAATTATGCCAAGAAAATAAACATGAATTAATCTTTAATGTTACGCATTAATTTCGATTGAAAATGATGTAATGCACTTTTTTAACGATGCTAATGTACCAATTCTACAACATTTTTTCGTTGATTGAATTAAAAACACACGTGTTTCTGTGAAAGTGTGAATTGAATTAAAAGAATCTTCTCACACTTCGTATACACGTTTAACTAATTCCTAATTAGAGAAAAATAGGAGAAATCACTCGGTTACGTCCAAAAAATACCGTTATATATACATAGTATTGTTATGCGAGTATTTATTTGATTTTTCTTAAAATACACTGACTGTATAATTAGAGAAACATTTGTTTATTTGCTTACAGGGTATGAGAAACACTGACGACGTTAATTAAATGATACATTTAATCCACATTCTTTCTTTTTACAACGGCTACTGCATAAATTTTTATGTCAGTCGATGTAGAAATGTCAAATCTCACGTAAGCAACGTAAAGTTCGACATTTTAATCAATTACTTAATCGCTAAATTAATTAATAAAAAGGAGAATATTTTGAAAAACTCCTGAAAGATATCTAAGACCTGAATATACACACAACCAAACTTATATGGAATCATCTGATATTTTTTATTATTTTAAGCGAATTTTTTTTATTTATTTGTTTTTTTGGTTGTCAGTGTTACTCACCCTAGGCCTCATGCAAGCTCCAATTCGCGTGGGCATGCTCCTAAACAAATTGTCAACATTTTATTATGGTAGGTTGTTTCCTCTCTTCAATAGCAGCTTGTACTAGCTGTACCGTGTTTTGTGGATTATCCCGGCGAGGTCTAATTCTTTTTTTAAGCATATTCCACAAATGCTCTGTAGGGTTAAGGTCCACAAATGCTCTGTAGGGTTAAGGTCGGGTGAGCAAGCAAGCCACTATAGAATAGTGATATCTTCTGCTACAAGGAGGTCTGTAGTGACTCTGCTGGTATGTATAGGTGCATTATCATGAATGAAAATTAAATTTTTTCCCTTTGCACTTTTTCACTCTAGAGTCTAAATACAGGTTCTAGAACCAAATCAACATACCTGCGAGCTTTTAAAGTTGGTTGAATGGAAATTAAAGGAGTTTTTTCACCGGTCATATTACTTCCCCAGAACATAACACTTTTCAGACGTAATTTCCAATGTTTCAGTTTTGTTATTGAAGACACCAATTTAGGCAATCAATCTTGTGTTGCCTAGTTAACTTGGGAACCCGTAACTCTCTACTGCTGTATAGTACTTGGACACGAGGTCTTCTTCTTATCGTTTCAAATGAAACACTTACACTTGTACCTTCCAAAAGCTGGTTTTGGAGTTGCGATTGAGAAAATGTTGGGTCTCTTCTACCTATTTTGACAATAAAACGATTATGACAAATCATTGTTACTTTTTGTCGACTTTATCTTGGTCTATTCTTAAGCGTTCCTAATTCCTGATACATAGCATAGGTTTTTTACACCACGCCCTGTGTTACACCTACCACTGCAGCTATGTCCCTCTGAGGCATTCGTTGGTGCACACGACCAATAATCTTTCCCCTTTGCACATCCTTTAACCCCACTTAAGGCATATTTTCGTTGTTGAAAGCGAAAATAAGTTTATTTTCATTCAATTTACAACTGAAACAAATAATCTATACCATGCCGAATTGTGTTATTTGATTGTTTCATTGGTTTGTTTATTTTTAATAAAAACCTTTATTATTCGCAACAATACCAAGTTTTTTCAAAAGAAATAAATATTGGTTTAAAATACAGATAATTCCATATAAGTTTGGTTGTGTGTAGATGTAAAACATAGATTTTATAGAAAATTAAACTTGGAGAAAGATAAAAAATGGGAGAAAAATAAGAAAGACTTGCTACACATTTAGACAATATCTGCAGCACAGCTAAAACTTTTTTTTTTCTTCTGAGGGTGGAAATTTTCTAAAATCCGTACTATGACACATCTCTAGGAATGACTGGCGTGTGTTGGATTTAGGATAGAGGAGTACATCCGAGCTTAGGTCCCCTCCTGGAAGGAGGTCCTACAAACGCATGTCTTCCTGTTATTCTGCATACCAACTAAAACCACTCTTTTCTTCGTGTACGCAGTTGACTGTCGCAGGTACCGGTAATATTACTAAAACTAGGAGATGATACGGCATGGGACATACCCGTGCGTATATTTGTACCCGTACAAATGAGGAGATTTGCCTTGTAACACCTAAATAAGTATTAGGAAAGCTCCTAGAAGACTTTTTTCGGAACGCGTCTGTTTTAAAAAAATTAGGAAACTTCCTTATCGTCAAAAAGGCTACTCTTGGTTGCTCTATTCTTGATCGAATTTCTGATTTTGGATTTAGATCTTCAGTAATTCAGACTCCTAAGTACTTGATTTTGTCCACTTCAATATTTTCATTTTTTATCTGGATCCTTGCTATGACTTTACCCCTCTTACTGAGAACCGTGGTTTTTGTTTTCTTTATGTTTATTGTTAAACCAAACTGTTCCCCAATATCACAAATTGTGTTTTAGTATCGTCTGCAGGTCTTTCTCACTTTCAGAGATAATTACTGTATCGTCGGTATAATGAATGTTATTTATATTTTCACTAGTGTGATGGGGAGGAAGAATATAAATGATTAAACATAGTTTTATACAACTTGTATTTTTAACTAACAGGGAAATAATTATTAAAAACCTTTTTACACTGACAATTGACATTACATGTATTATTATTATTAATTTCACATAATATGTCCAAACAATTTTAACTTTCGAGATTTGATGGTGGTCAGTACCTCTCGGTTCTTATTCATTCTTCTGAGGACCTCCTCATTTGTGATTCGGTCAGTCCACGGGATCTTAAGCATTCTCCGATATAGCCACATCTCAAATGCTTCCAGTTTTCTGCACATATCTTCGTTCAAGGTCCACGATTCAACACAATAAAAAAGGACACAAAAGACGTAGCATCGCAGCATTCTTACTTTTATATCAAGAGAGAGGTTGTGACTCTTGAAGAAGGCCCCCATCCGATTGAAAGTGGATCTAGCTTTTCTGATGCTTTCTCTAATCTCCTGGTTGTTGGTTCAGTCTTCATTTATTATGATGCCGAAGTAGTTGTAGTGCGTCACTCTTTCTACATGGGATTGGTTGATGTTATGTTTAACTTTGTCGAAAGCTTTCTCATAGTCTATAAATGTGACCAAAGCCAAATTGTCTATTACTCATATCTGCTTCTCACTTTCTGAAAATTCTTGCATTTAACCTTTAAAAATATTAATTGTGACATTAAGATGATCAATATATAGTCATTACAGTGTTTGGGATTCTTGGTTTGTGGTAGCGGAACAAGGGTCGATAGTAGCCATTCTGTAGGTATCTCACCAGATTTGTATATGTTGTTAAAGAGGATAGTTATTGCGCTTAAATTGTCTTCATCTATAAGTTGAATCGGCTCGATGTGAACTTTATCTGGCCCGGGGGGCTCTGCCAGATTTTGAGTTGTTTATAGCTTGTTGGACTTTCATTCGCTATCAATTTGTGTTGGATCCGTTCTTATGTCCATGAAAAGATCTTCAATATATTTAGTCCATACTTGTTTTATTTCAATTGGGTTATTAATAGGTTTATTGTTTTTGTCGATTAATCGGTTAGGTGTGTTTGTTCGTGATTTTCCAGATAATTCTCTGACTCTTTGATGTAGTTTATAATGATACTGTTTTTTCTGCAATTCCTCCACTTTATTGCATGTTTCCATCATCCACTTTTTCTTAGCCTCTTTTACTTTGTTTCTTATTAATTTATGTTTATCTCTGTATTTACCTGGGTCTTTGTTTCTATATTTTCTTCTTTATTCCATGATTTCCATTATTTCTTGTGTCGTCCAAGGTTTTTGGCTTTCTTCTTTCTTTTGCAGAGTTTCGTTCTATAATAGAATAATAGATGTTTATATAATAGAATTTTTGATTTTGCTCCACATAATGTTCACATTCTCAGTGTTTTTCGTTTCTAATGTAAATCTTTTCATTTCTTGATTTATACAAGTTAAAGCCTCAACAGATATTTCGTTTATCTTGAGCAACTGAGTATTTACCTTAGAACTTTTGGATTTTATTATATTTTTTATCCTCAGTTTCATTTTTGAGACAAGGAGGTTATGGTCTGATAGGACATCTGACATCTGCTCCAGGGTAAGTCTTAACGCTTATAATGGAATTTCTTAATATTAGATTGATTAGTATATAGTCGATTTGATTTCTAATGCAATTTTGTTTATTGTCCCGTGGTGCCCTCCAGGTATACGGGATGGTAATCGAAACCATGTGTTCATAATCGCCAGGTTTTCATCTTGACAAAATTAAGCCAATCTATCGCCTCTAGCATTTCTTGGTCCTAAATCATCATCACCTATTATATTGTCCACTCGGCCTTTTCCGATCTTTACATTTAAATCGCCCATTATTATTGTAATCTTTTTCTTCCTGGTGTATTGTAAAAGTTGAGTTGTTCATAAAAATGTTCTATTTCAGCTTCTGATTTATCTGCAGTTGGAGCAGACACTTGCACTATATTAGTGTTCACTGGCTTACCCTGTATGTGTAATAACAGCATTCTATTCGAATTAATATAAATGGGTGTTTTTTTAGAGGTATAAAAATGTAAGATGGCACCACTTTTTGAACTGTCGGCTATTTTGACAGCTGTCAAGTGATTTACGTTAAGTTATGCTTCCAAATTGTACAAATTTATTTTGAAAATTGTGATTCTGTTCGAAATACGTATCGCGCACTACGTCCATTTTATGGTCAACATATCAGAGCAAGTAATTCGATTAACCATGAAACGTTTTTGCACCACGTTTACTCTAAATGATAATATGCATCCACGTCGTACAGTGCGTACAGAAGAAGTTGTTGCTGCTGTAGACCGTAGCATACAGGAAGACCCGAATCAGTATATCTGCCATCATGCACAGCAGTTGGATACGTGTCCATGCACTTTATGGAATATTTTACGGAAAGATCTTACTTTGCATGCTTACAAAATCCAACTCATGCAAGAATTGAAGATACATCATCACCTAGCAAGGCGTAGATTCGTAGATTCGGTGAGTGGGTCCAAAACTTTGATTCTAATTTTCATAAGCGAATTTTGTTTAGCGATGAAGCTCATTTTTGGTTGAATGGCTACGTCAACAAACAAAATTGCCCTATTTGGAGTTAAGATAATCCTCAAATGTATGTTGAGAAACCATTACATCTAGTAAAACTGACTGTTTGGTGTGCTTTGTGGTCTGGTGGAATCATTGGACCGTACTTCTTTAAAAACGATGCTGGACAGAATGTTACAGGCAATGGTGACCACTATACAGCCATAATTACTGCCTTTTTCGTTCCCCAATTGAAGCTCATGATGTCCAGGAGTTGTCGTTTCAATATGACGACACAACATGCCACACAGCTCATGACACAATTGATTTATTAAAGGAAACATTTCTTAACCGCATACTTTTACGTTTCGGACGTTATTGCCGATGTACCAGGACAAATATTGAAAAAATTGGACCTCCAATTAGACTAGGTCAGAGCCAGCCATGACGGTCATGTGCCAGAAATCTTATTTAAATTTTAATGCCAAAAAATTACCTTTCAAATAAAGTCAATTTTATGCCAATTTCTAAAAATCATCTTTGCTTTATTCCATTTCAAAGCTCTGTACCTCTAAGAAAACACCCTTTATAAACATTTCCGATAAAAAATTACCACTACAATTTAACACTACCGAGCCCTCCTTGTATATTTATTTATCACTGCAGGAAACTCATAAACAGATTCCCTTATTTACCATACAGTTTCATTCATGAGATACAATGAATGCATACAAAACATCGTCAAGACATTGACTTTAAAATAGTAGAATACATCAATAACGGTTAAATTGAGCTTCAACATTGTAGTTGGAATCATATAATATATATATATATATATATATATATATATATATATATATATATATATATATATATATATATATATATATATATATATATATATATATATACTTCAAAATTGTTTACAAAACAAAACCTGATAATCTGGATAATCTTACAAATTAAAAACTGATAATTCGTCAAATAGTAAATAAGTATATGAGCAATTTGCGATATGTTCTATAAATATTTGTTATCATAGATTTAGGTACTACCAAATAAAACAAAAATGATGCTTTAGACATAATGTTATATATTATAAAACTGTTCTATGGGGATACAATGCTCGCTAAAGTTATAGCGAGGATATAAATATCATCACATGCCTCTTTTAAATTCACTGCTGAACATAGGCTCTCCTGTTTGTATCCAAAGTTTTTGCTTATCTTTAATAGATCATGTTGTCATCGCGTATGGAATTTTTCTCATCATTAGTCTCTGTACCAGTAGTTTCCTAGCCCATCTTACTGTACATATCTCCTTAAGGTTTATACCATCCATATGTCGATATAGATAGTTTGAATTCGTAGATCTTCATTTCTGATCTTGTCTTCCAGCGTGACGTTTTAAAACGTTTTTCTTGTAAGGAAAATTGTCTCTTCACTTTAGCTTATTATTGGCAGTAAACACTGATCGAAAACTTTTTCTTCAGATTAATTGGTAAATCTTTAAAAACGTTTTTAAGCCGCACATCCACCCTACTCTTCTTCAGACTTGACTTGTTTAGTTATCCTTGCCCATTCGGATGTCATGTTCAAGATATACGTACTATTGGGTATATTTCACCTTTTTCTGCGGTTGGTGGGGATCCACTGTAACATTCGCTTTGACCATCGTTGATCATTCACCTATTACATGCCGTACTATCTTCTTTATATGTCCCTGATAAGATGCTTGAACATGACAACTACAAGCTATACTGGCACCATACTGTGGTTCCAGACCGACGAGTGGCACAAAATAGACAGATCTCCTATTGGTTTACAAACACTGTTTTTAATGTAACGATACCCAATAACAACCTGCGTGTTAAATATAATTTAACGGTACAAAATAAAGAGACAGTGAAAAATGAAGTGTACCTGGTGCATCATAAGGGTCTTCACATTTTACTCTTTTTCAACTTATCCTGAGTGAAATGTTTTAAATCTTTCCTATCAGCCTCTCTTGGCTAACTCTTGTTTCTTCCGTACCCGAATGGCTATTAGGTTTTCGAGGGCAGAGAGGTCACTACAATTCTTTCTACTACATACTCTTTACATGAAAACCACAACGGCGATGAAGGTGGATAAGAAATTTCAAAACGACGAATTCGACGGAAGTGACTTTTAGGCGTAGTATAGACGCATAGAGACTGAGTGACTGCTTGTATCAGTAGTTTCCTTCTACTAGCCAACAGCTTCGGATGGACGAGTTGGTAGGAGTAAGGGCAAACCCTTCTCCTAGAGGCGAGAACAAACATCTTCATACTACCATGAAAAAGCACTGGTGACAGCGTTCAGATGGACCAGAGAATTTGTGGGAGGTAATCCAGCATACCAGGTTACCGAGGACTCGGTAGCACCGAAATAATTCCTAATAAAACTCAATCCTTTTAATACCGTTGGTATCTGGAATGAGTGCATTTTCCGCTTAGAGAAAGTCAGAGCGACATTGCTTAAATCTATGATAATATTGCCCATCAAATTGAAAAATATGTAGGAACCACACAAAGAATAGAAAGAAGGCATTCATTCTAAATATCGATGATGATATCATTAAAAAATAAAACAATGAATGAGATATATGCACCATAATGTACACATTCATTAATGAATAGAAAAAGTACCGACACGATAAGAGTGGTTAAATCTAAAATAGTAAAAAATGAAAGAGGTGATCTATTTATTAACTAATTTGAAAACAACAAGCTGTATGCAAACTCTTTCTTCAGAAAAAATCATTAAAACTGAAATTGACAATATATAGTAACAAACAATATAAACCACAAAGCATATTCTGCTTTTAAAGTTTTTAGATTCTTGAATTAATTTATTTCAGCATATTTAATTTTTTCCAGCGGATTATTTGCTAGTTCTTCGAGTTTTGCGGATATAAAAAATAGTATCCAACACCCCTCTTCTGCTGTAGGAATCGAACGAAAACCCACAGATCCTTTCGGGATGCGCCTATGCTTTCGACTTATCTTAGCCAAATAGTGTTATCGGCACGTTATGGCTCTGGTTTGTTTACGTTTACCTATAAATAAGTCATCATTAAAGCGTTGGGTCTACCTACATGTAGTGTTAAGTGGGAATTCTACCTGCGAATTCTGGTAAAATTAGTTATTAACAGTACAGCAAATGTAATTTTGCCAAAAATGTAAGTACCATCCTAGTACCAAAAATTTTACTTATGAAAAGAGAAATGTGGATTTATGTTGTATATTTGATATCTTAAATACAATTGTTTAATCAGGAAGAATTGATTTATCTCTAAAACATCTACTACTACAGCATATCAGTTTGTTTACTCCTAAAATACGGAAATGTTTGACTTCGTCATTCTTCCTGAATTGAACTAACGCATTTTTGTGGAAATAAATATTAGGTTATACCTATATTTAGAAAAATATAGTTTTACGTAGGGTAAACGGGAGAAAAATGAAGTTTCTAGAAAATAAATATCTTACTGGTTTTATTCTGCAGTTCTTACTTCGCGTAGTTGTTAATACTCTATAATATATCGTCATATCCCTAACAAGCCATAACTGATATACATCAATTTCGTTCACAATACAGTAACTTCTGTAATACCTACTCTATTTTAATTTCCAGTATTGGATGCAGTTGCTTTCTTCTATTTATCATGCTTTCCTTTCTTATGTTTTGATTATTTATCTACCACCCACTCGTTTTTTACTCATTTGTGGTATAACCTTCTCATTTGTGGTATTTTTCTATATCTCTTGTGTTTCTATAGTTACTGTTATACTTTTACGGGAGACGGTCACACTGCGACCTATAAGATATATTATGTCCCCCTTTTATTACCTTTTTGATGTTTTTTCTCAGTGATTAGAGCAGCTCACGTAGTCCTATTTCCCAAGGATATACTGCCCAAGCTGCCTTACTCCGCTGAGGATTTGTAGGACCCTGATGAGGTCATCAAGACTTATTCGGGATAGAGACAAACAGCACGGATGGGGTCCCCTCTTAGCTCGTTATCTTTTAATTTATCTTTTAATATACACGTAGATTTAGGCAATGTTCCCATACCATAGCTAGACTATGATCTCCCAGTTATTCAGCTCTGTGGAGTATCGCTTAGATAACACTTCCCTCCTATGCCATGCGTCTCCTGGCGACAATGGTGTTACACCTTGGGTTTGGAAAACGCATTAGTCGCAGCACCAATCTTAACATATGATGAGCCAGTTGTGAGCTGTCTGGTGATTTGGCGACTCAACTTGGTGAAGATCTACATGTCTATATGTGTATTTTCTGGTCCAATAAAAGGAGCAGTAGCTCATTCTTTAGCAGGACTATCAACAATTTTGTTACCAACAATTTCTTTAGGCCCTGGCACCTACAAATATTTTGTCGTTAAACATATATTTTCTATTAATTTCAAAGTAAATTTTGCAGATGACTTTGTTTATCATTCCTTCTTTGTCGAACTCGACTGAATGATAAAAGTTACAGAACTCTTTAATCTTCTTTGAAAACCAGCTTCCATATATATAGTAAGTGACAAGATATAGTCGGTGTCCTCTTTTAATCTAAAACTTGCTAATTGAACTGGAATTATCGTCTATGATCTACCGAAAGTTTTTGTTATAAAAATAATATTAATCGCCCTATAAATTTAAAAAACAAATTGTTTCTTTGCACATGTAGTTTTGTCACATTCCTGGAGTTGTTAACGGATCTTTGAGTCAAGTTATTGCTCTTTCCAATTCATCTTCAAAAATATAACCCTGTGTCATTTATTAAGAAGGCTAAAGGTCCTTCTTGAAAATTGGTTGTTGTCTGTCCGTTTGCTGTCTGTGTCGTAACTCTTAAAGGAAAAGTTCCAGACTCTTTAAACTTGAAACATACGTTTATTTTAGTCCAAGAAAGGATTCTATTTAATTTGAAGTCAATAGGTCAATGTTCAACAAATTTTTAGATAACTCGGTATATTTAAGACGTAAAATCTTGAGACTTGATATGTGCTGCTTTTATATAAATACACGGTGTGTCAAATTTGGAGTCAATAGGTAAATAATTTGCAAAAACTCACATACGATATTGTCGAATTACATCAGATCCACATATCTAAATTGCTAGTATTTTGTAGGTTAAAACAATTTGCTTCTGAAATTTGATAAGTTCCTCATTTGTGACTTTGAACTACGTTACTTGGTTTGTGTCAGAAAACATTGTGCATGGATAACATCAAGTGATATGATAGCAATAAGTCTTAGTCCAGTTGTCAGAGATTTGACCTCTAACAATCTTACGAACAAGCTGAATTTTTCTGAGAATATCAATTTTGGGGACCCCAAAAAAAACGCCGAAAAGTTTACCACTCCTACTCCCCGGCTTCCCCCTACTTCGCCTCCTCGTAAGGGGGAAAACGGAAAAAAATCGATTTACCAAGAATCTGTATACCGTAGAAAAAAATGTTTCAAATAAACAATATAGCTAAGATAATTTGGAATAATAATGTTAATTAGCACTTAAGAATGTAGTAGAATAAACTGTTCTTTCAGAAACAAGGCTTGAAGCGGCCGGCGATTATGAATGTGAGTTAGGGTACGTTCATAACGGAGACCATCGCATCGTATCCTCGCCTAGAGCATTGCATTGATAGTCCACGCATTTAAATTCGTGGACTAAAATCGCATTTAAAATAATGCATTTATTTTACCTATCGATCAATTATGGTATGATCCTATGGTCGGAGAGAGGGTCGGTGCCTCGAAGAATATAGCTTTCATATGCAATTTTTGTATTTTGCCGTAAATGAAGTCGGTTTAAATAAAAGTGTTAAATAATTAAACTTTGCGCGATTTTTGCCATTTTTCATGATTTTCATCAATAAAATTTACCACCTATGTCTTACGATTCAGATCAAACCCTTGAACGGTATGAACAAGATGGAGTATATTATGACTTTAAGGTTTTGTCTAAAAAACTTGTTTGTACTGCATATCATGTCATGTATGAGGGAGCTCATAATCCATTCGGGAGCACAGTCTTTCGCTAGATAGTACAAATAGAGATTTCCAAGTTGTGTCGCAGAACTTATTTATATATTTAGTATTTTTTCTAAGTGTTGCTTATAAGGAAGGGTTCACTTTAGAGTCAACCCATTATAAACATATATCTGATGCATTGGAATTGATGTATTTATCTTATTGTGTATTTGTTATTATCTTTACTAAATTCCTGTCACTGTTTGTTACAGATTTACTTGGTAATATGGATTCCAAAGCCTCTCAATTAGTAAATTCAAAAAATGAGCTGTGCTGAACATTATCAAGACGTTTTAAAATATTTAGAAGAATCTCAGGTAAGTGATTTACGTTTTGGTAGATATTATATATAGCTACATAGGGCAAATATTATTTTAATTAAAAAATTATTTAAATATTGCATAAAAACTGTGTTTACTGCTATGTATACAAAACAATAGACCTTGGCAAATGTATGAGACAGGGCGACACCATCTCACCCAAGTTATTTACTTTGGCATTAGAAAATGTCTTCAAAAAACTAAATTGGGCCGAAAAGGGATTAAAAATAGATGGAGTATAACTTAACCATTTGCGTTTCGCAGACGACATAGTACTAATAAGCACAGATATCCATGAACTAAAATCAATGCTACAAGATTTAAATCACAAATCGAATCAAATAGGATTAAAAATGAATCTCGACAAAACAAAGATATTAAGCAACAGCCTAGAAAACATCACGATAGATAACATCAATATAGAAAAGATAGAACAATATATATATATATATATATATATATATATATATATATATATATATATATATATATATATATATATATATATATATATATATATAGGACATGCAATTAAAAACGAAAAGGAAAATCAAACCCTAGAAATTAAAAGAAGGACACAATTGTCATGTGCTGCTTTTGGTAAGTTCAGCTTCATTTTAAAAGACAGAAAAATCCCAATACACTTAACACGAAAAACCTATGACACTTGTATACTACCAGTTGCAACTTATGGATTATAAACTATGGCAATAACATGAAAAATGGCAGAACAACTCAACTAAGAGTAACTCAACGGGCCATGGAGAGGGCCATGTTTAATATAAGCCTCAGAGACAAAATTCCTAACACCAAAATACATCGAAGAACTAAAGTAACCGACATCATGGGAAAAATAGCGACATTGAGATGGCAATGAGTAGCACATGTAGCAAGACAAGACACCAACAGATGGTCTCATAAAGTGACATTCTGGAGACCTCGAGAAACAAAAAGAAGCGTGGGAAGACCCAAAAAGAGATGGATAGAAGATATAACGCCTGGGAACGCGTTCATGGAAAAGAACAGCGGTAAATCGAAATGATTGGAGAAGCCTGTTGAAGGAGGCCAAGGCTCGATTTGGGCTGTAATGCCATTGGATGGATGGAGACGATATAACAGCTGTAGCTGGAAAGCAGTGGATGAGAATTGCAAAAGATAGGGAAGCGTGGAAGCAATTGGAGGAGGCCTATGTCCAACAATGGATAAACGAAGGCTGAAGAAGAAGAAGAAGATACAAAACGAATAGATCAAGAGTACCTAAAAAACGTCTCAATTTGCCAAAAAAAGTATTGCATCTGACAGCAAAGTTGCATTAAAGACTCTAGAATCGACAACGTGTTAGAGAGTGGTAGTTTCGGGTGCCAGGGAATGAAGGAATTGGTGACATGTTTACTAAATACGACGCAAGTACTGCTTTTATCGGACCTGAACCATTCTGCGGTATTCCACATCGTGAAGATGTCCAAAAATGGAAAAAAGAACTTAGATCGCAGCGCTGTCAATTGGAAAAAGTGGACAGAGCAACAGAACAAGTTACAAATATAGCTCCAAGACAAATAATACGCAATCTTAGGAGTCTAAATTTTTTCGGTTATATTCGAAAGATCTTTCAGATCGCAATGTGGAAAGCTGTACGAGGCTGAACGATCTCTTTAAAATCTCAAATTTCCAAAGACAATTAGCAATCCTTGCTAACATTCAGATCTACAATAATGTGCTCCATACATTAATTATTTTGCTAACACTTTTATGTTCTCCTTGTCTACCAGTTTCAGCAACTCGGTCGGTGTTTCTTTGGTTTCAACAGCGTTTCTAATCTTTGGCATTTTTTTATCGTTTGTTTTACCTCTTTATTATTTCGAAACCGTCAATATAATATTGATTGACAATGTAGTCTCGTCATTTTCATATATATATATATATATATATATATATATATATATATATATATATATATATAGGTATATATATATATATACTACTCTCCAAAATTAATGCACCACCTTAAATGTACCATAAGTTTGAAGCTATTTTTCTTCAGAACCGTTGATTGGATTTCGATAATTTTTTTTTCGCATTATTAGTCTATTTTTAAGGTATTACTGTATTAATGATATTTAAAAACTGACAAAGTTTTGCCCATATACGGAGTGTAAAAATAAAGTTGTGTTTTTTCATCTTATTTTGCAGCACCCTGTGGAATTTAGTAGAATAAACGCTACATCTCATTAATATTGCCAAATAGCTTGATCTTTTCGCAATATTTTCGTAAAGAGATTATTTCAATATCTCTATTATCAAAGATTATACAAAAATTTAAATTTGAAAAGTTTTTATAGACATGTAAAGCAAATGAAAGCAAAGAAAACTACTTACATAAACTTTATTTATTGACATTTAAAACAATTAAAGCCTAAGAAAACATACCTAAATAATCTTTAAGTTCCCTCTCGCAGAAACACATTATAACGAGTATTTCCGCATCTATTTCTAATTACTTCTTCACAGTGACTATACTAGAAGCCACAGGTAGAATGCAGTGTTGGGCTTACGGTGCGCAAAGATGCTGCTTAAGTCGGCACAGTGGTAGGTGTGTGGTAGTTGGACGATAGACTGAGAAATCAGGATCGTACGCGCTTCGTTTCAAAAATCTTTTCTCATTAATTTAACTGAGTTAAATAAGAGAATAAACAAAAAAAAACAAATTTATTTTATAAAAAATTCCTGTATACATAAAATAAAATCTGAGATATATCTCGTTAATTAATACTAATCGCAATCCATATGTAAATCGACCTCATCCTCTGAATCATCTCCTATATTAATTATCACCGGTTCAATATCTGCCTGCAAATTGTTCACCGCAAACATTTTCTTGACGTGGTTCACATAATTATGCCACTGCTCTTTAAATATGCGTTGGTAAACTTCTTTTATCAACCGTTCTACCGTTTTTTCTTTAAAATCGACATTGCCCAAAGCCACATACCTTTTCACTTGACTTCACATCATCTCAATCGGGTTCAGCTTGCAATGGTAAGGCGGCAGTCTTAAAATCTTAACGCCATATTTTTCCGCAATTGTTTCAATTTTGTACTTGTCGTACTCGTCTCTAAACACGGTCGCAGTATCCAGTAATTCACTTTTTAGGTAATCTTTATCTTTCGGCAAGTTTGGAATTAACGTCTTCTCAAACCATTCTTCATGTAGATCCCCGTCCATTTCGTCGTGGTAATCAGCGGTTCCCTTCTTGGCCAAGCAAGTTAATTCATCCCATGCCACAAAACCATTCTTGCTCGTTGTGTCCCTCCATTCCTTTTTGACTGAAGCACCGACGTTAATCCAAGACTCATCGGTATAAACAAGGTTTACATTATCATTCTTCCTTAATGCTTTTATTTGTCTGAGGTACTTGTGTCTCCAAGAAATGATATCTTTTCTTTCCATCATTATCGAATTTCGACCTCTTTTACCATATTCAAAACCCATGTCAATTAAGAGACCACAAAATGAAATAGAACACAGCTTTCATAGTTTTTACCAACAATTTTTTGGTCTAATGGCCAGTACCCAAATCAACAAGAGACATGTTTGCTTTGCGTCGACAATGGGGAATAAAACTGATTTGCTTCTCGTAATGACTTTATAATGATTTATTTCCCAAAGAATGTGTTTACAATGAAAGCTATTGTAAATTGATAAATATAAATAAGCTATCGACAATGAGTTTTTGATATATTTTATTTTTTTTATATAGTTTTTTTCTTCATGTTATTGTTTAGTTCGACAATGTAACTCTCTTATTTACACATCTATGATTGAATCATGCTTTAGTTGAAACAATAATGATAGTCTTTTATACAACCGTAGGCAATTTTTGTGCGCGCGTATATTCCAGTGCTATGATTCTTAAATCCGGTCCTGATGCGCCGCTCGGGGCAAACCGGCAACGTGGTCGGCCGTTCTCCCGTAAGAAATACATTGCCTATCTTAGCTGCACTGCATTCTAACTGTGGCTTGTACTATAGGCATACTTAAAATCAAGCGGCGTATTTGGTCTTGATCAATTATTCCATCCAATATTCCAAACTTCTCTCACCATATGTCTCTATGTCGTCAAAATACAGATGGTGGTTATCGGCTCCTGAGTTGACGATCCATCTTTTGAAGTTATTGTTTATATAAGTTCTGGCATATCTCATTGGATTGTTGGGTCAAATCCCACAAAGGAAGGTTTTTTTCGTTAACTAATTTGAATAAGGTAATAAATAAATGGACTTATGCATCGTACAGTGGATACTTACATTACATAAGAGAAATAACGACTTCCAAAATGATGGTTGGAGGCAAGAGAGAAAAGGCTGTAAGACAATGGTAACAGATATCAAAAAACAAATTAAAATGGAAACGCCAATGGTAGGTTTACTTCCAGAAGTGGTCAGTCAACGTGGGATGACGTGATTGCCACTGATTTTAGGATTCACAATGTGTGATATACATCCACTACCTGGAGAAGAGCAAAACGGTCACAGGGCTCTACTATGCCGAATTATTAAGCCGATTCGACGCCGAATTTCAGAAAAGGAGAGGAGCTTTCAAAGTTTTCGTTTTTCTTTTGCAGCCTAAGTACTTATCGGTCCTCCCTTCTATATAGACTTTACACAATTTTTTAAAAAATATGTAATTTTTCAAGATAAAATGAGTTTGCTAGTAATGCTACATGTATTTATTCATTGTAATCATTTTTTAAATGTGTCTGAGGGAACAAATATACTCGCCTGATATACAGGGAGGCCGGATGAAAACAAAACAGAGGCATTATCTGGAACTACGACAACATTTTTGAAAAACCCAGCGACAGGTCAATGTTTAATTAAAGGACATATTTCCGGTATTTTCGACTATTATTTTTTTCACCCCTGAGCCAGGGTAAGGATCACTCCAACAATATTTTAATAACAATAGGGATAAAATGAGATGTCGTTTTAAAACCCTTACAATTATTTATTTATTTATTTAAAAAGACTTATAAACTTTAAATCGTATTTACCTGCATATATAGTTAGTTTAGTACGCCATTGGTTTAGATTTTAATTTGTTTCTTCGCCCAGCTTTTGTTTGTCACTCCAAATAAATGAGATGATATAAACACATAAAAAATATGAAATTAAAGGATTCTCTTCTGAATATCAGATGTAAGCATCAATTTGTAGCCTGTGAAAATTTATTAGGTGTGGTATAACATCTATAAAATGTTTGCCCTAATAATTACGACAAGACTAGAAAAAAAGTAGGATTTCTACCAGCCGCGAGAACAAGCTAGCTTCCGCTCAAAATTCGGAACAAACGATCACCTACAAACAGTAAAGAACTTAATAAAAAAAATCGATAGAATACAACAGATCACTGGTACTTATCTTCGTAGACTTTCACAAAGCCTTCGATACCGTGGAATTAGACAGCATTATAACTGCTGTGAACAATAGTAGAATAGACTACCGGCTTACAAAGTTAGTTCAAACATTGTACCAAAACGCCACAATGCGTGTAAAACTACATGAAACCACCAGAGAAATTCATATAAAACGAGGTGTGAGACAGGGCTACACTCTCTCACCTAAATTATTTATAACGGTACTCGAATACGCCTTTAAAATGCAAATGTGGGAAAATAGAGGAATAAAAATAGACGTGAAAATGCTCAATCATCTGCGCGAAGCACAACAAATGCTACAAGAATTAGAAAACGTATCTTCAACAATAGGTCTAAAAATCAACATCAGTAAGACCAAATTAATGACAAATTTGGTTCCCAGCGAACACCTAACCATCCAAAATCAAGTGGTAGAATTGACAAAAGAGTACACATATCTCGGTCATGAAATCAGAATAAGCAAGGATAATCAGACCTGTGAATTTTAACGCGAATAACACTTGCTTGGGCGGCGTATGGTTCACTAAGAGATATCTTTAAGAGCAACATCCCGATAGCTATGAAACGGAAGACATTTGACCAATACGTTCTTCCTATTATGACATACGGAGCAGAAACTCTCACTCTCACAAAAACAACAGCACTAAAAATGCGAGTTGCACAAAGGCGCATGGAAAGATCGTTTCTCGGCGTGACAAAAAAAGACAAAATAAGGAACCAAGACCTAAGGAAAAGAACAGGTATCACTGATGTCGTCGAACGTATAGCCAAGCTAAAATGGAATTGGGCAGGCCACATAGCGAGACTGAAAGACTCAAGATGGACCAGAAAACTAATTGACTGGCGCCCAAGAGAAGACAAACGCAGCAGAGGACGACCACCAACACGCTGGATGGACGACGTTAAATGAATATCCAAGAAATTTCAACAAGACCCACTGCATCCAGCAGTGGACGGAAGAGGTTGCATGATGATGAAAATTTATTACCATATATGGTCATTCCGGAAAGGGTAGATAGAATTAGAAAGAATAGAGATAGTAGTGGAATACAATAAACCTCTACTACTAATATTTGTAGATTTTTACGAAGCCTTTGACAGAGTTGAGCTAAGTAAAATACTACAGGCGCTTAAAAACGCACTGTCAAATTACATACTAATAGTAATCGCATAAAAATAGAGCGGGGGGTTAGACAAGGAGACCCAATGTCACCTAAACTTTTTAATACTATGCTGGAACATGCTTTTAAGAATTTGTATTGACTGACCAAGGGAATAAATATAGATGGAGAATATCTAAATAACTTATGTTTCGCCGATGATATAGTCATAATAGCTGTGAATCTAGGAATGGCAAGAGACATTGTACGGGCACTCGTAGTCGCTTCAGAAAATGTAGGTTTAAATACAAACATCTGTAAAACGAAAATAATGACAAATTTGGTACCCAACCAGAACATCAGTGGACAAGAAATATAAGTAGTAGATAAATATACATACCTAGGACATGAAAAAAAATAGCAAAGAACCAACCCGATGTTAAATAGAAATTGTATGTATGCATCAGTATTGAATAACTAATGGAAATAAAATACCTGGGAATTACGTTGTCTAGCTATGGAAACCTGGACAAAGAAGTGAGAGATTAAGTATAAAAAGCAAATAAACTGGCAGGATGCCTAAACACTGAGATGAAGTCAAGAATTTATAAAGCCAGTGTGAGACCAATAATTACATATGCCTCAGAAACAAGGCCCGACACAGCCACAACGCAAAGGCTACTGGAATCGGCAGAGATGAGAGTACTGAGAAGAATTACAGAAAATTCGCTGACAGATCGAAAGAGAAGTGAAGACATAGGAAGAAAATGTAACGTACAGTGTATAAATGAATGGACACAAAATAGAAAAAAAGAATGGAATAACCACGAATTGTCCAACGAATGCCTACGAATCACTCCGCAAATGTTTCGGAATTTTTAAAAACTTTTCGAAAAAACCTTTATCATTGTATGGACGCCGGAGGTCATCAGTTTCACCAGTTGGTCAACTAAGAAATAAGTTACTAGCTAACCAAATAAGTTTAAATTTTTTTTTGTAATAAATCAAATAAAGTATTGGATCGAATTTAGAAATTTTAAGACTAATATAAAGCAAATTTCAATTAAAAAATGTTGGGGTGAATCTTACTCTGGCTTAAAGGTGAAAGTAAAATAATCTAAAGTATCGAAAAAATGTGTCCCCGTTTAATCAAAAATTGACACCTGTCGCTGGGTTTTTTAAAAATGTCGTATTTCCTGATAATTCCTCTGTTAATGAAAATCAACGATATTATGAACAACCAAACAAATTAGTTTTAGTCTTGTTTTGAATATTGTGATATTGATTCGTAGGTTTTATTATATTCGTAGATAAAAAGATAATGACCTGGTGACTGATTTGTTCTGATGTACAAACTTGCGGTTTGGTGTGTTGATAAATTTTGTGTCATTTTCAGATTATAATACAAATAATAAATATATTTTAACCTCATAGGATGTATTTGTGGATTTATTTCAATTATTTTATTACAGAAAATGGGAACATAATTGTTTTGTTATTGAATAAATAATATTATCTAGAACAAACTTAAATAGTAATGTTTTTTCTTAATTAATTTTTAGCTTTAACCCGTTTTCCTCTTGCTGCAAAGAAGGGTGTATCGTTGTCTGGAGCAAAGTCCCTAGCATCTCTTAATTTAGAGCTAAATAATGATCCAGTTTCTTTTTTGCCTCTCGAGAGAAAGAAGGGATCTTCTGGGGCTTGGTTTTCTGTCTTGAGAACGACCCAATAGGGTTCCTCCGCATAAAGTGGCACGTTGAGATAGGTGGGATCTTTTTTGCCTCTGTTGGCCCAGAAAGGTCCCATCTCATCAGATTCAAATCTCTTTGATATACATCTACCATCCGGACAACCAAGCTTTTCGTTGTCGGATTTTGTAAGGTCGAGGTAGTCGTTGTTTGAACAGAAGTAGAAGCTTCTTCGACGAGGGTCCTGTGCCTAAAATAAAATAGAAAATTATTTATCAAATTAATTAGAAGTAATAAAATTAAACATATGGTATAAGAGTACTTCCAAGTGCATAAAAACGGCAACTAAAAAGATTAATAAATTCAGTTTTAAATAACTGTTGTTTCGAGTCCAATTTCGATATTCTTTTAACATGTAGAAGGAAAACTCATCCTAGATTAATTCACCTTATTCAGATTTCCTAATAAAGCCGGATTTATACACATTGTACAAGAATAAACAAAATTATTTTTCCATTATTTAAATTTAACACACCCTGTGATAGCATAAGGGAAAGTTGACGCCATTATCTTCAGTCGACCGTTGCACGTGGACTAAGGGAGATCAGATTATTGAAAATTGCAAGAATTCTTCTAGTTTTTCTGCTCCAAAAATTACTACGGTATGTCCGTAGGGTTTATTCAGTTGCTTTGAACTTATTATTGATTTGAATCATGTTGTTTTTCGTACATATTGGTGCATCTCTAGGTTTATATGGTTCAGTAGTTTTCCGTTTGTGATGAAGTTTGCTGTTTAAGGAGAAAAGGGGTAATAATGCGCAATGAAGCAATGAAATGGTAAATATTAAAATTACCATTTTTATTTCCAGATGTTACGAAACTATACTAGAACATCTACGATTCTTACATATTCTAACAAAGATTTACAAAATGTTCTGTATTCAATCAGAAATAACGTCAATAAAATAAGGAAAACGGGAAGAGCTTTCAACATTCCCGAATCGACATTAAGGAAAAGATTGCACAGAAAGTAGCAAGAAAGGCAACTTTTCGAAGATGTTTTGATATAGAATTACCAGATATCTCGCTAGATAGAAAAAGAACTTACAAGTCAAACAAAAAAAGAAGAAAGTGCAGAAAGAGCTAACACCTGAGTCGTCTGATGTAACAGACAGTAATTTGTCATATATTATCGATGAAGACGAATTAGATGATGTTGAATTAAGCTTCATTCCACACAATTAGAAAAACCAGCTGCACCTAACGAGACATGTTGTATTTGTGGGGAAAGAAGAAAAACAAAGACTTATGGTATAGATGTGTGTTATGTGACGCGTGAAATCACGCAGAATGTACAGATGTAAATACCCCAGAAAATTATAAATGCGACTTTTGTTAGCGTGAAAAATATGACATTAAAGTATACCATACAATTAATATTTCTTTTTTAATGTTATACTTGCGACGTAATTGTTTTTATTACTTTTAAATTAATGTTTTTTTTGTAACATTAATTTAGTGCGCACCACTTCCCAATCTGTGCGCGTGATTACCCTCATGGATGAGGAATCGCGCAGTTCTTTCCTTTTTTTTTAATACTATGCTTTTGCACTTTGTATTTCTCTAATACTTATTTTAAATATTTCAAGTAAAATAATTTAAGCTTACTGTAACGTTCCGGCTGTTATGATTTAAAGATATTTAAAGAATTTATAACAGAACCGATTTCTGCTTAAGTGCGCACCATTTCTCCACTTTCCCTTACAGTTTTTTAGATAGTTTTGTCATTAAACACTGTCGTCTTTGCAAGCTTGGTTCGTTCCCTATTCATTGATTTGATTTGCTTAAAACTTATGAATGAATAAATGAAGCCATCTTTTAATCAAGCCATCAAACATTTTTAACCTAATCTTTCTCCATTATTAAGAAGGGAACTAAATGTTCACTACAAAAATATTTCACCTGTTCACCTCCAAATATGATTATACCATACATAGAATGCACTCAAAATCATGATTTATCCATAAACATAACGTTTTGCCACTGAGAATTTTCAAGAGAAAACACAGATCCCTGCTCAAAAAAGTACCGAATGCTACGATTGATACCAGGCAACAGTTGACTGTTGTATTGTTATTTTGTTAATGTTGTTTAATTTGTTTGTTTAATTCTTTATGTACTTCCTGTTGTATAGTTGTCGTTTTGCGACAAAATGCTGTTTAACATTGTGATGACTTTTCTCCCTGACGTATTTCTCTCTCTTATGGCTTTGTTTAATGTTCCATCTTGTGAAATAGTGAAACCTAGATATTTGTAATCCCAGCAGTGCTTTATCGTGCGTTCTACTCCAATGCACAGGTATTCGGTTTTCTTTTTATTTACTGCTAGACCCCATATATCATACTCCTCAATTAATTGTCGTGCCATATAGTTTAAATCGTCATAATCTTGAGCCACTATTACTTGATTGTCTGCAAAGTTTAGCGTATATACCATAGTGTTGGTGAGCGGTATCCCCATATTGTCCTGCATTTTTGTTTCCATCTTTTTAAAGCACTTTCGAGGTATATTTTAAATAAAGTGGGGGACAGACAACATCCTTGCTTTAATCCTTTTGATGTTATAAATCCTGTTGTTATTTGTGTCCCTGCTTTTATTTTTGTTATTGGTTGGTTGTATAGCACTTTGACGGCTTTAATTAATTCTATATTAATATTCGTGCTTTCCATTGATTGCCACAGCTTCCTCAGTGGAACGCTGTCGTAGGCTTTCCGTAGGTCGACGAACAACATATGAATCTCTTGATTCCGGGCCATCTTTTTTCTATTATCTGGGTTAAGAAGAATATGTGGTCAATAGTGGATCGACCTGTATGAAATCCTGCTTGTTCTGCTTCATAATCTAAGTATTCTCTCTCGATTCGGTTCTTTAAAACCTTTCCATATATTCGACTCATCTTTCTCCATTACTAAGAAGGAAACTAAATGTATACTCCATAAATATTTCACCTGTTCATCTTTAAATATGATTATGCCATACATAGAATGCACCCAAAATCGTGATTTATCCATAAACATACGTTTTGCCACTGGGAATTTTCAAGAGAAAACGCAGATTCCTGCTTAAAAAAAGGACCGAATTCTACGATCGATACCAGCCAACAGTTCACTTTAGTTTTGGTATTGTTATTTTTTTAATGTTATATAATTTGTTTGTTTAATTCTTTGTGTACTTCCTGTTGTATAGTGTCGTTTTTCAATAATTAGATGTCTAGGTTTTTGTTCAATAGTTTCCATCCAACTTCAGCATTATGATCGGGATTAATGTCAGTTCCTTAAAATTTTTGTTTATATCTCTTGTTGCCCAATACATAATATAATTAGTTGCGAACTATTTCCAATCAATCCAGAAACCTTCCCCTTGTCCTACTTAGCGTTAAAGCTCTCTAAGATAAAAGTTATGTCTCGTTTTTTGGTCATCTTCGTAAGTTTTTCTACCTCAACGAACCACGCTTTCAACTCTACCATGGGCTTATTGGCCGTGTTGGTATAAGTCTGAAAGATGTTTCAGAACTTTCCAAAGAACTTTCCAAGTAGTTGAATAAGTAGGCATCGATCGGAAAATGGCACAAAGTTTGAGACAGCATTGTTGTATTTGTCTTCTTGAATTAATCCAACTCCATTACGATGTACTGGATCGCTATTACCAGAGTAATAGAAAGTTTTGTTCATGGTTCTCCATTCACCTGAACTCGTTTGCGAGTTTTCCCGTTTCGAACAGGCTTCTAATGTTCCATCTTGCAATCTTAATATTCGGGTTTTGAAATATTTAGGCTATTCCTCCAGGGGATTCTTTGCACCCCTTGACATCAAAGATCTACCGGAGACTAGGAGCCGTTTCTGTTTGTGCTTTCATTTTTGTTTTCTAGGGAAATAGCTACCAGAGTGGTTTCCCGTTGCCTTCTCTGGTTTGCATTTTAGCCGATCTTCTGGACACAGACGCTATTTGCAACCGCCCACTCTGAATCAGACACTGCGTGCTAGTTTTGGTCCACCCCGGATATTTCATTTCTCTAGTACGACCATATCTAGGAGGTGTTCCCCTGTTCAATTTCATTTAAACATTTATTTTTCTTCTGTACTTCTGATAGTCTATACAATAGATAATCTATACAATATATTTCCATTGTGTTGCATCCATGGTCGTTCGTTAATGACTACCTAAGTGGTTATAAGATACTAAAAGATGGAGTGACCAAATTTGTCCAACATAAACTGAAAGTGGAGGGCAAAATTAAAGAAATAAGGAATATAGGACCACAAAAGGGGATTATAGAATAAAAAACTTTGAAAAAAAATTAAAAATCCAAAACAAATATAGGTTGAAAAAAATGAAACATCAACAAATATATATCGACGGTGAATTGAATAAGAGTGATAGAACAATCTAGAAGAAAATTTTAGATTCGCAGGTAAACAAGTAAAGACAACATACAGGAAACTGATAGTAGCGATGCAGTATAGAAGTGGAGTCAGATCAGTCAAGATCATAAACTTGTAAAAAATGGAGTAGGACAAAACAGCGATGAACATGGATCCAAAAATCTAGCAAAAAACATAAATAGAACTCAGACAAAGGCAACGAATTTGGCAAAGAATAAGGGCAAGATTAAATTTTATGATGACAGCAAGGAAAAAACAGCAAAAGATAACATAACGTCCAAAGATCAGGAAACAAAAAGAAATACAAAGGATGCAAAAAAATATACTAAGCTATACAAGAATAGGAATGTTATTAAGGAAAATTATTAGGACGTTATTAAGGACTGGAAAGATGGAAGAAGTAGCAAGAAAGCTAAAAAAATACACAGCAAACATCGCAGCGATACAAGAAGTAAGATGTGAAAAACAGGAGAAATCATAAAAGAAGAATATGTATTTATGTACAGTGGAGATGGTAAACAAGGCAAAAATGAAGTGAGGTTTTATATACATAAAAAACTCACCAACACCGTAACAAATTTCAATCCGATAGACAGGAGGAATCGCCACACTGAGATTAAAAATGGAAAAACACCATATGAGCTTAATAAATATATATGCTCTAACTAAAACATCTGATTCATCAAAAAAAGATTCTATAAAAACCTAAATAAAACATGCGACGAAATACCAAAAAAAAAGACATGCTATTAATAGTGGGAGATGCAAACACACAACTGGGGAAAGAAGGATACTTGAAAGACCTAGTAATAGACCTAGAAGGGCAATTGAAAAATTGGATAATAAAGCAAAGGAATCGGGCTAGAGATAAGCCAGCACAAAACAAACTACATCAAGGTAGGAAAGGATGACACACCCAGTGAGACATATCTAATAACACATGATCATAAATTTGAAACCGGAAAGTGAGAACAGAAGAAAGAATTTTGAAAGGCCAAAAAAAAACATATAGAATGAATAGAAACCAGCTGAAAAGCAATACTCTAAGTAAAAGAACAAAGATAAACCTATATAAAACCTTAATAAGACCTGTTGGGATGAAAACGACGACGATTTACAAGAAAGAGGAAGATAGCATAATTAAATTTGAAAGAAAAATAATGAGAACGATATCGGGCCCCCAAAAGAATGAAAAGAAATGCCGAAATTGAAGAAGAATTATAGAGAAAAGGGAAAAGGGAAAATATATAATCAGATACATAAAATCTATTTGCTTAGAAAGAATGGGACATAAACACTGACGCCTACACTCAAATATGCTGAGAAGGATAACTAACTGGAGGCCACTATTTCCCAGGTGTAGAGGAAGGCTTAGAAGAAGATAGCTGGATGATGTAGAAGATTATAGAAGATGAATGTTAAAGACTAGAAAGTTCAGTGCAAGGACAGAAAGAAATGGAATATAAATCAAATAGAGGAATAATCCGCCACATCCAAGAATAGAATTTTGAACGCCATGGCGTTAGCTATAATCGCTAGGGATTGTAAAGCTTAATGCATGACTAAATGGCAAGTGGGCGGTATCTATTCCTACTCTATTCATATGATTTATCATTTGTAGTAAATGTTTGTCTTCTATGTTTCTAAAACTTCCCTGTATATTTCCTCAATTTTCTCTGTCCACTATATTATATAAAATCTTTTTACAATGAAAAGTTGAGCATCATATTTTAAGCCCTGGATTGTTTGCTTATCTACCCTGTATACTCGTATAGTGAAACGACGATTGTAAGAGTAAAAAATTGGTCTCATATATGAGCAAATTTCTATTTAGAGAAGTTACGATTGCTGATCTGATAGCGACCATTTCCTAATTGGGCATGGTATGCAAAGAAGAAAATTTATTTCTGCACAGTGTTATAATAATTATGAACCAACTTAACAGACAACCGGTCCTGAATAGGCAGCTTGAATTTTTAATTGTCAGTACTCATTGTTTGTTAATAGAAGATTAATATGTGCTTGACACCGTTTCGTCTATATTACGTATACCCAAAATATTTGCACTTCTAATGCTAGTCAAGTATACTTATGTAATTATTGTCTATATAATAGGATTATAGCGATTTTGCAGAAACCTGAACGTGACTGGATCGACAATTTAATTTTCCAGTGACCTTGTGAATTTTTATTTGAACGTTTTAAGAGATGTCGATTAAACTTACTATATATTACTCTACAGTCCATCAACCTAAGAAGTCGAAAAAAACACAGCTAAGCTTGCTTGCTTGGCTTAGAAATTTAATAGAGTGGTTTAATATGAGTTCAAATCTGAATAAAGTTAGAATTACCATATTATTTCCAACGTCCTATAGTACAATAAGAAGGATAGAACAAAGGATAAACTAAGAAGAATCTTCTGTCATAAAAACTGTCGTATCATAATGAAATTTATATACCGCCGATGTGTGCTTCCGCCCCAGGGGTGGTTGCCATCCCTTCTCGGTGGTGGAAATTCTTTTGCTCAAAATAATCACGGGAATCGATAGAGGATTAAATTCTAAGCAACTTTTTGGTGTCTCAAGCTCAAGTCAATACAGTTTGAGCTATGTATGGTTAAAAATAACGAATTTTCATTAAAAAAAGTTACGTTTTTTGACGATGTTTCATTAATAACTCAAAAAATATGCTTTTGATCGAAGAAGTATGCAAAAGAAAAATGAAGTTTATAAAAGAAGAATGAGATTCATTTTTTACAAGATATTCTAGATACAATACAAAGTGAGATATGGTCGGTGAAATGAGACATTTTTTTGCGGATATTTGTATCAATGTATTCAACGTTGAACTGTAAGAAAAGGGTTGATTTTTTGGGGGTAATGAAGTTTTTTATATCTCATGAAAATACCTTTAAAATGAGTACTACAAAAACTAATTTGCATGTAAACCGAGTAAGTTACAGCTCCTTAAAGATGGACTCTTCGAATATTTTATGGAAAAAAGGGCAGTATAATTAACCTAATGTCCACCAGAACTAAAATTATTCGTTTTCTTTTAACATTACATTTTATTTTAGTGTTCTTCAAAAGATCCAGGAGTTTGAGTGGTTTAAAATGCATTATTTTTGAACACAGTTATATTAAATTATATCGCCTATTTTGAAAATTTCTAAAAAATTGTTCTTTTTTTTTTCAAAATAACTTAAAAACTATATTCTACGTAATAAATGATGCAGTACAAAAATGTAGTTCTTTTTCAATAAGTATTCCCATTTTTTATAAACTTTTGTATTACCTTAAAAAACAATGGAGATATCACCGATTAAAATGTATGTCTTGGTGTGAACACCCCCTCTTTCGAGCGGTTCAAACCTTAATATTTTTCAAAATTAAAGGGTAGTTTGGCTTTCTATTGAACCTAGCCTTATAGCCCTTGACAATACCTTTCAAATTGCTATGTATACATATATCAAAGATTGAAAATTAACTAACTTTTGAAGAAAACCGATAATATTTTTGGTAGATATCTGGGCACCAACAACGACATTTTCATTTATAAAAATGATCGAGCCGTTCACCGTTCTTAATTATACACATTAAAAGAGTATATATATTTACAAACATATTTATGGCTGAGAAATAGAGAATATAAATATAATTGCTTGGAGATGGTTCAAAGATGCAGAATTTCTACAACCAGTAAGAATGCAAAATTTGTCTGCACCAGAGAAGCTATTAATGATGATTTGTTGTAATTGCACAAAAGGTTGCATATCTTAGTGTGGTTGAAGGAGGTTAGGTTTATTTTGTAATGTCACGTGTGCGACGTACTGGGATATAATTGTCAAAACTGTCCTCCAATTAATGAAGAAGAAGATGAAGTCGAAGAAAATGTATCAAGTGATTGTGATTGTTCCTGATTTTTAGTACGATTTTTTTTACATTATTTACTACAATTTTTACGTCTTTTGTGTATGTTATAATTGACAAAAAAATCAAATAATATTGAGAGCTTTGTACTCTTATTAGCATAGCGGGTAGTTTCTAAGGGTTAAAAAAAGTTGCAACCAAAGAAATAATGTTTCATTAGTAAGGAATAAATTTTTATTGATTTAAATACATAAGTTTAGAATTTTAATGTGTACAAAACTATTTTTAATGTTGTAATCGTCTCTAGAGCTGATTTGTTTAAACGAGGAACGAATTTTTAGTTATCTAAATGGAAAATTAAAACATTTTAAGCTATAGATATGCTTTTTGAGTATTTTTTTGCATACAGGGATGCTTTCTAGGATGCTTTTCATATTGCACAAAGTACTTAGCTATTTTTCCTTGGAAATACTCCGTATACTTGTATGTGGATTTTTAGTAACTAGCAGCAACACATTTATTTCGTTTTCCTCTGTCACAGTACTTTTTGTTCGTTCGTGTTTTTCATACATAACTTAACCAGTGTGCTTGAACCAATCCTTTAATCCTTCAAAGCTTGCTGTTGTAGGGTGTCGCCTCTCACGATACCACTCATGGTTGATAATAACCCATTTTTATTGCATTTCCCCAATATTCAGATCATATCTACTATTTCATCAACGGTAAGATTCATCTTAACTATTTAGTAAGTTTATACACAAACAATTATGGTGAACTGTCAGTTTTGGACATTTATTACACCTTATTAATAATTTGTTTTGAAAAATGAAATATCTCAAAAACTAATAAATTTAGACATAGGGAATATTAAATAGAAATTGAAGTAGGGTAATGGTATTTTTCGACAGTGATATAAAATTTCTGAGTGTTCTATTTAAAATTACTGAGAAATTAATGTACTTGCGTTTTGACTCACCCTGTATTCGATATAAACGAAATTAGTAATATCAGTCATTTTTAAATATTTTGACAATCAATAAAAAATATGGCAGCAACAGCTTTCATTTCAGCTAAATCATTGTTATTGTGCTTCTTTTTAATTATACAGAGAGTTAAACTTATTACGATTTTCATAGAAAATTGATTATAACTTTGTAAATACCCTATAGAACTTAACAAAACTTTATATTGTTGTGATGGGAAAGTGAAAAAACTCCGAATATAAAATAAAATGCAGGGTGATTCTTTAAAAAACAAACATCAGTTTGGTCTGCCACTATGTTATCGAACATCCTGTAACATTCTAATTAATTTTATAATGTGAACCTCAAGTTGCCTACAATTTTTGTTATTAACTTTTATCGCTATCTACTATTATAGCGGATCTACTGAGCTTTATCACACTAATAATCACCCTATAATATACAGTATGATGCAAATCTATGGAATAAATTCATTATTTCAGAAACAAACGACTTTTAAAAAAAAATTCTAAAACAGTTCAATTTTAATTTTTAAATGGCTATCAACTGCTATATACGTGTTAGACATTACGTCATCATTGTCGGCTTAATGACGTAATCGACGATTTTTTTAAATACAAACCGAGGTCACTCGACAGCTCATTTGAAAGGTCTCCTCATCGCCTTTGCAACGATATATTCAATTGAATATTTATTTCTACAGGGTTAACCAAAACTGTTGGTTTATTAATACAATTAACTTACAATAAATGTTTACTTAAATACAATTAAATTACAACAAATCTTCAAATTGACTACCTTCAGCAATAATACAATGTGAAAGACGGGCAACAAATTCTTTCCTAACGTTTTCGATGACTTCAGGTGTTATTTGCGCAATTTCGGTTCTGATGCGCTCCTTTAACTCTTCTACATTATTCGGTCGATTTTGATACCCTCTGCTCTTTAAATATCCCCACAAATAAAAGTCTAACGGAGTGAAATCTGAAGACCTTGGTGGCCATTCGATGGGCCCCTTCTACCTATCCACCTACCTGGGAAAACGTTATTAAGGTAATTTCGTACCTCAACGCCGTAGTGTGGGCGAGAAGTAACGAGAAGCAACTAAGTTTTCCTAAAAAAAATATGGCCATACAATTTGATTGTTTATAATGCCGTCTCAAACATTCACCTTCTCGGGATATTGTGTCCTATACTCTTCCATCCAATGTGGATTTTCACTTGCCCAGTATCGATATGTCTGGCGATTTACGTGACCGCCACGTGATTTATGGTTTCGCAGAATTCGATTCTTCTATCAAAGTCATCTTCTAACAGCTCCTGGACCAAATGGATGCAACTTCTCTTTTTTTAGCACTCTTACAACAGTTGATTGGTGGACATTATTATCCAATGCGACCTGCCTAGAACTGGTATGGGGATTGTCTTGAAACGCCAGTACAACGTCCAGTTTCTTAGCTTCGGATATTGATTTTTTACCACTTCTGGGAATATCTTTAGCATGGCCCATTTCTCTAATTTTTTTTTTCAATTTTACTCACTGTTGATTAAGTAATTGAGTAATTAAAAACCATATTTTGTTTTTATTCCCAGTGGCGTTCCTTAGTGTATTTTAGTTCAGTGAATGAATATTTATTGTAATTCCATGTTACTTGACAAAGTTCATAATTTTAGTGAACCCTGTAGAAATAAATATTCAAGTGATTACATCGTTGCAATGACGATAAGGAGACCTTTCAAATAATCTGTCGCGTGCCCTCGGTTTGTATTTAAAAAAATCGTCGACTACGTCATTACGCCGAAAATGATGACGTAATGTCCAACACATATATGTCAGTTGATGGTCATTCAAAAATTAAAATTGAGGTAATTACAGGTAAATACAGGTAATTATTAAAGTTACATCTTTTACAAAATTCGTGCTCTCTATTTTCTTATTATTATGGGGTCTTTTTTTAAGTATACATATGGATCTAAACAAATTAATGCATAACTCGTAATTTTTCATGAAAAGCCTTATTGGTTTCAACTATATCCGTACGGCAATAGTTTATGGCCTTGGCGGTAACCCTTAACCTCTATTTGAAGATTTGCATTTGTAATGAGCTGCCATTTGCAAACAGGTGAGGTATACAGTTTATTTAGAGGTCTGTTTCTGTCCTCGCATGCTTCTATTTCAGTATTTGCGAGAATTATATTATATTGATTAACGATTTATGCGTTTTTATACTCTTTAATGTGTATTTATGTCGATATTTGTGATTGATAGATGTATTGTGGGTTAGGTATTGTATCCTTGATTGCATTAGGTATACAAACTTCTATGAGTATATTACAATTATCGTTTGTTGTCCTCGTTTATCAAACATAACCTAAGGAAATGATAAAAGAAGGAGAAAAGATGGACTTCAAATAGATATGCCAGAAAGTACTGTATAAATAATATGGGAACGAAAATGCAGATAAAACAAATAAAGAAAAATAAAAATGTATTGTAAATACCTACAACACATTGCCCATTAACTTGGTAATATTTATTTTACGATATACCCTATAGACACAATTTAGTACGCATACGTGATAGGAATATTCGTTTTTATTGTGCCGCGAAGTCAATAGCCTAAAAACAATAAAATGTTGTGCCCAATGAGTACATAATTGAATAGTATTATAATCCAACCTGGGTATGCACTACCTAATGCATTGAGTTTTTTATGACACAAATACATTCCACCACGATATAGAATTGATTAAATCGAATCAAAAAAATACATAATAAGGACAAATGTATAAATTATTATTATATTGGTGAAAAAAGTAAGCAAAGCAATAAAATAAAAAGTTGTAGAAGAGAAATCCCTGTTCATTATAGTTCAAGCATCGATAAAGCAAATTCACTGCAGTAGCACACCCAAAAGTGATCGAAGATTCACCCAAAGAAAGATCCACCCAGTGAAACCACCCAAAGAAGAAAGAAAACAACCAAAACGAGCTACAAAAATTACCACTAGTTGCGGATTAAAAAAACACAAACGGTCATGTAAGGAAAAAAATACAAATGTATAGAAATCAATAACTAGTTGGTAATAGGATTTCTACAAAAAGTTCAAAACGAAACGCAAGCACAACAGTTAGGTAAGTCAGGAACGGTTCCCTTGGGAACGTTCTTTAGGAGAAGAGCAAAACAGTCGTTGCTGCTGTGGCAGTGCAGAAGACTTAGTTCATAGGAAAGACGTAAAATTTTTAGCGGGGTTTTCCCGCTGTCGTCGCACTAGTCTTTTGACGACGCGAACGACGTCCAGAAAAAAGACTGCCTCCTCGAACATGTCCAGCCCCCTAAAAATGAACCTTCGTTCAAGGTCGGGAGCTAAATCCAACTCGAGTGAGAGATTATATCGTTACGTGAGAATTTCCCAGCTCATTCTATCTGCTCACAGTCAAGCGCAGGTCCTACACTAATAGATCCGTCAGATCTGCCAGACTCACAATTTTAGCAAATGTTTTCCATGTTTATGAAAACTGCTATGAATAAACATTCCAAATTCTTCTTAAAACATATGATGGACAGGAAAGAGCAAGCCCTTAACTTATCTTAAAGTCAGCTAAACTCCGACGGAACCACCTCCGATAACGCATCCCGTTATCGGTACCATATCATCCGAAAACCATCCAAAAATAATATAAACATAGAATCAACATCCATCCAAACTGATTTACAAACAATAGCAATTCGTAAAGGCATAGAATCAAATTCTACCACAGATAAGCAAGCATTCAATAATTCCAAAAAAACTCTATCCTACCCTCAAAAAATATACGTTTGGAAAAAGTAGATTTCCATGCGGTTACTAATCCTGGTAAACGCAGGGAAGACGAAAACTTCCATGCAGTTACAAATTCCAACAAACCTGCTACTAGTTCTGCTAAGAATACAACAACCAGCACATCTAAATCAGCACTAGCCAATTCAAACGATGAGGCATCCTCATTAAATGCAAAAAAACAGCTAAATATTTCTATAAAAAGTAAGTAAAAAATTGAGTACACTCAATAGCCAGAGAAACTTCGTCCGATTCATAAACAAACTCCTCAGAGGCTAGATCAATGACCTCACAGTCATTAAGAACAGTCAACTGGCCTTCCTTCAACAAAACTGTTGATGTAGAGGAAATGTCCAAAAAATTAAAACGATATCAGAGGTCACTTCAATGCAAATCATTCTCAAAAATTTCAAAAAAAAAACAAAATGCCCAACCAACCTCTAAACCATCTTCCTTCCACTTGGTTCTAACATCGATTTAGAAACCACAGTGGAGAAAATATCCGAATGCCTCGAAGACCAAAACATCGACCTTATCTCAGCCAACCGAATTGTCGCCCGTAAGGACGACAAACCCATAAAACTGGTGCGCATTATTCTTAAATCAGAGGCACAGTACACAAGAACTTTATCTCAAGGCATTCAAATTCAAATAGAACGTCAGATAAAACGTTGTGAAGCCTCTCACTTCCCAAGAATAATAGCTCCTGCCACCAAATATTGCAGCCGCTGCTGCCAATCAGGCCACGACATAGCTGAATGTCGAACCAAGCAGTCCATTGGATGCATTGTGGTAGTGCTGAACATAAATTTACCAACTGCCCTTCTATTAAACATCCAAAATGTCCAAATTGTCAAAGTGAGCATCCAGCATGGTCACCTAGATGCCCTAAAAGACGGGAACGTCATATCACAGTCTAATAGGCTAAGCCTATTGAAATCATGAAAATATCATGAAAATATAATTCCCCCAAAAACACTCTCAGACGACATCAAAACCATGATACAGTTCACAACTATACTACTGGCCAATGTCCTTCCCGATCGCAGAGACTTTAATTGCAAATTTTCATCTGAACTAACTTCTCTTGCCTATTCACGTTCTATGTCATATGCAGATAGAGATAACAAGGTCGAAATGACCTTCATCCCGCATTTCTACATATACTGTAGTGGACTGTATGATTGGAATAGTCAACTGCGCAGGTGTTAGTAGGAAAAGACATCTAATTACTATTGGACTGAACTATCGAGGCGGAGGTAAATTCTGAAAAAAATTCAAAATCTTAACGAGAAAACCCAACATCACTCATATCTTAAACATAACAATCCTCAAAAAACTTCCAGAAGCCATATTCCCAGTGCTAGCAGAAACTATCAATGCATGCCTCCAGCTGGAATACTTTACAACTCCTTGGAAAGTATCTAGGAAATACAAAAATTGCATACAAAAGCTAAACTTTAAAACGCATCTTGATTTTTGTCGATAGGACACTTAAATCAAAAGATGTCGAATTTATACCGTCGAGATGAAACATTGCTTTATCGACGGTCGCTTCCAACCTTTTTTAAAATTATCGAATTCGAATTTTAAAAATAATGTGTTAAACTAATGATGCCACAAAATTCATTTGATTTGAACGTACTCAAAAGTTTGGGGAGATTTAGGGCTGCACACCCTCCTTGAAATTTTTCTATGCGCTTAGATTTTGTTGTTTCTTTTTTATGAAAAATGCTGTCAGAACAAGAAAGTAATGTGTCCATTTTTATTACAAAATGTCAAGTAATTTAGGAGATAATGCAAAAAAACAATTTTTATTTTGTAACTTCAAAGGACTGTAACTTTTTTTGTGTACACTTTTGTACTAAGGTAAGTTGGATTCAATTAATTTATTTTTGTCCCCGGAATGCGTGATTTAATTTATAACATAACTTTTTGAAACACCCTGTATAATAACATTTAATAAAAAAGTTAAGTGTCCAGCGTACTCAGTTTATTACACTGACATTGTAACCCAGCAATTTCAAATATGTATATCGTTTTACGCAAGCAACATGCCTTTGCAAGATTTATCAGATTAAAGTAATATGTTTATGTGAACTACATGCGGACGCGTGAAATCTTTGCGTAAGTAGCAGAAAACTCATACAGGTGTATAGTCTATTTTACGCGATTAATTTGAGACTAGCTGTTGTTATATTTAGATACAGAGTACATTACATTTAATCCCGTGTAAAGTATGACCGTGAATACGTCTCTTATTTCGAAAACTGGTGCAACACAAAACAATTACCTATTTAAAAAATCAATAATATTTTGTATTTTTAATAGGCATATTAGTCAGTATAAGCATAATTTAAGATATTTAAGGCATTTTATAATCTAAAGCAGTAAATAAAGTATTAAGGCAAGGTTGCTATGTGGTTCACCAACCTTGTCTAAAATCTATATGGAACAAGTTTTAAAATTCTGGAAAAGGAAATGTATAAGTGTGATAACCAACCAATCCTAAGACACTAACATGATGTAAAATGTTTGGAATCATTAAATTCCCTCTATGTCTGAATAAGTTTGTAAATTGCATGTATGGCAGAGAAATAAGCCTTTTTCTCATGGCTCTTGGCAGATATTCTACAATGTGGGTCTCTAAGACAACATACATATACTTTTCCTGTAGTGAATTCACAGTTTTTACGACGACACTACCTATAAGAATACTAAATGGGCGATTTTGAAGGAAAATAGAAAAAGATAGACCGAAAACCAGGTGGAAAAAGTTTATAACAGATAGAGAAGAAATTAAAATCTGTAAAACTGTAAGAGTATGGCAAAAATAATTGTTTGTCCAAGATGCTTATACTATCTAAAAACTACTGAAAACTAACAATACTGGGTGGGAATTTTAACAAAGCAAACTAGCCCAAATATACCAAATAGCTGGACATCTGCATTCGCTTCATTGTCCCAAAGCCTAACAATTACCACCGTTTTCTAGGAATGGTTATCCCTATTGCCAAAAATCATACCTCCCGAGGTTTTCGACAGGAGTACATCCCAGGGTGGATGGAGGAAAGTCAAAAACTATATGACGATTTTTTGAAATCAGAGGATACTGAAATTGAAGACTACAAAATATTGATTTATCCCGTTCCAGTCGGAAGGCATGGGGACTGATTCGCAAACTAGGTAAATCAAGTAAAGCAGAACACTCGAAAAAATGAACAATTGAGCCAAATAAGATAGCCAACAGAATAATTAAGAACTCCCGAGCTCCATCTGAGAAATCGCATACATCTGCTGTAAGAAGAGCTCTTAAATAACTTAAAGCAAATACTCCAGCAACATCAGAATACTCACGTGCCTTTTCATTGGATAAAACAGATGAAACACTTAACCAAATCAAAACAGAAAAAGCAGCTGGCTTGTATCCGACGGAATGTACCCTGAATTTATAGTCCACACCGATACAAAAACACGCCAGTGGCTCAAGAAATTCTTTAATGACATTGGGACTACAGCTGTGCTACCTCCAGAATTCAAAAGAACAAAAATTATCGCAATCCAGAAGCCTGGCAAAGACAACAAGCTGCCTTAAAGTTATCGACCTATTGCCTTACTCAGTTGTTATTATAGATTACTGGAACGACTCTTATATAACAGAATATGTAACACTATTGAGGCTGCTATGCCAATTGAGCAAGCCGGTTTTAGAAAAGGACGAAGCTGCTGTGATCAAGTCATGTTCCTAACTACATTGATCGAAGCTGGCTTTGAAAGACGTGAAAAATCCGCCATAACATTCGTTGATCTAATAGCTGGCTGCTATGACACTGTGACGAGAGAGGGTCTTATTTATAAGTTAATGAAAATCATACACTGCCTTAAATCTTGCCAGCTAATAAACAATTTACTAACTAACAGACTGTTTTAGGTATATATGAATGATGCACGGAGTAACGTAAGAAAACTGAACAACGGCTTACCTCAAGCTCAGTGCTAGCTCCATTATTATTTAACCTTTATACGGCAGACATACCTGAAACAAAATCAAGAAAATTGACTTATGCTGACGACCTGGCCATTGGCTTCTAAGATAGAAGGAAAAAAGCAGGAGAATGAGCTGTGAACGAAGATCTAACTACACTAAGTATCTACTTTAATAGCTGGATCTTACGCCCTAACATAATCAACATTGAAACCTGTCTCTTTCACTTGTCAAGTCGACTTGCGCAAGATACTCTCAATGTAATTCTAAATGACAGCTATAAAACATAACAGCAGCCCCAAATATCCAGGCGTCACACTTGATAGAACACTAACATTCAAAAGTCATCTTACAAACGCAGCCGGTAAATTAAGAACAAAAAACAGTATAATAACCAAACTTGCTAGAACAACTTGGAGACTTCAGGCCTCGTTAGTTTTAGTTTTTTCAGTGGCAGAATATTGTGCCCCAGTAGTGCTAAATAGTGCACATACCAACAAAATCGATGTCCAACATAATCAAACCATGAAAATAATCACTGGAATAATAAAATCAACCCCAAGGGAGCGATTTCTTAATTTTAAGAAACCGTTATGGGCCCAGCGTTATTCAAGGGCGCGAGTTGAGATCTGTTTTGAATCGAGCACTAAGTGAGCTCGAAGATCCTGATCGCGCTAGCCGCACTTCCGAAAGTTTAACACAGTCGGAATATTAATAATTTCCTCTAGTTTTCTAGTTTTTTTTTGCACATAAATTCAAGACGACTAAATTTCGTTAATCAGTTATCGTAGGTAGGTTATCTGCGTCCAAAATACGTAGCTGTAATTGTTTAAATAGACTTGTTAAAACTTTATTTGCGAAACTTTCATTTGTCCCAGATTTCTGGGTGGTCCTTCAAAAAAGTATAGAAAAGTGAACCTATTTCCCTAAGGCCAAAACTTGTTCCCCTAGGGAAAAATCAGCGACCTGTGACTGGTGCGCGAAACAAAGGCATATCAGGAAGAGGTGTAAGGACAAACACACATGCAGCTTCGCACAGGGACATAAAAATACATACTCAAGACCCCCCTGGCTCCTAGAGTATATTTGGAAAATCATAGATATATTTTCGATGACAAATATTTGTTTTTACTATCAAAGTATTTAGACAAAACTCATGTAACAACGTTAATGCATATATTTGGTAAAAATTAATTCAAAAAAGCTAATAAAAAAGTTGAAACAAACATTTATTTATTTAAAGAACAAACATAAAATATAAAAGACGAACTGTTAACGCTTATGCTGTTGTTCATAGAAGTATATGGATTTAAAATAATAATACATATTTTAATACTATAAACAACAACTCCTAATCTATCTGTTGACACTCTTATTACCATTATTAATGAGTAATAGATATTTTAAAAGTAAGAGATAATTTGTTAACAATAATTCGTAAAGTTTATTCTGCTATAGTAGTCAGTTACTATGTTGGCTGAAATTGTATGATAATTACAGCTAACTATTACCAAAATTACTATTTCCTCAATATATTCACAAAAATATACATTAACTGGCTTAACGCGCTGAGGGATATCATGCTTTAAAACAAATCAGTGCATCGTCATTAGAGATGGCGAATTTGTGTGATTCGGTTTAGCGAATCCCAAAGATCCGGATAATCAACTCTACCTGCAGATCATAAAATTCAAAAGCAAGTGAAGATCGCATTAATTTCAGCGATTTAATTAAATTAAAAAACAACAACCAGTAATAATAAATAATATATTATTATAACTACAGGCTAGCTTAGGACTGGAGTGGCTTTTATACGCAAACCTGGCAAACCGGACAAGAAAAAGCTATGTCCCTGAGGATAAGTCTGATTTCATTTGTACTACAGACTAGAAAAACTGCTTGATAGGCACATGAGAGAAGGTGTGTTGGTTGAAAGTCCGATACATCACGGACAATATGCGTAGAGAATAGAATTTTGTCACACAGGTATGGATTCCAGGTTACCGAGGCATACGCATGAAAAAGCTGATGAAGTTGCCAGAAGAGGATCAGTTAGAAAATGCTTCTATTACAAAATACAAAAAGCACCGTCTGAGATCGGAAAATGCCTGTAAAAATGTATATTGGAAGGACATGCGCTAATAGGGCAGAGGTGCTGCGGAAAACAAGCAAGAATCAGACGGACTATAGTATAATAAAAAACGAACATTTTGGCTTTCTTCTTCTTCCTATGCCGTCCCCATTAACGGAGGTTGGCGACCACATTTTTAAAAGCTTCTCTGTCTTTTGCAACGTGGAATAATTCGTCTACAGTCATGTTTGTCCAGTCTCGAATATTTCGCAGCCATGACATCCTCTTTCTACCTATTCCCTTTTTGCCATCGACTCTACCCTGCATGATGACCTGCAGAAGACTGTATTTATTATTTCTCAGTATGTGTCCAAGGTATGCAGTCTTGCGTACTTTTATCGTTCTCAAAGACTTCAATCTTCTTAACTATTTGCGCTTTTAGTGTCCATGTTTCTACCCCGTACAATAGTGGCGACCAGACGTAACATTCAAAACATTTTGGCTTTACCTAACTCATTTTGGTGCATGTTGATGGGTAGATAAAGTATTAATGGAGTGTATAGTGGAAAGTGACTCAGTGCATATGGCCATTTTTGTGTTCGGATATTTGAATGGTGATAGTTCACCAGTGTGGATACTACACCAAAGGGAAATTTTATAGAGTTCGATAGGCTGCTGCACAGTAGTTACATAATATCCAACTACACTTTCAGTCTTTGACCCTACAGTGTCAAAAACTATGTTATATTTATTTTTGTTTCTTAATTCTAGAGGATTCTTAATGTGTCAACACTGATATCTATCTTTCTTGTTAAATTTGGTGAGGAAAATATCATGATGTGGTAGTATGTTGGTCTAATAGGGATTATTGGAGAATGGTGTAGTTCTGGTTTCAGACAAATTTATATCGTTTAATAAATACTGTAGAAGACTAGGAAAAGGATGTATAATTAAGTTACATTAAGAATTGGGGTGATACTGTAATTAAAGAATATACTGGATTAGAGGGTTTGAAAGAAATTGCAGCAGCAAAGAAGAGGAGAAAGTATTCTCGCCTAAGCTATAGAGGAGGTTCATGAGCTTCACAAAATGCTCCAAGACAAGTAGTTTTATTCCGCGCCCATTATTTATAATAATGTGAGAGTTTTAATTATATTTATTATTTTTAAGTTTCTTTAGTTTCCTGAATATGTTGTTTCCAGGTTAATCTTAAATCAAATATCAGCCTTTTTGCAAGTGTAACAAAAAAACATGCAGACACATTTATAATACAAATAATGATATTGATGATGTTAGTTTTATTATTTGGTTTGTTCTTTAAAAGAAACAAAACATGATTTGAATTTAGCTTATTAGTTATAAGCATTTAAACAATTTAATTGTTAATATCAAATTCCTGCCCAAAAATTCGGATTGTTATATGAAGATTCGTATTTAGTGGATGAAAATACATAAAAATCACTTATAAAATCTCATGGACCTCATTCGGCCACAAAAGCCCCCTAAAATCTCGTGGACCTCATTTGGCCACAAAAGCCCCCTTTGGACCTAGAATAATTATATTGCAAGCGGCAAATTCTTTTTGGAGACTACCAACTGACTCGAAAAACATATGATACCTATATACTAGATCCATACAAGCTGGTACAGGGTTACAGAATTCTGGAATAGGTATCAGTAAAAAAATAATAAGGCAATAGTTGAAGAACGTTATGGACGTATTGAAACACTCTTTTATATTGAGAACTGCCGAAATAGATTATTTCTTTTGAGGTCAGAATTTCTGCGAAAATTGAAATGTAAGAAAGATAACACTAGATCCTTATTTAATGTGCAAATTGCAGGATTAGCATATTAAAACTACCCCATGGGAAACTATTTTTCACTATTTGAAATTATTTAAAAGCAGGACTTGCTTATTCCCAAACGCAAGGCTTATTAGGTTTTCCCATTATCTATTAAGAGGGCAATCTACTATTCTAAATAGATAATGCTAATATACAGTATAGTGGTAATACTAAGACATTTTTAATTTGGAATTTCTACCTCTTTCATACTTCATAATTATCCAATTTTCAGTCTGCCAATTGAGCGTAATGTCTGTAAAACCACTTTTGAAGTGGAAATGTGTTCAAATATAATAGGAACTGGAAAAGTTACATTTACCGGCTCATATTTATAGGAAGCGAAGGAATTGTGAATCAATTAAAATTATCCTCAGGAAAGCTTAGAAAATCTGTTAATGAGGAAGAAAAACTACATATAAAAGAACAAATGAAGAAGTAAACATATAAAAAGAATCCATATAAGAAGAAAACAACATTCCTTCTATTTTAATAATGAAATTCCGACTTAGATGTATTTTAGGCAAAAATGTTTACAAAAATGAGTGATTTCCGCAATAAACATAAGAAATTATACTATTTAAACAAATCCTGGCTCAACGAAAGTTATGCAGTTAAAAATATCTGGCAGAATTAAATGTAAGTTCTTTGAAATTGTTTTTTATGGATTCTATACGGAAATAAAAGCGCCCTCTAGTAAAGAAATCATACTAATTATTACCTATATTCTTAAAAATATTACTTTTTAAATTGTGATTTACTAACATTTCAATCAGTTTCCACAGGTGATTAACGCAAAGATAGAAATTCTATTCCCTGCAGATTTTATAATTATTTTGGACACTGCTCCATACCATTCAAGAAAATCTGAAAATTTACCTACAACTGCCTGGAAAAAGTATAATTCAGTAACTTCGAGAGGAAGAAAAGCTGTTTGAAGACGAAATGACGAAAAAACAGGTGTTGGCAATTATTTTGAACGTACATATATTGTACTAAACTTATATGGACTTAAGTAAAAGGTTGTATCGCAAGAAAAAATGCCAAATGTAAAATGGAAGGGGTTAAGAACTATTTTAAACTAGCAAAAAAATCAATGCAGAAAGGTATAAAAGATATCTTAAGGAACAGTCGAAAATGTGGAGAGTAGAAAAAGAGTAAAAATTAGAATGTTTTATAGAATCAACCAGCCAATCAGTTAGTTTGTCTTTTTAGTTTTGCATATAGCCGCTTAGACGGCGCCACTAATAAAACCTTCCAACGTAACCTCAATATTTTGTTGACATAAATCGAGAGTTTTATTGCGATACAAGTTGTGTAGATAACAGTGAATTTTTAAATTAGCAAATCCGTCGAAAAATGGATCTTATCCGAGAACGTTTTCAGGCAATAATTTTTTACAATTTTCGGAAAGGATTATCCCAACAGAGTTGCTGAAATGGTTTCTGTGTTTAGGAATGAAGCATCACACCATTAAACTATTTCCCGGTAGTATTCCGAATTTCAACGTGGTCACTTCAGTCTCAGCGACGAGTCCACGCCAAGTTCAGCCAAAACAGTACTCACACAGTAAAACATTGATTCGGTTCGTCAGCTAATTAAGAATGAACCCCGTGTAACATACCAGGAAATATAGGCATCTTTAGGCATTTCAAAGACCTCGACTTAAAAGATCCTACATGAAAACCTGGGTGTTACAAAGTTAGTTTCCCGTTGGATCCCTCATTTGCTCACAGAAGAGCACAAAGCGGTTCGCGTCAATTGGTATCGAAAAACATTGGAACGGTTCAACAAAAGAAGCTCCAAAAACGTTTATAGTATTATTAGTGGCCTTGAATCTTGGATTTACCCCTACGAACCGGAAAATAAACGCCAATCCGCTGTATGGGTTTTTCACGATGAGGAAAAACCAACAAAAGTGATCCATTCTCGAAGTGTGTCAAAGAAAATGGTCGCTACTTTTGTATCAAAATCTGGTCATGTAGGTCATCTGCTCAAAAGACAATAAAGTTTTTGAAGCTTAAAAAAATCGAATTGTTAAACCATCCACCGTATAGCCCCGACTTAAGTCCCAACGACTTCTTCAAGTTCCCAAAGATCAAAAATTCAATGCATGGGCAGCGATTTCAGTCACCAGAAGAAGATCCATGCCTTTAAAACAGCGATTTTGCAGGTATCAACTGAAGACTGAAAAAACTGTTTTATCAACTGTTCACTGGTTTGAACGTATGCAAAAGTATATTGATCTTGGTTTGACATATTTTGAAAGTAATAAAGTACTTTAAGTCTATATATTTTTGTCTTTATGGCTGTATGCAGAACTAAAAACACAAGGCTCGGTTGTCTCGATCTTTCCGTTCAGTATCAACTGCATTATCCTGTATCTGCTTCCTTTCATTATATGCCCTAGATATTCTAGTTTTCTGTTTTTTATCATCTTTATTAAGTCGCCTTCACCTTGGCCTATTCTGTTCAAGACTTCTCTCTGTTTAAAATGTGTTGAACCCATGATATTCTGAGCATTCTACAATATAACCACGTCTCGAAGGCTTCTAATTTGTTCATCAAACATGTTCATAGAAATATAAAATATATTTTCTTCATACACAATTGAAGTTTATAACTTTCCCTCGATGCCAAATAAAGTATACATTATAAAACACCATTGTAAATGCTCAGAAATAAACCAAAACTTCGAAATATAAAATGTCACAGATCTTGTAATCATAGAAAATAATAAATTATACTTAATTCCGAAAATATTACAGTAAGTAGTAGACAATAGAGCAATCGAAGTTGAAAGTCAAATAAGAATAAACTTCTCAATAGAAAACATTTACCTAAAAACGTTAATTGGTTAATATTTAAAAGAACGCAAATACAATGAGGAATACTCATTAAAGCGCTACAATGAAAGTAGCGCTAAGGTTATCAAAGGTTTGGAAAAACTTCACATAAAATATAATTGATTAATTTTTTGGGAATACCCGTCAATATTTTATATTTGTGATGTCCATTTCAAACTGGGAAATCATTTTAATGAACGATTCGTATCTCTACGTATAGATGAAAGACAACATAGAATTGGTAGACCCGGCTTAAAGATCCGACTCATTAAACTGGATCAAATCGTTTCTACCCATCTTTAATCTTCATGCATTGTTTGGAACGCAATGGACAAAGTACAAACCGTTCGAACTGAGTGAGATAATACAAAGGGACACGACAATCACAACAATAGTTTTATTTGTCTGTTAGAATAAAGGAAACAACACCCGAGTTTCTTCCGTTTTCGGAATATTTTCTTAGGCGCCTATTCTTGGATTGTTTTGGTAGAGGTTAGTTTTCGGTTGAAGAATGCAGTTGTAGGAGAAAAGATAAAATAAACCGCAAATATAATATTGAAAATGCTTTATTTACGTTTGAATTTCGAGCTCAGAAATCGTTTTCAAAGTATCTGGAATTCTACAAAACGATTTCCGAATTAGAATTCCAAACCATAATAAAATATTTCATAATTTTGGTAAATTTCCATTATATATTATTTAGAAAAGTAAAATACCACAAGAAAGTTGCTTTAACCTCCCTAATACCGGGCAAATGGTTTTTTATTTGTATAACTTTGTCACTGATGTTTAATATTGTGCTATAGTAACCTTTTATTCATTTAACTTTGATATTTGTAGTAATAAAGGTACTAAAAAAAAGCATAATATTACTGATATTAGTCTAGGAGCCAGCGGGGTGTTGAGTATGCACTTTTATGTCACCTTGCTACCTTGACGTTTTTTTATGTTTTTTGGTACGTAGATTCGATTTTTCGAGGGTACAAAGCCGATCAGATAATTTGTTCTTAACAATTTAATTGTTTAAATAATTGTATCTCAGAAACTATTAGAGATATTTAATTTTACTAAAATGAAAAGTGTTCCCTTTAAAACAATGAACAAAATGGCGTTTGGTAATAAACTTTGAAAATCTGGCTAATGAAAGTTATATAACAACCCAAAAGAAACATTTTAAGCTTTGGTAAATGTTTCTATGTCTTTTTGACAAAGATATGGAACTTTTAATAAAGCACTCTATGGCACACGATCAGCTCGCAGCGAATGCAGGAGCTGAGGAAATTTTATCTATAAACTGCTAAAATTTTTTTTATTTATAATGATAAAGTAATATATGCATCTCTAAATCTACATCGATTTTACGTATGTGTTGGTTTTTATTAGCTGCGAGCTGACGGTGTGCCTCAGAGCGTGTTATTAAAAGTTCCATATCTTGGTCAAAAATTAACATAGAAACATTTACCAAAGCTTAAAATGTTCATTTTGAGTTGTTCTATAACTTCCATTAGCAAGATTTTTAAAGTTTATAGCTTAATTTTGTTTAAATCTCGTATAAACAAATTAATTCGCAACTTTTTCGTGAAATTTTTAATGTCTAATCGTTATAACTTTCTTATTTAAAGATAAAATAATTTTGCAAAGCTGAAACAAAAACCTTTAACATGAGGGGAGTTTTGAAAGTTAATAGCACGTATGAAAGCTGGGTTATTCTTAGGAAAGCCCAATCAAATGCCTATTTTGCAATTATTTTTCACAAAATTTGTTGTAACTCCGGTTCTAACAATCAGATCGGACTTTACCAAACATAATTTTGTTAACTTTTTCAAAAAGAACAATTTTCATTTTGGTAGAATTAAATATCTCTACTGGTTTAGGACATACAATCATTTAAACAATTTAATTGTTAATATCAAATTATCTGGCAGGTTTTTAGCCTGGTACCTTCAAAAAATAGAATCTACTTTTAAAAAACATAAAATAACGCCCAAGGTACCGAGAGGACATTTAAGTGCATACTCAACCCTCTGGCTTCTAGAGTATATCTACAAAATTCGTCTAATATACAACATATGCATATTTACAGTTAGTTTTTACAATCTTTACACACTGTAACAGTTGTGCTGTGTAGTGGACATACGTTCCTCTTGCAGTTTTCACATGTTCTTTTCACTTTGTTATCTTTGCTCCTTGGACACCCGTAACACCTTCTCCTTTTTGGCTGCTCTTCGTTGGGTTGAATCTCGGGTCCTTCGAGATTTCGTCTCCGTTGGTCCCAATGGTATCTAATACAGCCTTTATATTATCTTTTGTCTCCATAGTTAGTCTGGAGCATATAGCAGGATCTCTAATTCTGTTTCTTATGTGGGGTTCTACCAACTCCTTTAGCAATTCCAAAAGAAACAGACGCGTCTTATCTAAATTTGCTGAATTCCATTCCGGATTAAGATTTTTCCATAAAACAAAAGCATTTACTGCCGCCATTGCGACTGTCTATTGTAACTATATTCTTTTACTAGACTACAAGCCCATGGGACATTTTTAATGGATCATTTGATCCGGCATGACTCAAATATAAATCAATACTACAATATGAAATGCTAATTCTTATCTGTACACAAAGCGTGGGGGTTCAAATTAGGGGTTGCGTCTTAAATTTCTCACCCCTGTCCCAGCCAAAATATACGGCGTTGCAAAAAAATTAATCTATATACCGATTCGAAACTTTGTGTATGAATCCCATATTGTGTGAAATTACCTAAAATGGGGAAAAAGTTTTCAAAAAATAAAAAATTTTCCCTGCTCCTGGTGCCAATATTTTTGTACAGCATTAGGTTGCAGGTCATTATTTTTTTATTACCTACCTAAGTTGTACCTATACCGTACAAAAATGTTTGGTAAGAAAAACGTACCCCCTTGAGTGATAAGTTTATCACTCAAGGGATTACCTGTGACTCATATGTACCGATCAGAATTGATTGCATAGTTTCTAAAGTTGTTATTACATATTGCAGTATTGTTTTATATGTGATTCATGCTGGATCAAATGACTCATTAAAAATCTCTCAAGAGTTAGTAGGCTATACCATCTTGTCTAGTTTATCTACCTCACCATTAGCAGGGTTATAATGTAATATCATTTCTGTCTTCCTTTTTTCTTCGTTAAAAATATCCATATCATGATGTTAGGAGGATAGTAATATAACGGCCTTTATTACTTTTGGTGCATACGATACTGACTTCTGATTGAAATCCAAAAATAGCAGAATATTGTGGTCGATTTCTAGATGGCAAAAAATCTGCAGCATTGCAATTTTTTGTCAACCAATTCCTCGGCTAAGAAGGTAAATAAGTTGTTTGTAGTGAAGCCGTAGCCGGGATTCAAAACATAAATCAAGTCTAAAACAACCCTTTTTCCTTGGTCACGTTCAGGAGCGTTTCCAACTTTTCCGACGTACACTTGTAAATTCTTGCAGTAATACGTATCTCAGTCGGCGCCTGCCACGAAATTAGTACCAGTTGGTTATCTCTCTTCGTTCTTGCCTGATGTCATTAAATCACATCAAAATCAATATTTAAGAAAAACGAGTTTATAGCATCATCATCATCATTCTCAGCATATTTCACCAATAATTATGGTATAGCCTCCCTTACATACTCATTCTTCATACCTGCCCACGATTGTCTAAAATTCGCTTCTCTGTACCGACTTGTTTCCTTATGTCATAGTCCCATCTTAAATTTGGACGTCTTCTTGGTCTCTTGACGCCTCTTGAATACCACACTGTAATTCTAGTGGACCACCTATTGTCAGTTCTTCTCGCTAAATGTCCAGCCCACTGCCATTTTAAGGATTTAATTCTATGGATTACACCAGTAACCTTGGTTTTCTGTCTGATCCATTCTATTCTTTTTCGATCTCTCTTTGTTATACCTAGCATACATCGCTCCATTGACCTTTCATTGACTTTGAGTTTCGATATTATCTCTTTCTTTAGTGTCCAAGTTTCGCAGCCGTATGTCATGATTGGTAGTATACACAGATCGAATGCTTTTTTCTTCAGGTGGATTGGCATCTTCGATTTGAGTATAACTGAATTTCTACCAAAAGATGTCCAAGCTAGTTTCATTCTTCTGTTGATTTCTGAAAGTAAGGAGCCAGATTTATGTATTATTGTCCCAGGTATAGATACTCGTCTACTGTCTCAAGTGTGGTGTTGTTTATTATTACTTTTTGGACATCCGTTAGCTCGTTGTACATGGTTTTTGTTTTTGTCAAGTTTATGCTGCAATTAGGTCGCTTATAAGTTCTTGTAGTTCTGCAGGATTATTAGTTCGGAGCATCATTGTTGAGTATATGGGCTGCCTGAAACATCAAGCATCTTTACTGGTTCGCGGTTACTTTTCAGAGCTCCAGCGCAGATTAATAAACCTATGAATGCGTATATTTCTGTTTCATGTACATTTTTCCACGTCAAGTCATTTTCATTATAACGGTTTTGTATGTCTAAACTACTTCTGATTTGTGTTAAGTGACTATTTCTTCAACAATTTCTGCAGTAATGAAAAGCTTGAAGAGGTCTGCATACTGCTTGACGGCAATACTGATGGAGCAGGTCCTGGTGGTTTCCCAATTATATACTTCGAACGATTTATTTTCTTGGTATTAGATTCCTTTAGCCACATAGTATCAGCTTTACCAAAGAACATATCTTGCAAGCCGATGTCCACAGCTTTTCGCTGTCAGAAACATTAGATATCTCGTCATTCTCTTCTGTAATTTGCTGTAAGTTATCTTCTCTCTCCGAACTAACCTCTAGTGTCACCTCATCCACATCTTCAATGATATAGCCCTCGAACTCGTCGTCTACACAAATAAAGAAGTACCAAGTAAAGTTTCAAGATTATTGGGAAATATATCGTTACGTATACAACAGGCAAATTTACTCACCATAATTTGAAGCAGTAATTCGATCAGCCAAATTAAGAATCCTTCTTGTTCGGGACGAAACTTGTGTCGCCGTTGAGAAATAGTACTGGTCACAATTCTTTCGAATACCGTGTACTTTCGAAAAGCACGATAACAATACAAGATTTTTAGATTTATCACGGGGTTTATATAGACCAGAAATGAAACTTTAACTTTAAGACTCTCAGTACATTATCAGCTAATCGCGAGAGTCAGCAATCACTTATTTATATTTTCCAAGAAATCCTAAATATCAAAGTAAGCTATATACCTATAACAGTATAAAAATGAACCAAAATTCAAAGAAATGCAATAAAAACAATTTGTCCTACGATTCTAAACAATATACAAATTGGAAAGGATGCTAATGAGGCAATTAGAACAACATCTAGAAATTTACAAACAAAAACAGTAATTAGGCCAGGATATGTCAAATTTCTAAATATCTCAGAAAGATAATAAACAATAACAGTATGCAATGGTCCAAAATTTCAAGAAAAAGTAAAAAAATGTTTTACTAATTGTATTTATATGAAATTATGAAAATATAAATAAATGTCATTTGTTACTAAATTTAATTATTATATAAACTAAATAAAATTTTTAAAAATAACAAGTTATATTAAAATAGTGGAACAGTAGTAGGTGGTACACATGGTAGTACCATGTTTTCTGTATTTTTAAAATTTAAACTAATTCAACAAATTATTAGGTTTGCTCCTAACGACACCTGTTACGTATTAACAAAGCATAGAAGCATACGTTGTTTACTTACGACAAACCTGTCAAATTCAGACTAAATATTAATAATAAAATATAAATAAATATCATTTGATAGTAGGTTTAATTATTATATAAACTAAATGTTTAAAAATAATAATTGTCTTTATATCACATTATTTTAAAACGAGAATTATAAAAATTTAACCAGACTATGACTATGACTTTTATTAAATTTTGACAATCGTTACGAACCGAATCTTTTAGTGACAAAGATTCTTTTAATTTTTTACTTCTCATTTAATGTCTATATTTTGTTAGTTATTTTTCACGCAGTTTTTAATTCAAACCTGCTTAGAGTAAATATATGATGTCTAGAAAGGAATTAATCGAGAGGAGTAAATCGGTGTCAAGAACCGCTATTCTATGACGCTACCCGTGACGACGCCTTCTCGTTGCGCTAATTCCGTGACGTTCGCCTCAGCATTTTACTGTAGAGAAAAAAAGTAATACAACGCCAGTATAGAAGCATCGCTTCAATAATTAGCAAAGGAATCATAAGGAATTCAATACCCAAAATATATAAACAAAATTAGTGGTCAACATTAACAACCAACCAGTACTGGGTGGGGCGTGAGCGCAACTACGTACATTTTCGCTCCGTTTTTCGAAGATACATGACTCCGTTATTAAAATTTCCAATTTTTTCTTTTTACAATTTGTTCCAAAAACAGCAAAGAATAATGTAACTGGATACCATGAAGCTTGGCTAACTACGACTAAACATATTAAAGAAAATATACAACATACGGTGCGGACGCACCCCACCCAATAGGGAAAGGTTAAAAGAGTATTTAGAAAGGCTAATAGTCAGTTGGAAACTAAACAGTAGGAAATACGGAATTATGTAGTGTAACAGTGGAGATGAGCTTAAAGAAACAGGTTTAAAGCTTATCACGACAAAAACAGACTATCTAGAATGTTCATTTAAAGGTGGAGCTAACAGCTATGATGTATGGCACTGAATGTTTGGCAGTTAAAAAGAAAGAATAACAAATAATGCGTGTGGCGAAAATGAGAAAATCTTAGATGGATGAGTGCAGTGACAAGAAAGATAAAATTAAGGAAGGATATATTAGGAGGAGTATAGCTGTAGCCGCACGTGATGTAAAAAAAGTATAAGTTAAGATGGTATGGGCATGTTAACGTCGAAATGTTAAACACCGTATACGAAGAATTGCTGAATTGCAAGGCTCCTAGCAAAGGATACTTGGAAGAAAATATTTAGGCAACAGATTGCTGTAAAAGGAATTAATATTGGTATAACCTAAAACGAAAACTTAAGAAGAAATGTAAGAAGGATAACCGCCTCGCATAGAGATAAAGATAAAGAGAATTATGAGTAAAAGTAATTACTCAAAGGAAAATTGTACTCTAGTGATTGGATATATTATAGATTACATGTATGTTTTAAACATACATGTATACATAAATAGTTTGATTTACAACGAATGCGTTTCGGGAGCTATTTAATAAGAAAATTGCAAAATAGATTTACACTTACCCGAATAGTAACAACGATGAAGAGTAGAATCCATTTTAAGGTGCCAGACATTGTTAGCCTTGTCAACCGGGATAGGGATACTTTTATACTGATTCCTTGTGAGAGCGAAAAGTCTTTAAATACAGAATGTTATGGTCTCTAGAGCAGAACGATTGAAATGGCCAGAGGTCAGCTTGAATTAGAATCGGGATTAAGGGACTTGAACGGATTTTTAGGAATATTTACCCACGATATTTTATTCTTTAATAAGAAATAGGCATCAACATTGCTAAATTAGAGATCTGAATTATATATTATTTACTACGTACAATAACTATATACACTCAGATGCTTAAAAAGATCGCTTAAAAATGTTAACAAATTTTGATCTAAATCACTTTTTTATTTATGACCCAATTATAATATTTTTTGACAAATAGAAAGAAAATCATCCCAGATTATGTCCCATATTTTAGTTTCCTGAATAAGGCTGGCTATCTACACATTTTACGAGGAAATAAAAAAGGATGTCATAAAACAGGTTTCAGATACCGTAAGGTGAAATACAGGTTTGAATGCCACTCAAAACTATTTGTATGCAAGCTTGGTTCATTGGCTATAAATTGTTTTTTCATTAATTTTGATTCTATTTTCAGTCAGTACTTCCAGAACGTCGAAACGGATTTCAAAAGTTAAAAAATGACAGAAGTTGAAATGATGGTAAAGTGAAGACTGAAAAATTGGCTCGTCGTAATATAGTCAAATATAGCTTAAGTTTAATCTATGAATAATCATGTAGTGTGTGAGTGTTTTTGAAAAATGTCAGAGGTGCTTATACTGAACCACTAATGAAAATCAACTGAGAATATTTGAGCGCAAAATACTAAGGAAGATATTTGGACCAACCCAATGCAGCGATGGTTCGTGGAGAATTAAAATGAACCACGAGCTGGATGAACTAATGCAGAACGCAGATCTTGTTAGATTTGTAAAGTCACAAAGACTAAACTGGCTTGGTCACATAAAAAGAATGAGCCAGATAATCGAGCTTTAAAAGTAGTCCAGAGATGGAAGCCCCAAGGAAACTGAACAAGAGGAAGGTCCAGTAAAAAATGGATAGACGACGTATAGAGGTATCTTAAAACCATGAACATCAGGCAGTGGCGAAAGAAAGTATCCGACAGGGCGGAATGGAAGAACATTGTTAAGCAGGCCAAGACTCACAAAGGGTTGTAGCACCATTAGAAGAAGAAGAAGAAGACCTATACTGAACACGCAAAATGAAAAACAGTAACTGCTATAAGATGTTGTATATAAACTTAAACGCTAAGATTTTATATGCTTTTGTGAGTTAATTTATATTATATCGGAAAATATGAGGTTATATCTGAGCCATATTGTTCTGCTCTTAGTTAACTTAATTACTGGTTTATGGAAATTTACAAAAACTTTATTTTTTTTATATTTATTTAGTTTTAAATGTTTGTGTAATAAGTTTGATTAGTATTGTATAGCGTGCCATGGAAATTCTAGTCGACACTTATCAATATGTGCAGATTAAACACAGATAAACAGACTTATATTTTTAAGAACTGACAACTAAAATTTCAATGGCACGCTATACAATATAGCAATCAAAGTCATAATACAAACATTTAAAACTACATATCACAATAACTGTTAAACTTAGGTATAGTTGTACTTACTGAATACAGCAAAGAACTCAAAGAGAAAATCAAAGAGAAGGAAACTGTTCGAAGAGATAACAGAATTAGCCCTGCACAACGACTCTAAAAGGTTCACTCAAAAGATCACACAAATGAAATCGGACTGATTAACAAGCCGAATGATGACTATACTGAGAATTTAACGGAAACTATTAAAGAACTGTTTGTGACTCATTTTCCTGGATCTCAACAAATAGTAGAAGATGAACCGCAAAGTATCCAGCTAACAGAGGGTCATATGTGCCTTAACAGATCCAGAAGGTCATTAGCGGAAAAAAAAATCTTTACAAAAACAAAATCAAATGGGCCGTTAAAAGCTTAAAACCTTTTTAATTTCTCGAGTAAGGAGGGAATATTTTCTGCTTGGAACTACAACTACAGCGGATTTTCATAGCAAGCCTTATCTTAGGTTACTTTCCAAAGACTTAAAAGGACGCAAAGGTAGTATTTATACCAAAGACTGGGAAACGTCCTATGGACGAATCAAAGTCTTATCGCCCCATATGCCTCACCTCCTTTCTCCTAAAAACTATCGAGAAACTAGTAAACTACTACAAAAGAAGCGAAACTCTAACGAGGAAACCGCTTTACAAACATCAATTTGCCTACCAGACAGTCCACTATAAATGCTCTAAACTCCGTAGTCGAAAGTATTGAAAAGACAATAGTGACAAAGGAAATAGCTCTTTGTGCTGTCATTGACATAGAGGGAGCATTCGATAATACTCCATTTGAATCCATAACAAGAGAACTAGTAAAGAGAAGCATTGAAGGCTCACTAATACAATAGGTTCAGTCAATGCTAAAAACCAGAACCATTACTGCCAATATTAGAAGAGAATCTGTGACTGTGACAGCAGTAAAGAGGTGCCCTCAAGGGGGAGTACTATCACCCCTGCTATGGTCTCTGGTCGTGGATAACCACCTCACTAAGTTGAACGATTTTGGTTTTACAACCCAAGGTTGCGCAGATGACCTAGTTATTACAATTAGGGGCAAGCATGTCCAGACTATATCTAGTCTCATGCAAACTGCTCTTAACGAAATTGAAAGTTGGTGCTCGAAGGAGGGCTTAAATATCAACCCCAGCAAAACAGCTGTGATACCTGTCACAAGAAGACGTAAATGCAATTTACATGCTCGAATTATGAATGGCATTACATCAGACTATTTCAAAGAAGTAACATATCTGGGAATAACCCTAGATCAAAATCTCAGCTGGAATATTGAAACAATATTATCCAGAGCCTTGGTGGCAAGTTGGACGTACCGCAAGACGTTTGGCAAAACTTGGGGTCTAAAACCGAAAATGACCCTCTGGTCATATAAAACGAATATTAGGCCCATGGTCAAATACGCAACACTCGTATGGTGGCTAAAAACAGAACAAACAGCAGCTAACCTCTAGCTGCAAAAAGTGCAGCGGCCAATGTCTACATTCCCCACTGCAGCTTTAGGGGCGATACTGTAAGGAGGGAGGCAGTAACTACCGCCTTAAAACTGCGACAGACACAAATAATTTTAAACCTGGAAATCTAGTTCTAAACCATCTTGGAAGAAATTCCATTGAATTCTAAGGACAGGCCGACAGATGCCATGCCAGTCAAATTCGACTTTAAAACACCCTTTGAAGTGGTCATAAAAAACACCAAATGCTACCCAACATCAGGCTATCCAAATCTCTTGGAAACGCCCCAACTACCTTTCAAGCAGCAATACATGCTATAGACATTAGTGCCCAAGAATGTCTCAACCGAGACACTCGTAGGCCAAAAGTCTTTATTTTATCAGACAGCAAAGCCACCTTAAAGGCTCTAAAATTATTTACTTGTGAGTCAAAGTTAGTTTGTGACTGCAAACAATCCCTCAAGAAACTGTCGGAACGCAGGAAATGGTGAAGCTGACAGCCTCCCAAAAGAAGGGGCTAATACCCCATTTCATTGTACAGAACCCTTCTGTGGACTATCGAAAAGCCACACAGAGAGGAATTCTGGACCTGGCAAGATTACATTCGTATAATACACCAGGACAAAGACAAGCATAAAGGCTCATAAAAGTGTAGCTTACTGCAACAAACCGCCAAAAGGCGGCTTTTTTACTCCTTTCTGGAAAGGAGGAAAAAAGATACCAAAATCATCACTGGCCATTTCACTGTCTGGTCTGTCACTGCCCTCTGAGATATTATCTCAAAAAATGGGCAAATCAGATGATGAGAACTGTCGTTTCTGTGACAACGAAAAAGGAACAGCAGAACATATACTATGCAACTGCTTAGCACTATTCTGCAAATGACTAAAATTCCTAGGAAAGGTCAGTCTAGCGCCCTCTGACAAAGGAAGCTAATCAATTTCATCAGAAGTATTGGCATCCTAGAGTTCAACTAGATTAAGGTATGCATAAAAGATCTCTAAAGGTAGAAGTGTGGTAAGGCTGCATGGTCTTAACGACCCCATATAATCCAATCTAATCTAGGTATAGGAAGTAGTTAATAAAACTTAAAGAACAATTAAAGTTCTGTCTAATAACGTCGTAATATATTGATAAATTGATAAATTTTTAAGTTCACGTTTTGTGTCACCTTGCTCCATACATAGTAAATTAGATTATTAAAAAGTAAACTTAAAACACTGATACACTATATGCTGCAACGTGTCAAAATGACGGTTATTATATCGACTTATAAAGATACAGGGTGTCAAATCGGACATTGTTTTAAAATAAAATTGGTCATATCTCATAAAATCGTAAAACACTCGGTATAAGGTATCTTCTTAGTCGTTGACCTGATGCAGGTATCGTGATATCATGAAGCTATTAGCTAAATTTCCCAATGTTCCTCCACGTTTTTCTATCTTCTGCCATTCTAGCACATTCTGACAATGGAGCGCCAATGGTAGCAACAATATGGTCCGTGTATCGTGTGGGAGATCTACCTATATTTCTTTTGCCTTCTACTTTTCCCTGGATGGTAAGTTTTTCAAGACCATTTCTTCGAAGCATATGTCCAAAATAGCTTATTATTTGTTGTGATATTTGTGTTCTTAGTCTTTTCTTTATGTTTAGCTGGTCCAGTATGGATTCATTTGTTCTTCGGGCCACCCATGGTATTCTCAGCATTCGTCTCCAGCATTACATCTCAAATACATCTATGTTCTTTTTGTCTTTCTCAGTAAGGGTCCAGCATTCCGATGCTTAAGTAAAAACTGAAAAAACTAGACTTCTAGTCTCATTTTTGTATCGGTAGTTATTTCATGGCTTTTCCAAATTTTTGTTAATTTTGCCATAGCGCTTTTTGCGATTGCTGACCGCCGCTTTATTTCTTCAGTACAGCCTCCTTTGTTGGTTATTAATAAGGTATACCGTGTATTATATATTATATAAAATACTCTTCTTGATTTTTCCTTCTATCCTTTTTAGAACTGTAACGTTTTCATTTTGATTGTTGCTTTCATGTTTTATTTGTTAATTGTAGATATTTTTAGGAAAATGTATTATAAAATGTAAAATATTTTATATTGATGTAAGATAATATTTACTGTATTGCCATTAAAAAATTGTTAAGTTGAATACATACTAATATCCCTGTATAACTATCAGATAAGTATGTTTATTTTCAAGTTAGCATATATTTATTATGTTTTTTTGCGTCAGATCATGTTTAATTTGCTAGAATATCTACGTGAATTACAAAATAGTGAAGCAGTAAATATTCGTTTTTGCGAAAATAATTGCCACTATCTAATTTAATTAGTAAATAACTGCTAATTAAAAATATTTTTTCAATAAACGGCCTTCTTGATGTAGCATGGGGATCTGCTATTAGCAGGAAGGAAAATATTGATTTTGTTGATTTGCAATATAATTGGAGAAAAGTATTTGAACAATCAATACTTTACAGTTTGTGTCGGTTTAAAAGTTCGATTGGAACATAGTGACCTACTTTGCACGGATTGTGATGGATCTACCACACCTTTATCAACATCTTTTGTCAATCAAGCAATTATAAGACCTTTAGTTAAAAAAAATTTCAACATTTTTAAGAATACTTTTTAAATTTGCGATGAACAACTGTACCGCTTCATTTTTAACTTAAAATATCTCGAAAAATAATTACTTTATCGTTTCAAATGAAAAGTACATTATTCATTTCTGGTATTAGCTAGAAATGTTTAACATAATTTGGTAGGGTGTGCAGTACCCTCACTACCTGTCAAATATGACAAGCATATGTCAAAAAGTTTTAAAGTACTGGGTACAAATAGTATATATATATATATATATATATATATATATATATATATATATATATATATATATATATATAATCAATAACCCTTCTACCCTAAGGTGTTAGGTTTAAAGTCTCTTTTTAGGTTTCATATACAAACTTTCTCCAATTCTTCTTGTTGCTTGCCAATTTCTTCGCTTGCTCCTTGGTGACTCCTCTCCTGTCTAGGATGGCGGCAATTTCATCGTCCCAGGTCTTCATGGGTCTGCCCCTCGGTCTTTTCAAGGTTCTTCTCGCTTCCCACATTTGTTTCACTTGGTTTTTTTTATTCATCCTTACCATGTGGCCGTACCATCTCAGTTGGGCTTCTTCGATTTTCTTCTCTATTGATTGGACTTTAAGGCGTTCTCTTATTTCATCGTTCCGTATCCTGTACATTCTGGTCACCCCTAGTACTCTTCTTAGATACTTCATTGAAATACTTTGCAGTTTATTTTTTAGTCTGGTGGTGAGCGTCCAGATTTCACATCCAAATGTTAAGATAGGTACAAAAACTGTGTTGTAGATAGCTATCTTTGCTTTTTGGGATACTTCTTTTTTCGATAGGAATGTGCTCTTAATTGCGTGGTATATCCGGGAAACGTTTGCTATTCGATTGTTTATCTCTGCTTCTTGTGTACCCCTACTCTCTAGATGCACTCCCAGGTATTTGAAGGTTTCGACTTGTTCTAAAGTATAGCTATTGATTTTAATGTTTGTATGTTGGTCTGTTTTTCCACATACCATGACCTTGGTTTTACTTTCACTAATTGTCGGGTTACGTTTTTCAAGTTTATCTCTCCATATCTGGAGGTTTCTCTTAAGTGCGTCCTCGTTTCTTCCAAATTCGACGAGGTCATCTGCAAATGCGCACTCTGCTATCTGTATCATTTCCAGGTTTCTATGTCCAACAAATATTCTCGATGTTTCTTCTCTAGTTTCCTTCATTACATCATCTAGTACAATATTGAACAGGATGGGGCCTAGTACACCTTCTTGTCGTAAGCCATCATTGACTCTAAACTCTTCTGATTCCATATTATCTGTTCTTAATGTTTCTTGTGTTCTTGTATAGGCTCATAATAGCTTTTCTGAGTTTGCTGTCTACTTCTCTGTTTCTTAGGCTTTTGTCTATTTCGGTTCGCGGGGTTCTATCAAATGCTTTTTCGAGGTGTATGAAGGCTTGGTATAGTTCCGTGCTTGTATTTCGTGCATTTTGTATTAGATGCTTAAGTGTAAAAACATGGTCATGGATGCTTCTTCCCTTCCTGAAACCGCTTTGTGGCTGCTCCAGCTTATGGTCTACTTCTTGTAGTAGTCTTTTCTCCAGTACTCGTTCGTAAACTTTGGAAGGGATACTCAGGAGAGTTATACCTCTGTAGTTGCTGCATTCTCGTTTGTCACCTTTTTTGAAAATGGGTAGAATAACGCCTACTTTCCAGTCTTTTGGGATCTTGTTCTTATTCCATGCTTTATTGCAAACTTTTCTAAGCATTTCATTTCCATTTTCTCCCATATTTTTTAGCATTTCCGCGGTTATCTTATCAAAGCCAGCTACCTTCCCTCTTTTGCGCGTGAGTATTATTTCTCTTATTTCTTCTATTGTTATTTCGTTTTGGTTTGGGTTCTCATATGGGTTTTCTTCAGTGTTGTCTATTTCATTATTATAGTCTTTTTGAGTCAGAAGGTCTTCGAAATATTCTCTCCACCTGTTCAATATTTTCGTTCTCGCAGAGGATGTGGCCATCTTTGTTTTTAATTTGTTTTGGTGTTTGTTGTCTGTTCTCTGTTCTTAGGCTTCTCAGAGTTTTGTAAAATAGTTTTTGGTTAGTGTGGTAGTCCTTCTCCAGCTTATTCCCAAAATCCTCCCAGCTCTTCTTTTTTGCTTTAATCACCATGTCTTTTACTTTTGCCCTCTGTTGCTTATATTTTTGATAGTTTTCTGCATTCTGGTTCCCTAGATGTTTCTTCCACGCTATCCACGCTTCCAACTTCTTGGATTTGACCTCTTCTTTTATTTCATTACTCCACCAATTCGTACATTGTCTGTTTTTATTGATTTTAGCTATTCCGCAGATTTGCTTGCCCCCATCTAGGAGAGATTCTTTAAGTTTTTGCCAAGTTTCTTCTAAGCCATAGTTCTGGTTTAAGTGCTTTTGTAGACTATTGTTCACATAGCTTTTGTATTTATGTGCTATTTTCTTATCTGCTAACTTGTATGACCTAATAACTGCGTTGGTGAGGTTTCTTGGGGTTCTGTCTCTTTTTCTTGGTACCTTCTGCGTGCGTTTTTGTTCCACACCGATATTAGTTCGGGATACTACCAGATAATGGTCGCTATATATTTTTGCTCCCCTTCTGACTCTGACATCTTTAATACATTGTCTTAAGGGTCTGTTTACCAATACATAGTCAATAATGCACTTTTCTCCTCTACTCTTGACTTCTGTGGTATATTTGTGCACATCTTTGTGTTGAAAAAACGAATTCATAATTATCAAGTCATTCTTTCTAGAAAAGTCTATAATTCGTTGACCATTATTGTTTCTTACTTGTTCTCCGTGTTGTCCTAGTACATCCGAGGATTCTTGGTCTTTTACGCCTACTCTACCATTGAGATCGCCAATTATTATTATGTTACTTATAGTTTATTACTTATAGGGTACAAATAGTTATTTTTAAATTTTTAAATAAAACACCCCGTAACTCAGTAAGGAGTCACAAAAGTTATATGGGTTAAATCTCAATATTTTAAGCTCAGGAATCTCCAGTTAAAATATTTCCAATTATTAATGAAACACCCTGTAGATATATATTAAAGTATTCAGTAACTATAGAATGTTGTGATTTTGACATTAATTCATAAGACTAACAATACCTTGACGTTAATTAAAAAATTATATACAATAAATTGTATTAATACCTAAAGCTGACAGTTATTTTATGTATTTTTGAAAGCTCTACAATAAGGATGGTTTTTAGAGAAAAAAAACGAATTACTGTTTTAATGATAAGAGGTTACGACGATAGAAGAATATCTTGTAGTAAAATAGCTAATTTATTTAACGATACTTTCACAAACTATCCTCGAATCCATTATGTGGCGGTACAAAAAATTGTAAAGCGCTTTGCGGAAACTGAAAGAGTAAAAGATAGCATTCGAACAGGTGGACCAAAAGCTGTTATAAGTAACAATAAAACTTTAGATTTATAGCAGAGTTTCGTTGAAGCTTCACATACATCCTTACGCAGAGCTGCACAAATACATGATGTAGGTCATTCTTCAGTCTTCCGTGTATTACATAAGAATTCATTTAAACCCTACAAAATCCAGTTGTTGCAAGAATTAAATGAAGATGACTATTACCGTAGATCACAGTTTAGTGAGGTAATTATGAATTAAATTGTAACTGACGAGAACTTCGTTAACAAGATATGTTTTTTCGACAAAGCAATATTTAAAGTGATGGATTGGCATTGATTATTTGGCATACAGATTATTTATATTGGGGATACTTGAAAAGTAAAATTTAGAAAACTAAACCAGCAAGTGTTGCAGATCTAAAGCAACGAATTATCGATGAAACCCTATTCATTTTTAGAGAAACATGTAGAAATGTAATAGTTGCATTCTACCATCGTTTAGGCTTTTTCACGTTTCTAGGCTTTTGTTTTATCTTTTAAGATGTTCCTGACTACATAAAATGAAAGTATTGTATACGTTTGAATTGGTATTGAAGTGGAGATTTCAATAGAGGTGATATATACAGGGTTGTATTTAAAAAGCCAAAGTGACTAATGATATCAGAAAAATAACGTTACAAATCAAATTTCAAATCTTCTTATTGAAGAATAAATGTATCCCTGTTTTTTATAATTCGGACCACCCATTAAAGAGATAATTAGGTGTTTCCTGACTTTTGGTCCACTCTGTATATAAGATTCATGTGATAAGGTTAAGATTAATTTAAACACAGAAGAAAAATGTACAAAATAATATTGAATTTGTTTTTACTAACAAAACTTTGGCATTATTAAGAAAATTATCTTCAAAGATATTCCGTAATTAAAAAACAAAATAGTGTCGTGTAGAGAAAAAATACCTTTCAAATTATGTGCCATTCGACCACACCTGCTGTTTTATAAAAACTGGGGGTTGATGCGAGGCCGTAGGGGGTTACATTTGAGGGGATGAATTTTGCACGCCAATTCGTCCTCCTCCCAATACAAATCTACGTGTTTTTTTTTAATTTTGGTTTCTGGATTTTCTTCGGGGGGGGGGGGGGTAAATTTTCATTGGAACAGACTGTATATATGAGAGAGCTATTATTAGGAGTAAGTTAATAAATAAATCTTTTTAAATAAATTAGAACCGCTCGTTTTATTTTTAAACAGGTTACAGTGTTATATACCCTATTGCAGCCAATTGGCTTTTTGTACATTGTCAGCTAGTCTACTGTTGCCCGTATCCCACTACTAGGAGACACACATCTGACGCCTAGTAGTGTCTATGATTTTTCAGGATTCGTCAGAATCTTTTTAGTTTATATTAATTGTTAACTATTTTACTTAAGGTTTCTTGTCAAAACATATTGCAATAATATTAATTTTAATTTGTAGTTAAGTTAAAAGTATAATAATACTTTTTCTCTTGTTTGCAGAATGAAATTGCGAAAGTATTCGAGATTCCATGTAAAAATGAGAATTGTGATAAATTCGAGAAAGAGAAAGAAGAAGAGGAAGAAACGGTTAGAGAAGACAACGAAATTAGGCTTTTAATAAAATTAAATGAAAAAATAGAATCGGATGTGACGGAATTGCTAGCGAGAAACGAATTCCGACAGAACGACAAATACAACGATAGCATTATTAACGAAAGTATAGTAGTACCCTGTAGTCTTCCGAATTCTTTTTATAAAGCGCGATGTGTTGTACCATTTGGAAGATCTCGTGGATCATCTAAAAATCATCTGGTAAGCGAAAAATACTTTTTTTATGACATATTATTCCTTAGTTTGTTAAATTTATAGGTAGTTTATCAATGGCAAATAATACAAATACTGGTGCTTCTTCATTAAAACCATTATACCGATAAAATCCATTAAAAAAGTATAACCAAAAAATTTCAAGTAAATTGCCTAAAGAAAAAGCCATGTATGAAGACCGGTTTGCCATTTAATTTTCATCATCATCATTCTGGCTACAACCCTGCGTGGGTCCTAGACTACTCAAGAATTTCTCTAGTCGTCCCTATCCATCGCCTTCCTTCGCCAAGCACGTATTCCCATAACGTATGGTCCTAAAGTTTTGGGAAAAATTTCAAAAGCATATAACTCTGACCACAATAATCATATATTTTTATTAAATTATTCAACAATTTAACTTAACTATCCTTATTATAAATCAAAATTCAAATGACAGACAAGGGACCATTATTTTCGATTTGCCTAATAATTCCCCTGACACGTTGCATCATCCTTTGGACAACCTCGGCGTCAATTTCTCTAATTTTTGTATATATGCGGCGTCTTAACTGTTCCTGATTTTGTGCTTCCCATCCGTTATTATAGACTTTCCGACTTAATATTGCCCAGAACTCTTCAATTGGACGAGCCTGAGGTAGGTTGGGGGGACTGTCTGCTTTCGGTACAAAGGTAATGTTGTTAGTTTCGTATCAGTCCCTTGTGATCCTCGCGTAATGACATAAAGCAAGATCTGGCCACAAGACTATTTGATCTTTTGCATGATGTGTGTTCACAAACTGAAGCAATTTAGAGAGACATCTTTGAATATAAATATTTGCGTTTAAGGCTTCGCCTCGAACAACACCAATGTAGGGCTGTGAGATAAAGCCAGTCTCAGAAATTGCACACCATACCAAAATTTTGTCCTCAAATTTTTTCTTACTTTTGAATTGTATTTCATCAGGTACATTTTCGTAATCATTCGTGTAAAACCCATCGTTACCCTTCATCTCAGAGTTGGACAAAGTAAAATATTTTTCATCGTCCATAACGATCAACTTGTTGACGAAATGCACTCGCCTTAACGCCCGGCAACATCTCGGAATTCTCTCTAATTGATCCTCTGTGTATTTTGGAGCTTTCCTTCTTTTCCAGTAGATAATATTGTTACTCGATAGGGTCCTGTATACTGTAGTCTTTCCAACATGAAATCTTCTGGCTAGTTTTTGATGTGAGACCCCAATTTTGTTCTTAGCTGCTTCAATCAGTCTTGCCTCTCTTATATGGTTCAAAATCCGCGGTCGGCCACTTTTACGCAAGTTAACACATGGCATCCCTTCTTCACATTCTCTGATTGTGCGATAAATTGTCGATTAGCTTATGTTTTGATCTCGATAAATATTAACAATATCTCGTTTCGACATTCGCCCAACCATATTATAAACACCTCGACGAATATCAATTTTATGACATTTTGCAGAGCACAAACCAAAATATTCTGCTTTGTTTATTAAATGTCAATAACTGATGACATTTCAATTCCATGGCCTTCTTTGTTAAATGCATTTTGCTTCTCAATCAGACCAGGTGAAATTTTTCCCAAAACTTTAGGACCATACGTTATTTCTCATCTCCTCATCGATGTTATCAAGAAACCTTGATCTTGGTCTTCCTCTTCTTCTCTGACCAATGGGTATATCTATAGGAGTAGACTTTTTCTAGCTGGGTCATTTTGTTCCATCCGCATTATATGCCCTATCCACCTCAGACGTCTTATCTTAATATGTTTTACGATATCTGGTTCCTGGTATATTCTATAAAGTTCGAAGTTGTATCGTCTTTTTCACACTCCATTGTCATTCACTGCTTAATAGATTGGCCTTAGTACTTTTCTTTTTGACCAAGATAGGGAACTTTGAATAACGCGCTCTGATTCGCACGTTTAGCTCGCAGCGAATACCTGGGGAAAGATCATCAATGTGTGACAGAAGCGATGAAAAATTACGTCCGTTCTTATCACCTTTAGTGATGTTTGCCCCAGTTTTATACAAAACTTAATGAAAAAACAACTCCAGGCCATACCAAATACAATGTGCCATTACTTATCACGTGGTTTTTTCTCTAAATATTGTTTTTATTAAAAAGTTAAAACGAAATGTTGACAGAAAATCCCGTCTCTCCAATCCTTTTTCTTCTAATTTTTTTCTGTCTTTACATTCTGTCACATTCGGTCATGGTTGTGTACAGAAGTGAAGGAAAAATGTAAAGAAAAGAAAAAAGTTTACCTGAAATACAAGTCAACCAAAACACATGCACTTATAAGAAAAATAAAAAATGATCACTGGGAACGCTTTTTAAAAGAAGTGGAACCTGATTTTTACGGTCTGCAAAAGGAAATATGGCGCTTCATAAGAGGGCAAAGAACTGAGGTAAAAGAACTAATAGAACCAAAACACATAGAAAAGGATACGTGGATTGAATACCTAAAAAAGTTATATGTAGAGGAAGAACAAACGACGCTAGAAGCTAGAACAGGAAACACAAGAAATTACCACAAATGAAGAACTTAATATAAATGTACAGAAAGTTCGGAAAATACTTGAAAACCTGAAGAACAGAAAAGCAGCAGATGAAGACCATAGTTTGGGATACCAAACGAGTTACTGAAATTTTGTGGAGAAGCAATGGCAGAACAATTAACAATATTAATTAATAACATTATAAAACACAATAAAATATCGGAAGCATGGAGAATGAGCGAACTAATTCTACTATTCAAAAAGGAGATAAAAAACGGCCAGAAAACTTGTAGGTATAAACTTGTTAAATACTACGCTAAAACTTACAACTAAAATTTTACAAGTGCTAATAAATCAGAGGATAAACACAGGGTTTTCGTAGTGGAAGATCGTGTACAGATGCAATATTCGTTATGAAGCAAATTACCGAGAAATCACTAAAGTATAATAGACCAACATTTCTGCGTCTGATTGACCTAAAGAAAGCGTTTGACAGAGTAAGACTCAAAGATGTAATCCATCTTCTATATAATAGAAAAGTTCCCCTATTCCCCTAAATATTATAAAAACTATCGAAAACATCTATCAAAACAACAAAATAGAAGTCAGAATAGATGGACAACTTACAGAACCTATAGAAATAGGCAGCGGAATAAGACAAGGGGATTCATTGAGCCCCATGCTCTTCAATTTGATCATGGATGAGATCATCAAAACCGTTAATAAAGGAAGATGATACAGAATGGGAAACAAAGAAATCAAAATACTCTATTACGCAGAGGACGGAATATTGATAGCCCAAGATGAAGAAGTCTGCAAAGACTGGTCCACAGATAAGAGCAAAAGAATTTAATATGACAATCTCATCTCAGAAAACTAAAACAATAGTAGTCAGCAAAGAACCAAACAGATGTAAAATTGACATTGATGGCATCAGTATTGAACAAGTAATGGAAATAAAATACCTGTAAATTCCACTGTCTGGCTAAGGAGACCTGGACAAAGAAGTGACAGATCAAGTACAAAAAGCAAATAGACTGGCAGCATGCCTTAATAACACTATATGGCGAAACAGACACATTAACACTGAGATGAAATCAAGAATTTATAAAGCCAATGTAAGACCAATAATGACACATGCCTCAGAAACAAGACCCGACATAGCCACAACGCAAAGGCTACTGGAAACTGCAGAGATGAGAGTACTGAGAAGAATTACAGGAAATACGCTGAAAGATCGAAAGAGAAGTGAATACATTAGAAGAAAATGTAACGTACAGTGTATAAATGAATGGATACCAAATAGAAAAAAAGAATGGAATAACCACATAAGTAGAATGGAGGAGACCCTTGTCGTCAAAATAGCAAGTTACCAATCGGCAGACGAAGTATCGGACGACCGCGCAAAAGATCGAGTGACAACCTTTCATAGAGGTATTAATCCGCCAATGAACAAGCGGAATTGCTTATAAAGGGGAAGAAGAAGAAGAAGAAAAGACATTAAATTTTTTCGAATGTCATTTTTGTTTATTTATTATACTAATTGACCTGTAAGAGCCTTTTCTTATAACTAAAACCTACGCTTGCTTAAATGCGATGAAGTGAATTCGAGTTTTCTCTTTAGTAGAATTTCGTTAAATAAAAAAAATTCAGACAGCTACGACGAGAATTTATAACTTTTATGTCGCGCATCTATTGGAAAAACATACAGCACCATGGCCTATTAAAATGTTATTAACTGACAGATTTATTATTAGAGATAAATTAACATTAGCACAACAGCTTAAAAAATGTCGTCAAACATTATCAACATAAACGTTGTACACACTACGAATAAATAAGATATTAATTTAGACGAAACCATGAACATTATATAACAGGTGATATGAAGTCACGTTAAGATATAACAGCATGGTAAGTGTTATAAATTATCGTATACAGGATAAATTATCTTCGATAATAGTACACGGATCTCAGCTGAAAACTAAGAAATAGACGAAACAACAAAATATATGCAGTTTTACTTAAACAGTGTAGACCAAAATAAACAGGACTGACCTTGTAATTATTTTATTGTTTTAAAAGATACATATTATTGACACTTTATAACATGTTCTAAATGAGCTGTCTGTTCTAATAAAGACAGACTTCATACCGATATTCCAGATTTCTCGTAATGTTATGGAATAAAGGTTGTCTCAAGTCCGCGAAGAAGTCTCTAACGGCATCCTTTAACTCATTGATGGTTTGTGGTGCTCGTTTAAAAACGGCAGTTTTAGCCATGCCCCAAATGTATGCGCCTGGAGAATGTGCAGGATAGAGGAAGTTAGTAAATCGTGAAATGAATTTGTTTGGAAAATGTCCCTGAAGAAATTGACGAATTTCTACAGCAGTAATGCAAGTTGCCCCATGCTGCTGGAAAAATTGGTCTTGAAATGCCAAATTACGTGCTCGACAAAATTGACGTAGATCAGGGATAAAGCGTGTTAAAATTTGTATGTACCTCTGTTGATTAAGTGTGACTTGCCTACCATTTTCTTCGATAAAGTATAGACCAATGATTCCGTGTCCCGAAACTGCACACCAGACACTCACTTTTGCGCTATGTAAAGGAACTTCTTGAACTTCATCTATTCTGGCAAAGCCCATAAATCGATTTGTGCAACGATTTACATGGCCTGACAAATAGATCAGTTACTGAGGGTTTTTACCTCCGAATTCTTTATAACTGAATCAATTCATTTGAAATGTTGTGTGTTGGTAAATAATTACTCAAGGAACAAAAGTTATATAGTGCCGATGTGCGCTTCCACCCTGGGGGTGTTTGCCACCCCTTTTCGAGGGTGGAAATTTTTTCACTCAAAATAACCACGCTATTCGATAGAAGGACAAATTTCAAACAAAAAATGTAGTTAACATTTTTTTTGCTAGATCAATACTTTTTGAGTTATTCGCTGTTGAAAAGTGTTATTTTTTGTTAAAAAAAAAACATGTTTTTCAAAGGTTTTTTAAGAATAGCTCTGAAACTAAGAGTTTTATCAAAAAAAGTGTAACGACTAAAATTAAAGCTCATAAAAAAACAAAAAGATTGGCTTTTTAATGAATATTTTCAGTTCAATATTAACTGAGGTATGGCTGTTCAAAGAAGGTTTGTTTTTGTTTTTGTCTGTCAATATGAGTATTTAACGTTAGATAACGGAAAACGGATACATTTTTCGACAAAAACTCATATAATATTTTTAAAGGAGCTTGAAAAGACCTTTAAAATGAGTGGTAAAAGTCCTTTGCACCAACTGTACGTGAGATACGATCAAAAAAACGATGGGTTTCTCAAATTTTTGTAAAAAAAACCGCAATAAAACGAACGTCATGTTCACTAGAATTGAAATAAATTGTTTTCCTTATAGAATTCACTTTATTTTAGTGTTTTTTGTATGATCCAAAAGTTTAGCCACTTTAGAATACCCAGTTTTTGAAAAAAGTATGATTACATTTTTTTTTTGTAAATTTAAAAAAAAAATCTTTTTTTTATAATAACTTCAACTTCAAAACTATAAAAGATACGTAAAAGATGACAGAATATAAAAAAATAGGTTTTTTTTTCAACAAAAATGTTCATTTTTTAATTTTTTTTGTAGCTTAAAAAATAACGGAGATGTAGTTGGTTGAAGTTTGCTTTATAGCGCATGAACCACTGGTCTCCGACCCTTTGACCCTTTAAACATGAAGGACTTTAGAATGTTTTAACATTCCTATACTTATAGCCCGTTAATTACCTGTAAAATCGTTTTTTTATGCATGTTGTAGCATCAAAATTAACCGAGTTATTGTAAAAAAACCAATAGTACTTTTTAGAATAAATTTTGGAGCATGGAAAAATTTTATAATTTGGAGCATTGGAGCATTTCGATGGAACTAATAGACATTTAATATATACATATGCATCTATGTATCTCTCTCTCTCTCTCTCTCTCTCTCTCTCTCTCTATTTATGTCCATGTCTAAGTTAAGGATTTAAGGATTTTATTTTCATCAAAAGGGGTGCTTGTAAGGGTTGAAAAAAGTAGGCTCATTTTATGTAAAAAATTCATTTTTGTCTACAAATAATGCACTCTAAAAATGTTTAATCGTTAAAAATATTTTTTAATTCATTTTTGACAAAGGGGGTGGTTGTCAGGATAGAAATGTTGAAATTATAATAAAATGTTATTTTATAAGCAAGAAATTAATTTTTGTTTAATAAAATGCACTCAAGAAATGTTTCAGATTAATAAAAATATATTATTTTAATTTTTTAAAACAGGGGTTAGTTGTGAGGGTTGAAATGTTGAAATTATAATAAAAGGTTATTTTATAAGCAAGAAATTAATTTTTGTTTAATAAAATGTACTCAAGAAATGTTTCAAACCGATAAAAATATTTTTTAATTCATTTTTAATCCATTTTTGCCATAAGGGTGGTTGTAAGGGTTGAAAATTTCCAATAAATAAAATATTATTGTATAGCTAGGGTATTAATTTTTATTTGTATTTAAACATAATTGAAATGTCTCAAGCTGCTACGACATTTTTTCATATTATTTTTATAACAAGTATTAGCTTTTAAGGGTTTTAAGGGTTGAAAATTGTGAATAATTAATTTTTATATTAGAGAACACATTACAATATTTACCTTATGCGAATAAACAAGATTTAAGTGCATAAAAAATTAAATAGTGTTTTCCCAGTTTCTTCAATAAGGGGTAGTTTTCACCCCTTAAAAACTTTTAAGTGGAGGGTAAGATAAGCTTAATTTGAAATTTTTTAAAGAAATCGATGCAGTTATAAAAAATTCGGAGGTATTACCATATTTTAAGCCTCAGTAACTGGACTAAAATGAAAACGTGCTTCGTCTGAAAACCATACATTTTTCAAAAATTCAGGATTTTCATACTCTAATGCAAGAATTCTGGCCCAATATTCCACTCTACTGTGATAATCCCTGGGATGTAATTATTGATGTACCTGAATCACATACGAAAATGCAGCCATCTCCTTCGGGATTCTTTGCAAGGAAGTTCGTTTTAAGCCAAGATGCAACGCTGTTCTTGTCTGGCTGGCTTTCGGATTTTCCAAGATTCGCTCAAAAACACGTTTATTAAACTGTTGTGTGAATTGATCACACACGTATTGCAGACTTGCTCCATAAGAAACACTTTCTCCTCTGTACTCAACACCATTTTTAACGATTAGGCCTTAATAATTAATTGTTAAAGGATTACTTGACATGTCTATACTAGTTAATTTGAATATGACAGCGCGCACAAAGCGACATATATGTTTCAGTTTCAGTACTGTTTATTTTGGGCAATACTGTATTGATTTTATTAATTAAACTTAATTTGGTAGTAAGGGAGAGTAATAAATAAGTGTCAAGTGTCATTATTACTCAGTATATCTGCAGAAATAAATAATAAACCGACTTTTTCAGGAATAAATGCAACGAAATAAATATTTTTTTAAAACATTAGTCAGATTTTTTACAAAATGAGCTTAAAATACAGTACAAGTATTTGAAGAATAAGACATAGCAGTAAACTGGCTATTATCATCATTTCAAGGTCAGGTCCTATGTGGCAAAGATTTAACATTAGCTCTTAAAGTACGCCTAACAAAATGTTACGTATACAGTGTACTATACTATGTAGTGGAATCATGGACGTTAAATCTAGACACAATGAGACGACTTAACGCCTTTGAAATGTGGACCTATAGAAGAATTATGAGGGTTTCCTGGGTAGATAGAGTTACGAACAATGAAGTACTGAGAAGAATAGGTAAAGAGAAGGAAGTTGAACTAACAATTAAAGAAAGAAAGCTACAGTATCTCGGACATGTGATGAGGGGCGAGAAGTATGAGATCCTGCGACTCATAATGCAAGGAAAGATAGATGGCAGAAGAAGCATCAGAAGAAGACGAATTTCATGGCTCAAGAACCTGAGAGAATGGTTTGGATGCAGCTCAAAACAACTTTTTAGAGCTACTGCCTCAAAAATTAAAATAGCTATGATGATTGCCAACCTCCGTAGCGGAGATGGTACCTGAAGAAGAAGAAGAAGTAGGATACAGTTAAATAGTAATAAAGGAAAAAGAATAAAGACTCCTATATCAAGAAACGTCGGTCCATACAGAAACAGATACAAAAGTCATGTTAAAGACTTATTTCCCTGGTTTATTAGTGTTTTTCCAGGTTTTAGTATTCATACGCTTTCGGCCACTTTGGTCACTTTCCACTGTGCCAAAGAGCAAACTCCTCTGGTGGCAACACTTATTATAAAAGCTATGATTTTTATTGCTTTGTCTGTAACTATTTCATGATCCAGGTGATTCTTTGTATTAATTTAGTCTAGTTTTTCTAGACATCGTTTTCGACTAATCCAAATAATTTCTCTGACTATGGATTTTATTGTTTCACTCTAAAAATCTCTGGCAATTTTTATATTAGTCTTCAGATATTAGTATAAAGTTGTAACTAAAAAAAAGGTTAAATCCTGCATCTATACATATGTCTATCAAACATTTGGGGTTGTTCCTTAAAACAAATCCATTTTTTAATGGATTTGTTTTTTGTGATGTCTGTTTTTGTAATGTCTGTTTTAATCCAGATCCTTAAAACAAATCCAGTTGGCAGTGCTTTTGATTGATAGGATGGATAGTGTAGCACATAATTGGTGCATGCTTGTGGATTCCTTAATTTTTTTGGTTTGAAATCTTTTCTTTGAAGCGACTGTAGCGACTACTGAGTTACAGAATTTCCCACCGTCCAAAGCAACGTGGTTTGAAGTGTGACACGTCTTATTTGTTTGCCTATTTACTTGCCAAGTTAATAAATATTATGTATTTAAATAGCGTCTATTGTTCGTGTAAGCTTCTGTTTACGACTTTTAAAACCAAAAATATTTAAATATATAGTTTCCACACAAAGTAGGTAACCCTATCAGTATTGTTAAGTTTATATTTCCATTTAGCGATAACATTCGCTGTTCTTATCTTAGTTAATGTAATTAAACTTATCTTTAATGACAAAACCACAAAAATTATATTTTTCGCGTGTTTTTAAATAATTAATTACCGAAAAATTATTGAAGCTAGCTAAAAATACCGATTAAATATTGTGTGTTTATTTAACATTCGTAAATGGCTTTTTTAATGGCGCCACCTGAAAAAAGCTAGGGTTGTGTACAATATATCTTACAAAATTTTAACAAATGGGGTGTTGTAAATAAATATATACTATTGAAAGTAAATACTGATAAAAATTTTGTACTTAATTGGTTCTAGGAATTTAACTTTTTTGCGGGATTTTTACAAATAGCCAATGGATGTTACATTTTCAAGTATGAAGATCCCTATGGGGAGTGCCCAGTTCTCAAATGGCCAATAAAAAGTGTTTGCTCGGATATTTTAATAATATACAGGGCGAGTGTGAATTTTGAATGTTATTTCTTATAGCTTTTGAACAGTAATTTCGATTTGTCTGAAACTAAAAAAATTCAGGTCCGGTCTTAAAAAATTAGTTCGTTTTGTTCATGTAAAAACTTTCTAAAATAAAGAATAATAAGTAATTTGTTTATTTACATAGCATGTAGGGGCCTCTTCCAGTAGAAAGCTCCTTTTCTTTATTTACCAACTATAAAGGTTGCTAATTTATTATGAGTAGTTTAATTAAAGAGTATGTAAGTTAAAAGCAATAAAATAATAAAATCAAATCACAATTACATATCACATCATTAAGTTAGTATTTAAAATACAGTTGGCTTTGCTTAAATATTAAATCTGTTTGGATAATAAATAAAGTCAATGAAGCAGCTTATGAAGCACTCGGCACGATTCAAAGGAACAAAAAGGATACTTCATTGTGGTGGATAAATAACATCGCTAATGCAGTACACAACAAGAAACAAGCATATCAGAAGAGGATGCAAACAAACGACCCAGATGATAGATGAATATACGCAAGATCAAACAGAGAAGTAAAAAATCTAGTAACTAAAGCAAAAATGTTTCCTGGGAAAGTAAATGCAAAGAGCTCAACAAATATATAAGGCCGACAAGATCAAGAGAAGCATGGAAAACGGTAAAAAACCTGAGAACAAACAGAAAAGAAGTGAGTACAATAGATTTAACAGAAGAAACATCTTGGATCGAACATTACTAAAAACTTCTGACTGAAACAAGACCGCAATTCACGAACACCATTACAACAACATATGAAGTGGAATACGGTGAAGACGATGAAATAACAGTACAGGAAGTCGAAGATGAAGAAAAGTATTGGGAATATAATAAAGAAGTACACCAGATCTTCATAGATTTCAAACAATCATATGATTCCATAGATCGCTTAAAACTGTGGAGTGCAATGATGGAGTTAGGCGTACCAAAGAAGCTGACCATGATTGCGTGAATGTGTGTCAACAATTCCTTTGCACAAATTAGAATAGGAGGCAAAACTTCAAAGGCTATTGTCATAAGCACCGGACTCAGACTGGGAGACCCGCTGTCCCCATTACTATTTAACCTAGCATTGGAATATGCAATGCGAAAAATCTATACCAGAGTCAAACCAGACATAACTGCCAGAGGAGCAAAGATTATTCTCGCATTTGCAGATGATGTAGATGCAGTAGCACAGACAACACTGGAAGTTAAGGATATAGTATCGAACTTTGAAGAAGCAACACTAAGCGTAGGCCTGAAAATAAACGAAGAAAAAACTAAATACATGGTCGTATCAAAAAAGGAACGACAGCGAATAAGACAAAACATTACCATAAACGATCATAATTTTGAGGTGGTCAAAGAATTCAAATACCTAGGAGCAACAATTACTAGTGAAAACACAGGAGAACGGGAGGTTGAAATACGAATACTGGCGGGTAATAAATCATTCTTTGCCGTTCAACATCTAATGAGGTCAAAGCTTCTCTCAAGGCGTGCCAAAATCCAAATGTACAAAACCATAATACGACCAGCAGTGACATATGGAAGTGAAACATGGACATTGAGAAAGAAAGAAATCAATAAGCTATTAGTATGGAAACGCAAAATCCTGCGAATTATATATGGTCCTTGCAGGGACAGCGTGACAAATGAATGGAGGAGCAGATACAACAATGAAATAGAGACTCTCTTCGGGAAAGGAAACATCGTAAGATACATAAAAGCCAATAGATTAAGATGGGCAGGCCACGTGGTACGGAGTGATGACGACAGACTGATTAGCAATGTGTTTTGGGAAAGACCAGATGGTAGAAGATCGACAGGAAGGCCTAGAAAAAGGTGGAAAGACGCAGTCAGGGAAGACCTGGAGAAGATGGAAGTAAGGCCATGGGAAATAATAGCAGAGGATCGGAATCAATGGAAGGCAATAGTAAACGCGGCAAAAACTCACGAAGAGTTGTAAAAGCCAATGATGATGATGAAGTCGAAGATGCAATACAAAGTCTAAAATATCGAAAAGCATGAGGACCGCAAGGTATACCGAACGAATTATTAAAACACAGCTCACAAGTATTGCGGGAAATACTGGCGTATGTCTTCACCTCATTCTATAAAGTACATGACTTACCACCGGAGTGGACAAAAGCACATATGAACAACATCTGCAAAAAAGGAGATAGAAAAAATTATTCAAACTACAAGTGTCATAAATTCACTCTCAAGACTCTATGGAAAAATAATAAAAAATAAAATTGAAAAAGAGATGACAGATGTAGAAGAACAAAATGTCTTTCATGCAGGAAGATCCTGTATGGACAGCATATTTTCTCTAAAGCAGGTTATTGAGAAAAGATTAGCCCACAACCTTTCAACTCATAAAAGTAGTCTTTAAAGATCTGACAAAGGCATAACATAGTGTACCACTTTTAATGCTCTGGGTAGCAATGGAAAAACAAGGAATAAATAAATAAAATATAAAAGCAGTATGACAGCTTTACAAATATATAACAGTAAACATTAAAACTGGAAACAAATTAACTAGAGAAATTCCTATTAGTAAGGATCTAAAGCAAGGCTGCCACATAGCAACTACACTCTTCAAAATATATCTGAATGAGGCGCTCTCAGTATGGAGAAGAAAATGCTGCAATATGGGCATTGAGAGATTGTACACGATACACTTTGCTGACGACCAAGCCATTCTAGCTGAAGACGAGAGCGTTATAGACTATATGCTTAGAAAACTGGAGGAGTAGTACACCAAGTGGGGCCTTACAATTAATATATAAAAAACCGAGTATTTAGTTACAGTAGAAAAATCAGAAAGCTTACAAATTGGAATGGGAACTATAAAATCAACTGAAACCTTCGAATACTTGGGGGTACAAATAACATCAAAAGCAGGGAGTAACGAAAAAGTACATTCTAGGATTGGCCAAATATGAGCAGATACTAGACAGCTACACGGACTATTGTGGAATAATAAAATAACAAAAGAAAATAAAAGAAGAATTTATAAAACAATAATAGAAAGTTAAGACAAGGATGTGTGCTTTCCCCTTTACTTTTTAATATGTATTCAGAAAAATTGTTTAAAGAGGCATTAGAAGACGTAAATGAAGGCATATTTATTAACGGAGCACTTCTGAATAATCTTAGATATGCTGATGACACAATACTCCTTGCGGACAGCAGAGAAGGACTACAGATCTTGGTTGATCGCATTACCCAATACTGCGAAACGTATGGAATGGCACTGAATACAAATAAAAAAAAAATATGGTGGTAAGCAAGAACAAGATTGAGAAAGACAGTGTTTATGATAAAGGAAAACTTTTAGGCACGATGCACAGATATCAGTACTTAGGTTACGAACTAAATGAAGAATGGGATATGAGTATGGAAATAAAAGGGCGGAAGAAAAATATAGTTTTTTATTAGACTGTATCAATAAAGGTTCCCACACACTAAAGGTATCCACACAATCTATTTGCCAATCTAAACCCTTTAAGTGTAAGAAACGGACTCCTTCACCGTGGTGGGATGCAGAATGTGATCTAATTGTTGCAAAAAGGAAAAATGCATTAATAAAATACAAGCAAGATCCATCAGTTGAATATTTTATTAAATGTAAACAAGCTAGTGCTCACGCTAAGAAATTATTGAAATCGAAAGCCAAACAAAGCTGGGTTGACTGGTGCTCAAAATTAAATAAAGAAACGTCGCCTACTTCGATTTGCACCACCATATGTGAAAAATCACGAAGATTTAATATTATTCAATCCGAATCATAGTCATTTTCTCTTAAAACCGTTAACTATGCTAGAATTGGACTGTGCCCTTAGTGATCGTCCCAACACTTCTCCTGGTTATGATGAAATCAAATATATTATGCTATTGAATATACCAAATAATGCACAAGAGTTACTTCTAAATATTTTTAATCAGATAATTAGAGAAGGCTTCAAACATATTATTGTCATCCCTATACCCAAACCTGGGAAAAATCTAAAATTAGTTGAAGCTTACAGACCCATATCTTTATTATCTTGTGTACAAAAAACTCTAGAGAGGATAATTAAGGCTAGGTTAGAATAGTGGTTACTAGAGCAGAACTTTCTACACAAAGAACAATACGGATTCAGGAAAGGTTTTGGTACTTTGGATGCATTGGCTTCCCTAGTTGTAGACATTTAAAACAATTATTCCCGAAACAATTACTTACCAGCATTATTTCTCGATATAGAAGGTGCTTATGACTCCGTGTGTCTAACAGCACTTAAAAAAAATGACAAGAATATTTCAAATTCCAGCTCAATTTGCCGCTAGTATTGTTAATCTTTATTCAAACAGATTAGTTTATTTAAGAAAAGAACAAATGCTCATAGGTCCCAGAATCGTAAACAAAGGATTACCTCCGTTTTCTGTATTGAGCCCTATCCTGTTTAATTTGTACGTAGCGGATTTGTACAATATTAAAATAAATAACATACCATTCAACCTCATACAATACGCAGATGATTTCTGCATTTACACAGAACACAAAGAATATGAAAAAGCAATTAAAAACTTGGATAGTATCTATCAACTACTTAAAAAATGGCTCCATAAAAACAATTTTGAATTATCTTGCAATAAATCTCAGGTTTGCATTTTTACCAGACATTATAAACCTAACGATCAAATAATTAAATTGGGAGAGCATCAATATCCACTAAAAAATAAGGTCAAATATTTAGGGATGACACTTGACAAACATTTGACTTGGAAGGATCATATTGAGGATATGTTAAACAAATTCAACAAGGGAATAAATTTCCTTAAATCGATTAATAAAACGTAGTGGGGTGCTGATGTAGACGTAAATTTATTATTTTACAGAGCGTATATTCGCTCTATTTTGGATTACGGAAGCATATTTTATGGATCAGCCAGTAATGTATTGCTAAATAAAATTAACGTAATACACAATTTAGCCTTACGTACATGTGTGCTATGAAGTCCACACCAATTCAACCCTTGTATTTGGAACCCAAGTCTTGGAACCACCTTTAAATATCAGACGAAACTTCCTGACCGAAAAATTTCTGGTAAAGACATATATAAAAAATCAATCCTTATACAAAAAAGCTCATCACTCTGAATTGCTATGATTTGTCTACTAAATACTGGGAAAAAAAGAAATCGCCTTTAGTCTGCGAAGCTCTGCAACATAATATGGAAGCATTAAAAGAGATAGATAAAGCTACGTATACACTTTAAAACATCTCATATGCAACATATTGTTCAAATACAGATATCATGGTTCCAAAATATAGTGACAATATACACATAAATAGAAAGATTATTCACACAATATTATCAGAATTCGAAAACTCCGTCGTTATATATACCGATGCTTCCAAATCATCAAACGGCACTGGATGCGGTTTTTTTTATCCCGTTGGAACGAATAGAACGCACATTTAAGTTGAACTCCCAGACCTCTATTTTTACAGCAGAAGTTCTTGCAATATATGAGGCCTTACTTTATGCAACAGAAAGTAACTCGGACCATATAGTGATATTATCAGATTGTTAATCAGTTTTGACCTCTATTGGGAAACCGGGATTGCCAAATACGTACAGTTGCCCTTATATTTACAAAATTAAGGATATCAAACAAAAGGTAGTAACAAGGGGCAAAAATGTACTCTTTGTTTGGATTAAAGCACATATAGGTTTGGAAAATAATGAACATGTAGACCAATTAGCAAGAGAAAGTATTTTGTCTGGTAGGGAAACTTCGTATAAAATCACGGCTTGCGACTTTCTGGCTTCCTTAAAATTAAGCTTATACCAAAGGTGGGATAATATATGGAAGGAATATTTCATTGTTAGCCCAAACAAATACACTTCTCTTCAAACAGATATTCCTAAAACTTCTTGGTATAAGTTTTTTAATGTACCTAGAAAATATGTTACCACGATCATTAGACTGAGATTTGGACATGCTTGTTACCCCAAACATTTATTTGAACTTAAGGTTTTAGATAACGATCAGTGTGAATTTTGTACAGAAGAAAGAAACCTAGATCATATATTTTTCAGTTGCCCCAGAAATACAATAATTTAATCCAGATTAATAAATAATTTACATAAATACAATATATTAGCCCCTTGGAAACTTCAGTACTTATTATCTCTAGACTCGAGAGCAGTATATGATTCCTTAGTTATGTTTTTAAAAGATAGTAAAATAACCATATAAATAATTATACATTAGTTAATAAAGTAACCTTTGTTTTTAACCCAATTGTTAAATTCCTTTCTTACCGTGGCCTAGTGTTGTATGTTTTAAAAAAAAAATGTCTTGATGGGCCCCTAGGCGAGAAGAGAGTGACCCTGTTTACCTGTTTATTGTTTTGTATACCTATTTATTTTAATATAACAACCATTTCTACCATGTTGAGTCTGGCTGAATGCCTAAAAGTCTATGCCAAAAAAAAATTTATTTGTCTATTAATGCAGTACTCAAAACTTCGTCACAGTGCATATTCTGCTACAGGATCGAGACATAATAATATCTCGTTTGTATATTAGTTACCTAAAAATAGTATCAATAGTAAGAATAAAGTCATCAATTAAAAATAAAGCAATGATTAAATAATATTTAAATCAATTTTATCTTTTTCAGATTGCAGAAAACCACCGCACCGTCCATCACGACGTCAGTACCCAAACATCACCAGATTCACTCTCCCCCAGTTACACAAGTCTCACATGGGCATCAGATTATTCCTCGTCGCCGTGTTTTACCTCAGCATCTGAATCCGACAGCGACTGTTTTGAAGAAATCAATAGCCTTTCTCCATCCCCGTCTCAATTACCAACCTTCGTGAAAAACATCGAAAGGAAAACAATATTGGGATCGAAATTTTCCTCTACGCCGGTGTTGAAAACTAAATATGATAAGGTACAGAGTGAATCAGTTAAAAAATTACTTTGCTGAAAGTCAGTAGTATCGTTGATTGAATATCGGAATATATTCGGATATTCGATCAATGGTAGTATTTTGTATCAACTCAAAGCTTTATTAAATATGAATAATTATACATAGGCACATATTAAAAGGGCGTCCTGTTCTACAAAAAAATATGCATATTGACTTAGTTTATATTTACAAAATATTGCATTCCAAGTTGACAACCGATTCCAGCTGAGAAATATACTGAATTATCACCTTTTTCCTCCTGTGTGCTCTATTATCGTGCGTTGGCTATTAAATTGGCTATACTAATGGTTTTGACGGCAGCTCGGAAAAGATATGTAGAGGATATGTTTAACCATTCCCTCAGGTTTCTAAAATGATGACATTCTTCTTCAACCTGGCCCTCTTCTTCCGTCTACCTTGCCTTATATTATTAAATAAAGTGTATTATTATCATCATAACATCGCCAAAATATTCCAGTTTGCGATTTTTAACTGTTCTGAACACTTTCGTAAGTTTTCCCATCCGCTGCAAAACAACCTCGTTACAAACTCTATCTATCCAACTTATTCGCAGAATTCTGTGATACACCCATATTTCAAAGAATTCAAGTTTTTTAGAAGTGTATCCCTTAAAATCCAACCTTCGATACCGTATAAAGGAGTAGAGAACACATAACATCTTACTAATCTAATTTTCAGTCTTAAACTAATATATTGTCCACGTAATATTTTCTTCATCTTAAAAAATACAGCTCTAACCTTCTCTATACATATTATAATTTCGTTGCGCATGTTCCAGCTCTCATTTAGATTACAACCAAGATAAGTGATACTGTTGGTTCTCTCCAATTGTTCTCCTTAAGCTGTTACCACTTCTGGTTGTATTGGCGTTTTACTGTCAACCATCACCTTTATCTTTGTGGTGTTTAGTTTCAGTCCATATTCAGTACTTGTCGTGGTAATCCTATTAATCAGATGTTAAAGTTCTTCGTAAATATTTGCAATTAACACCACGTAATCCGCGTATCTTAAATTATCAATATTTATTCCATTAATTTTGATACAACATTAAACACTATCCAATGCTTCATTGAAAACGAGCTTCGAATAGATGTTAAATATTAGAGTGCACAAAATGAAGCCCTGTATTACTCCTCTTCGTATTTGAAGCTCGTCCGAATTATCCTGATGGTCAATCCTAATGTTTGCACGTTGATACCAGCAAAGATTTTTAATGAAGCGTAGGTCTTTATCATCAATACCTGGCTGTCTAAGAATGACTATCCTTAATTCATTATTTAACAACATCATCATCCAATAACGCTACGGTCGTTGAAGTGCTTTGGCGTACTGAACTATGTTCTTGGGGTCTGCGTCACCATTGTCTTATGCTTAACTGCTAGAGATAGTTTTTTACGTCATCTAGCATCATAATTCTTGGTCTGCTATGTTGATGTATTTGCTGATATACTCTCTTTGGACATATGTAGCTGAACATGCGTTCCAGTCTCAACGAACTCATTCTAGCCCTTTTCGTCTGTGACACAAGACTTGGCCCACTATAGAGCTGGTTGACTTCAAAATTAATACATATTCGTCAGCTACCTCGCTCATATTATCATCACCATCAACAGCTATTCCCTCCATTATCGGATATAAGCCTCCCTTAGGTGTGTCCATTAATTTCTGTTTATTGTTTTCTGAATCCATTCGTGACCAGCCATTCGCTTGATGTCATCAGTCCATCTGGTTTGAGGTCTATCTCTACTCTTCTTGTTTCGTCCAACGGTTGTCTTCCATTGTGTCCATGTGTCCTGCCCAGTTTCGTTTTAACATGGTAATGTTTTGGATTACATCTGTAACTTTTGTCTTTTTATTTTTTCATTGGACTTGCCATCAGTTAGCTTAATGTTGAGCATTCTCCGTTCCATAGCTCTCTGAGTCACTTGGAGTTTGTGGACTATGTTGTTGTTAAAAGATCATGTTTCAGTTCCATATGTTAGTTCATATGTTAGTAGGGAAGACTTTGGAAACATTAGTTAGACTTTTTGGTTTGACGACGAAGTAGAGACATTGAAATAACTGTTATATCGTTCTATTGATTCCGATTCAGACGTTTAAAGGTTGTGCTAATTTGTGCACCAATGCCATAATATATGGCTTTTATTTCATATATATATATATATATATATATATATATATATATATATATATATATATATATATATATATATATATATATATATATATATATATATATATATATATATATATATATATAATATCAGGAGAACTATCAGGGAGGACATCATGGAATATATGACAAGGAAATTAAGGATAGAATATGAGCTATGGTGGATATATATGTGTAAGACCGAATACTTATGTATTGGATCCAAGGTTGCAGATTTAAACTTAAGTTTAGAAGAAGTAAGACTTTTAAGTATTTAGGGTCAATGATGAGCCAAGATGGTAATTGTATGAAATATATAGAAATAAAAATAGCACAGGGAAAACAAGCCATGAAACCACTCAATGGATTGATATGGAACAACACTCTAACCAAAGAAAATAAAAAAAGCATCTTTAAGAGCATAGTGCTGAATATTACCCTATATGGAACGGAAGTATGTCCAATGACAACAACAATACGAAATAATATAAGAACAGTTGAATTGGACTTTATGGGAAGATGTCTACAAATCATCCGAGTGGATAGAATAACAACAGATGAAATATGGAACAGAATGGAAGTAGAATTACAAAAAAGTTGGGAAAACAGAGCGTTGCAGTGGTACGCGCATGTACAAAGAATGTCAGAGCATAGATGGCCGAAAAAAATATTGGATTGGGACCCGCCGGGAAGAAGACGGAGAGGAAGACCTGCTAAAAAAGGGAAAACGTACATAGGAAATGCTATTATAGATAGAGACTTCAGAGAAGGTTACTGGGAGAATAGAAAGATGTGGAAGACGAAAACGACAAACTCGTAATAGGAAAAAGTCAAAGAAGAAGAAGCGATTAGATCAAGTAAAGAAAAGGAGAAAGACGGAAAAGGAATAGTTTAAAGCAGATTATACCCAAAGCTTGGACAGCAGACACTAAGCAAGACAAAAGTATCTAAACAGCCCAAGCGAAGAAAATAAAAATAAATATAAACTTTACTGTAAAAGTGGCTAAGGCTTGTAAGTTGCAGTTATAAAAACAAAAAATAAGGAACTGGAATACTCCGACCATGGATAGAGTAAAGTAGAGATAATTAATTAAAAAACTTTAAGCCATGGGCATTTAAGATCTGTTTTGGATGCAATATAGAGGAATAATAATTTAAGGAGACAAGTTAAAAGCACAATTTACAAAACAGTTGTTAGACCAACAAAGACTTACGCTGCGGAAACTCTATTCCATACATTAAGAAGTATTAATACAAAAATAGAGGGACATTAAAAAATAAGCAGACTGTATGCCTATATAAATAAATATAAAAAGATTTTTTTTTGTTTTTTGAGAAATGTAGAGTTCCTGTTTGGAATAAAAATAACACAGCTTTAATATATCTAAATTTAGGCGACCTATTTGTTGAATTGTATTTTATTATTTACCTATGACGGAGTTGAATCAATGACGTACAAGGATAATTATTTTGCTTTAATTCTATTGCATATTATATTTTACAACGATTTATACAAATATATTTACGATTCGCCCTGTTAGATAGCATTAATCATGCGTAAATGAGTTAGGTAGTATATAACGCCTTTGAAGTTGCTAAACTCAGTAGCGATATTATCCAGATGGGAGGCCATGCTTAAGTAATTTTATAATTTCAGGTGAACAAGCAGTGCCGTTCACAGTCCGATCGACACCTGGCTGGTGAGTAGATGCTTTATCTAATATGTCCATTCGTGTTAAGGAATACAAGTTTTTCCGTAGTTTAAGTGTTAAAGTAAATGATAATTGGCCTGTCCGCAAGGCCGAGCAACTATGGCGCCAGATGCGAACGCACAAAATCGCAGGTTGGTTCTGTTAGTACCCCGTTCAGACACCTTAGATATATACCAATCTTACCAAAAATAAAACAAAACCTCCCTCTCCCTTTCAAAATACTACTAATTCAAGCTATAGAGACAAAAATTAATGGTTTTGAGCATTAATTAGTGAATTTTTGAAGCAGCACAGCGTTATGAAGGGCAATGCCTGGAGTAACCTCCAAATGCGTGTAACTCCATACTGTTGTTATGGCACTTTTAAGGTGCAAAAACAATGTTTTTTGATTATTATTATTTTTATTATATCAAATCAAAATTTTAGAATAAAGTGTGTAAAATATTATGAAAGTACATAGAAAAAGATTTAATTTAAGCTATGCTTCATTAAATTTGACCTAATAAATTATGCAAAATTAATGATTAAAGGTCCAAAAATGTCAATTTTTCGCTATTTTTTATTTTTGAACTATCTTTTGTTAAAATTCTTGTTTTTTATGCAAAAATCATTATGTTGTAGCTCTTTTAATTACAAATCGAATGACACTTCGTAAGATCAAATCTGTCAATTAGTTTTCGAGATAGGTTTAATTGTTTATAAAAATTCTTAAAAGTTTATAAATTTTGCAGGACCAGAACTTTTTTTTAAGATGGAGATCTAATTCTAAACGGATTCTTTTCTTGGTCGATTATACACTCACCGGCATAAAAAGCGGAGCACTTGTATTTTTAAAATAAAAACATAAAATTTTAATTCTGTTTAAACGTTTATTATTATAATGACGTAAACACAAGCGAAACTGTTTTAAGTAATTTCTAATAAAATTTAAATGTTTATTCGAAAAAAAAAATGCATAAAAAATCAGAAATAAAAATACACTATTCTTATCACTTTTAAAAGTGCAAAGGTAGGTGTCGGTATTCTATTGTTATTCTTTTGTTCTTGTTGATGTGAGTAAACTTTCAAGTCGAATCAATTCAAATCAAGTCTCTGAGATCGTCGTGCCACGGCTGTACAAATCCGAAATCAACTGCAGTACGTCCGGAATACTAACGTAAATAGACTAACAATTAGACGAAGGCTTGGGGAAGCAAATGTAAGCAGTCGCAAACCTTCAACAGGCCTACAACTTCTCTGCTTCAGTTTGCCAAAAACCATGCTTATTTTACTGCAAATAATTGGAGGCACGTTTTATTTACTGATGAGTCCAGGTTTACCTTGCGGTCTCCAGATGACAAGAGAGAGTATGGCGAAGACCACATGAGTATTTTGCATAATGTACCTTCAGTCTTAGGGAAGGCTATCAAGGGGGCTTAGTTATGGTGTGGGCTGGAATTTCTCTAGAGGCACGTACAGAATTGTATATCGTTCCGAGAGGCTCCATAACAGATCCAGGTACATTGATAAAATTCTCCAAGATTTTGTTGTGCCTATGCTGGTTTTATTGGAAATGACTTTGTTCTGATCCATGGTAATGCCAAGCCTCACAGTGCGAGAATCACTCAACAGTTTTTAAATGAAGTAAACATTCCTGTAATGGATTGACCAGCATTGAGTCCAGATGCAAACCCAATTGAACATGTTTGGGACATACTTAGGATAAGGATACGAAGTCGTGTTCCTGCCCCTTTAACTTTAAATCAGTCACAAGAAGCCCTTTTAAAGGAATGGGAACTTATTCTTCAACAGGACATTTCTTATTTAATTTTAGGCATGCCAATGAGAATTCAGGCAATAATTTGAGCACGTAGAGGAAACATTCATTATTAAAATCAGTTGTCCGGACACATGATTTAAGTTTTCATTAATTGAGCGTCATTTTGTTACAACATTTATTACGTTTTTTCCATAATTTTTAAATTATTATCTACTGAAACAGTGTTCTTTGTTTAAAAGTTAAAGTTTTATTAGAAATTACTTAAAACAGTTTGTTTCGTTTGTGTTTACGTTATTATAATAATAATTTTAAAAGTTTATAATAAGTTTTTATTTTAAAAATGCAAGTGCTCCGTTTTTCGTGCCGGTAAGTGTATTTTTATGTAGAAGTAAATTATTTGATTAAAAAATGGCTCAACCCCTTATATATTGCCTATAAGTAGAGGCAAGTTTTGCGTTATAAATTAATTAAGCTGAATGCGCTCCCTATCCATTATACAGATTTTTAGCTTATTGATTCTGATAGCTGAACTCTGACAAAGATTAAAAAAACGTTTTTTACAACCAGTAGAAGTGGAGTTAGCTTAAATTTGTTTAAAAAGGCATAGCTACTTTGTTTATAACAATTAAGAGTTAAAATCGTCATCATTCACTAGTTAAAAGTCAATGTTTTATAAGAATATAATTTTTATTTTAAAAAAATCGGTATTTATAGTCAAAAAACATAAAGTTGACTGTTTTTGTAAATACCCGAATTGGCTCGGTGGTGGGTTAACTCTTCTCCTGTCGGCCTGGCTAGAAAAAAACTTCATTTGGAACTTCAAATCCCCGGCGCTTGGAAAAATTTATCATATCTCCGGTAAATATGGACCAATTTCGCTATTTTTTTTTTATTTATCTGGGGAATCGAAAAATTTTGTTAATATTTGCGATATTTTTTTTGCTGCAATTAAAACGTTACTAACTAATAACATTTATTTTAAAATCACTCTTAATCATCTTTATTTTAATATCATATATTTTTTATAATAAATTTTTTTTAATATTCCACGAACGTATTAGACAATCGACTCAAAAGCGATATTTGAAATTACACCTTCTGTTTTAATGTAAGAAGTATGAAAATAAAAAGATGTAATGTGCAAACACTAACTTTAATATTGAACTTACAAAAACTGCTATTGCCTTATTTGGAAGACGCATTATAAAAACAGTATGCAATATGAACAGAGTTTTCTAAATATTCATCATTTGAACTAACGCAAGAAAATCGTTATGAACAGAGAAATCATCAATTACAAAATGAATTTTTTATTTTTCAGTATTTTAGATATTACCACCTCTACTCCTAATTACACTTTCCAATCGATTTTGCATGGATCGGATGACTTTTCTAATAAATTCTTGAGGCATTGCTTCCCATTCATCATTAAGCACAGCTCTCACTTCCATTATGCTCCTTGGTGCATGATTTCTGTCCCGGACCCTTCGTTTAAGCTCATCCCAAACATGCTCTATTAGATTTATGTCCGGGATCAAACCAGGCCAATTTATTGTAGGTATACCGATCTTAGTCAGATAGGTGGTGGTGACTCGTGCGGTATGGCATCGTGCATTAAAATAAAGGCATCAACAATAAATCCCACGATGTTCCTTCAAAATGTGTCTGATGTAACCTTGGACTAGAAAGGATACGGCCTTAGAGGCTTTCAGCCATAATCCCACAATTCCCTTCGGTTCCTCTCGTACTGAGCAGGATTACTATTGCAACGGCGAGTCATCAGTAGGGTAAAACTAACCTGTCTCACGATATTCTAACGCTTGGCGAATTCTGCTTCGCAATGATAGGAAGAGCCGACATCCCAGGATCAAAAAGCAACGTCGTTATGAACGTTTGGCCGCCACAAGTCGGTTGCATATTTGCGTGTATTCGGTTTTGATTAAGGTATTTCGAGAATTTGTATATTGACGGAGACGTCTTCTTTTTTGTTAGTTATGTGTTATGGGAGAGCTACTCTGGAACAATTGACTTCGATATTGGGGATTGATAAATCAATTCCTTGGTTTATGAGTTCTTTTATGCCTGTGATAACTCTTTCGATATTGATTTTTAATTTAAGATTACCTAACTGAGGGGTATTGTTTGTTAGAGAATTTAAAACGGTTCCGGTCTGCATTTTTATAATCCTCAACATCACACTGGATAGAAAATTTCCACTGGTTAGCTATATGCAATAAATAAAAAAAATATTTTGTACGCGCATAACTTCAGAACGAGTTCACTAAATTGAATAATTTTTTTTTTGTATTTGCTATTATCAGGAGAAGGTTTGTGTAAAAGATAATTTTCGAAAAATTGTAACGAAAGACGTAAAAAACACTTTTTCTCTCATTTTAAATCGCAATATAACTAATAGATGGCGCTATACTATGATTAACAAAATAAATGTCAGTATTGATAGATTGACATAACTTGGTATTACTGCTCCAAATAATAACAATGAAGTTTCAACATATCATATGCGAAGATAAAGCGGTTTGGAGCATCTCTTCATTTTTCATACAAAAACGTCATACTACTGTAGTTAATTTAGATATTTACCTGGTGAATGGATAACAACTTTATTTCACGAGAGAAAACACAACGCAAAGTACTGAATGATCACCAACAGCAACAAATAAAATAAAACAAAATAAAATTAAATTAAAATAAAATAGAATAAAATAGAGTAAAATAGAATAAAATAGAATAAAATAGAATAAAATAGTATAAAATGGAAGCAAATAGAATAAAATTAAAATAAAATAGAGTAAAATAGAATAAAATAGGATAAAATAAAATTAAATTAAATAAAAATAAAAATAAAATAATTTAGAATAAAATAGAATAAAATAAAATAGAATATAGTAGAATAAAATGGAGTAAAATAAAATAAATTAAAACAAAATAAAATAAATTAGAATAAACTGGAATAAAGTAGCATAAAATAGAAGAAAATAAAACAAAATAGAATTAAATAAAAATAAAATAGACTAAAATAGAATAAAATGAAATCAAATAGAATAAAATTCTATTTATGACGCACCATTAATATCTGACGGTAAATAAATGTTATTTATTTTCTTTGTGACTTTATGAAAGAGAACAACAGTTACAAAGAAAACAACAGTTTAACACTGAAGGATTTGCTCAAATAGTTCGTATAAATTTTCTATAATGGAATAAACAACAAGAGATTGCGTACGATACTTTGATAGAAGCTGTGAACATTGGATCTGGTGAAATTTACTTCTTTGATTGATAATTTTATTGTTATTGGCAAGGATTAGATCCCAGTAGCTCTAGCGTTGGATTCATCTGAAATATCTGCAACTTTAACAGGCGGATGAATTGCACATTTTGCTTTGAAATTATCATTAAACAAACAAATGAATGAAACACCAGATCAAAATATCGCCAAAAATAGAGCAATTGTAAAGATTTTATAGGTATGCAAATTAATCGTTTAGAATTAATGTACATTGACGCACAAGAGGTCATTACAGTGACTGGACAGAACTTTGAAAGATATTCGTGATAATCAAAAACATTTGTTTATGATTATCACATTGATAATTAAAAACAAATACATTATGTAATTTTAAGGCGGTAGACATTTTCTCGTGCCCCCTGGCAGTTAACCACCCCAAAGGTCCATGTGTCAGTGTTTGTCGAGGAAGGAAATTGTTACCCGCTTAAAAAAGAACTGCTGTGGTTGTATTTCCAAACATCAGGCAGCAGAAGAAGACTGTCATTGGTCACGGAGTATAGTGATTCTCTCGTTGCTTCACTATGATTATACCAGTCGAAAAAGATACAAAACGTCCAGCAAATTTCAACAATTTTGAAAAAAAAATGTTTGTCGTTAGGGTTTCAAAGATGTGTGACAACGAAAAGAAGCAATTATTTAGAAAAATGTGAAAACTGGACCTGAAAATTCTCTAGCAGTACATTTGAAAGCTTTAAATTGATTTCAGTTATGGTTCTTTATTACTTTTTTAGTTTAAATATGTGTTATCACACCTTTTAATTGTCTTCAAAAGTGATTCACAAGCTTTTACAATATGTATGGCACATGGTAATAACAAAAGTATAAACAAATCCCTAATAAAATAGGAATGTTTTCTGCGAATCGTTTACCAGAAAATATTCACAATGGAAGTATAATAAAACGCCAATCATTACTGAGATAACCGAAACGACTTCGGAAAATTCAACCTAGTGGGGACTGGTAATATCTTTAGATGTAATTGTTAAATCATACTAGTAAGAGTGCAAATAGTTGCCAAAGTTGATTCAATGGTTTTAATATTAAAAAAGTGAAAAATGTTTAACTTTTGGAAAAATGTACCACGTACAAACATAAATTTAATAGGTAAATGTTTATTAAATTTAAAACACTACAGTTATCTTAAAACATTGGAGAGTACAAAATTTAACTTATTTTTTGTTTTTTTTTTTTTTTCAGAAATTGAAGCAGCAGAAGCCTGTAAGTGGTTACGTGCAACAGGATTTCCACAGTATGCTCAGTTTTATGAAGGTGAGTAAATGATTGCAAGATTATGACTATATTTATATATCATCTTCATCAAAGCCTTTCATTCTTGATGGAATGTTTGCTGCTCTTACATAGAGCTCGCAGATTCGCGGATTGCACTGAACCACTCCGCATTCTTCTTGTGCATTATCAGAGTTTGTTGTATAACTTGGCTTTCGTTACAATTTTCTTCCACTCATGTCGATCTGTGCATAGTTCCCTCCAGTTTCTCACTTTCAGGATTTTGATATCCCCCATGAACTGCTCCTCACATCTCTCTCTGGGTCTTCTCCTTAGCCTTTCACTTTTTGGCTTCCATCTGGTGACCTTAATCAGTAGGTCGTTTTTCCTTATCTCTGTGTGTCCAAGCCATCTCAATCTCTGCGTTTATATTTATATATAGTGCCACCGAAAAAACGTAATTTAAGGAGGCTATGGAATCCCTATTTGAACGGATCGGTAGTAGCCGTCAACATACTGAATGACGTGACATGTCATGGTACACACATTTATTTATTTGTACTTTCAGACCGTTTTATATATATATATATATATATATCTTAAAATACTCCGTTCCCAGATGTTGTTCAGCATATTTTCTTGACTTTTGTTCACAGCCCATGTTTCGCTTCCGTACAGGAGAGTGGGTTGGATCACTTTTCGGTATAATCTCAATTTTGCTTGTCTGGAGATTTGTTTTCCCTTAGTAGTTTGTGTAGAGCTCTTACCGTCTTCCTTCCTCTCGAAATCCTTGTATCAATTTCTTGGCTTTCTTCCCCTTGTTAGGGTTACTCCTAGATACTCAAACTCCGTCACCTTTTTGAAGGAATACTCTTTACTCTCGTTGTTTGTGGTAGTCTTGAATTGTATGTCTTCATATGTGGTCTGCCCCATTTCCATATAGGTACTTTTTTTTGCTCATTAATGAAATATATTTTGTATAAACAAATATCACTAAATAAAAGTACGTACACAAACAGCAGAAAATATACCCACGCACGAAAAAAGCTCGAGTCTTTCCTTTTTAATTTATTATTGGATAAAATAATAGAAGGCCTTCTTCTTCCTCAGGTTCAATCTTCTATCTGTTTGTTCTTCTCTGTGGGATGTCTCTCTGTCTTCTGTCTCTCTTTTTGTTAGAATTGACCACCAATTTCTGAATATATTATTTATTAAAGACAAACTATTAATTACATCCATAGTGTCATACAAGTGTCTGTAGGCTGTTCATGTCTGTCGCCATCTTCCTACTTCCGGCCTTCTTCTTCTTCAAGTTCCATCTTCTATCTGTTTGTTCTTCTCTGTGGGCTTTAGAATAGACGACCAGTTTCTGTATATCATCATCACCCGTTTTAAGTCCACTGCTGGACATAGGCCTCCTGTAAATAATTCCAATGCATTCTATCTGGAGCACCCTGAATCCAGTTGTGCTGAATGCGATTGATGTGATCTGTCCACCTTGTTGGAGGACGTCCTCGATTACGATAAGCATCGTGTTTAGGTCTCCATTCCAGAATTTTCTTCGTCCACCTTCTATCTTTTAATCTGACAACATGCCCCACCCAGTTCCATTTCAATGTTGTAATCCTTTGAACTGCGTCAATAGCACCAGTTTTTCTCCTAATTATTGTATTTGATACTCTGTCTCTGAGGAATATATTCAGCATTGACCTCTCCATCGCTATCTGTGCCACTTGTATTTTATTCAATACTTTTCTTGTAAGGGTCAATGTTTCTGCTCCATACGTTAGAACTGGGAGTACACATTGATCAAAGATCTTCCTTTTCAAGCACATGGAAATATCTGATCTAAAAACTTCTCCCAGTTTTCCGTAAGCCGCCCATGCCAGTCCTATTCTCCTGTTTAGCTCCATTGTTTGAATATATCTTCCTAATTTAATCTCGTGGACCAGATATTTATAGCTATACACCTGTTGAATTTGCGTGCCGTTAGTTGAGATGTTTTTCGCCAGTATTAGGTTGGTCATATATTGTATTTTGGAGAAATTAATTTTAAGTCCAACTCGTGTACACGAGCTCTGAAGGTCTTGAAGAAGCTGGCAGGCATGATCTACCCAGTCTGCAATAAGGACCATGTCGTCTGCAAATCTCAAGTTGTTCAGAAATTCTCCATTTATGTTGACTCCAATATTCTCAAAATTATTGTTTCTCATAGCACTCTGCAACAAAGCGGTGAATAGCTTAGGAGAGATGGTATCTCCTTGCCTAATACAGAATGCCTAATAAGAGGGGTCTCTCGAAGGGAAATGTATTTGCGTTGCCATAATACATTGTAGCATACACCAGGGGGACACCATATCGCCGGAACTGTTCACTACGCTTTTGGAATATATATGTAAAAGGGCAAAACTGACCGACAAGGGCATAAACATCCCTTCTCAGCGTGTGACTTACGTGAGGACGCTCATGATCTGAATATTTCTTTGGCTCCCTCGGTAATGGAACACCCTCTATTTTTCTTGACTGTGGTTAAGCCACCTAACTGTAGGGGTAGCACACATATCGGCTTGTCTCTCTATATCAACCCCCTTTTAAATATTGTACAGGCGTTACACATTCTTTTTTTTTGCTTTTTTTTTACAAGGAAGCAATAACACCAACCCAGGTTGGTGTTATTGCTGGTATAACGCAGAAATTATCATACTTAATAAAAAAGGGGATGCTACCGACCTCAGGAATATAAGGCCCATAAGTCTACTTTCACATATTTATAAACTATTTACAAAAATAATTACGAAACGACTAGAAAATAAATTGGAATTTTATCAGCCCATAGAACAGGCGGGTTTTAGAAAAGGCTATGGAACAGACGATCACCTACTGGTAATAAAAAATCTTATAGAAAAATGCACTGTGTCGACTATGAAAAGGCATTCGACACCGTAAATCAACAAAAAATGTTGGAAGCCTTGACAGAATGCCGAATTGACTATCGGTATATAAATATAATTAAACACATATACCAAAACGCAACAGCCAGTGTTAGAGTGGGTGATCGTCAAACCCAGAAATTCCCGATACAACGTGGAGTACGCCAGGGGGACACCATATCGCCGAAACTGTTCACTACGCTTTTGGAATATATATATATATATATATATATATATATATATATATATATATATATATATATATATATATGTAAAAGGGCAAAACTGACCGACAAGGGCATAAACATAAACGGAGAAAAGCTTAGCCATCTAAGGTTTGCAGATGATATTGTACTAATAGCTGATAGGATAGATGAGGCCAAAGAACTTTTAAATCAGCTTTACCTTTCCTCGCTAGAAGGGGGATTGAAAATAAATATATCTAAAACCCAGATGATGACAAATCTTGTAGTCAGCAAAGATATATGCGTAGGGACAAGATCCATAGACCAGGTAATGGCCTATAAATACCTAGGTCATGAGATTCGCATAGGAAAAGATAACCAAACCGTTGAGCTTCTCCGTCGTATAAGACTGACTTGGGCAGCCTTCGGCAAGCTGAACCATATTTTCAAATCGTCTGATATACCAATATGCCTTAAAAGAAAAACGTTTAATCAGTGTGTTTTGCCAGTGTTAACTTACGGTGCGAAAACGTTGACCATGACAGGGAGAACAGTTCAAAAGATCCGTGTGTGTCAAAGGGCGATGGAGCGTGCTATGTTGGGCGTTTCACTACGAGACAAGATCCCAAATCGCCAGCTACGACAAAGAACAGGAGTGGCTGATGCAGTAGAGAGAGTAGCAACACTGAAATGGAACTGGGCAGGTCACGTGGCTCGAATGACAGATAATAGATGGACAAAGCGGATACTGGAATGGAGACCAAGAGATGATGCCTACCGAAGCAGAGGTCGTCCACCAACACGTTGGACTGATGATCTAAAACGTTGTCATAGGAATTGGATGCAAGAGGCACAAGATCGAAATAGATGGAAAATTATGAGGGGGATCTATGTCCAGCAGTGGATAAGCGAAGATTGAATGATGAATACATTCTAACTGCAGCTATTGCGCTATTATATATATTCCGAAGAAGAGTTGTGTACCTATGATCAATACTGAACTCTGTAAGAGTTCTTAACATGGAGCTATGCTGGACCGAGTCAAACGTTTTCTCAAAGTCTACAAATATTAATATCAATGGCTTGTTGTATTCTGTAACTTTCTCTATTAAGGATTTTATTACTTGTAGGTGGTTCCAAAGCCATTTCTGCCGTTTCTGTATATATTATTTATTAAAGACAAAGTAATAATTATATCTAAAGTATTATACAAGTGTCTGTAGGCTGTCCATGTCTGTCGCCATCTTCCTACTTCCGGACTTCTTCTTCTATTTTTCATGTCACTAATGTTAAGGTGGATTTACAACTTAACACAACATAACATGCCTCTTTTTTTAACAAAAAAACCAAACTATCCAAACAAATTAAAAATAGTTGCAATATTGTCACATCTCTTCTGAAAACGAAAACCTTTTTGGCCTATTTACTATTCAACTACTCCTGTTGCAAAATGGATTATTTAAATTTTGTCTGTTTGACCTATTCAAGCTAATATTTGAATTGTTATAACTTTGAATTGAAATTGGTGTATTTTTGTTCATATTTGGAGCCCCATGCAAATTGCAATTAACTGCTGTACCATTTTCAGGTTTAAATATCACTTCACTATTATTACACTAAAGCCTGCTATTACTAATTGTAATAGCAGGCTTTAATATGTGTTATCTGTTCCTATGATAATGTACACCTTCACGTGTTCTGACGACGTATATGATCTTGGAAAAGGACTTTTTTCTATCACAGTGGCTGGTAACCACGGTGATGATGGAACCTTTTTATAAAATACATTTTCTCCAACAAACAGATTTGGTAGGTTTCTAGCTGACCTATCGTGATACTCCATTACTTTCCTTTCTTTTTCCTTAATAAACTTGTTATATTCATCCCTATCGATTGTTTTTGCTATGAGTATATTTTCAACGGGTAATTTCATTCTTAAATTAGGTAACAATGATAACTGAGCTGGAGAATAAATACATTCTAATGTTGTATTTACGTATTGTAACATTCCCTGATATGGATCAGAGCCTGACTCTATACATTTAATAAAAATATTCTGTATAATCTGAACTGTTCTTTCTACCAAACCATTACTTTTTGGATAATAAGGTCTAGAACTTTAATAAGTAATATCTCAATCTACTAAAAATGACTGAAATTCTTTTGATGAGAATGGAGGGCCGACGACTATCCGACATTAAGATCAATGGTATTCCGTGTCTGGCAAATATAGACTTCATTGTACTAATTATCTGTTTTGCTAACGTATTATTTAAAGGGACTATTTCAAAGTATTTAGAATACTAATCTACTGATACTGTATAACTTTATGTCACTTTATTATAATAAAAAAGATCAACACCATTTTTCTGCCAAGGCAAATTTTGTATTTCATGTGTTGATAGTGGTTCTGGACTATTTAATCTATGATGTTTAATATATCCTGGATACTGTTCAACTTTATTCTTTGTATCTACTGTCATACGTGGCCAATAAACCAGTATACGTGCTTGTCGAATATATTTTTTTATATCCTATGACCTTCATAAAATATTTCTAATATGACTTGACGCAATGACTCAGGAATTATTATTTGATTTCCTTAAAACACTAGTCCATCAACAACATGTATTTTATGATTAAAATTATAAGATGGGTTAATTTCTGTTTCCAGTTTATTTTTCGAGCTTGGCCGACCTTCATTATATCTTATTTTTTTTATTTATTTATTCAATGTCGTCCGAACCTAATTTGTATAGTAATTCGGTAAAGATGTGTATGGCGGGTGTGACCATGTCGGAGTGGAGTAAAGATGACTTGTTTTTTCCTAAGTAGATACAAACAGGCTTGTTTTTGTAAAACATTGTCTTTAATTTGACTTAGTGTTTCGGAACACTGCGACCATTTGTTTTGCCACGCATAACTAACTATGTTTTTTAAGCACAATTTAAGATTACTTGGCACTATTTTATTAAGTTGAACTTGACCATCACTTGTCGCTGCTTCGTGAGCTAGGCGGTCCACAACCTCGTTACCGTGTACTCCAATATGAGATGGAACCCAGATTAATACCACATGTGTGTTTTCATTTGCAGTATTTTGAAGTTCTTTGTAAATTAATGTCCTTATGAATAGGGTTGCTGGAGTATATGTTTTGGATGTCACAAAGGGCATTCATTGAGTCAGTTATGATTGTGTAATTTCTCTAGTCCGTTTTTTTTTAATGAACTTTAGAGCTTCGAGGATTGCGTATAAGTCTGCATTGGAGATAGTCCAGTCGTTATGCAACTTAAATTTAGCATAATGACTATTTCCGTCCGTCGTTTTTGATGCATCTGTGTAGATCTGTCTATCCATAATGTCTTTGAAGTGATTTATTAATATGCCTGGTGGGGATTCATGTTTATTAAATTTTGATAGATCAGTGATCACTGGTGGTTTATTTACAGTCCATGGAGGAGGAGGGAATGTTATGCTATATTTATGAAGTAATCGGTTAACTCGATCACAGAAAGGCGGATTGCATTGAGGGTGAGATGAGAAGTAGTGGTTGAAACGATTATTATGAACGGTATGGTAGACTGGGTTATTTGGAGAGGAAAGAACATCATAAGCAAACGACAAACTTAAAAATCTAAATTCTAGAGGGGTTTGCCCTGGCTCACTGCATATACGTAGTAGGAGGCTTATTCGAAAGGCAACCAAAGCGACTCGCCGTCTCGTATTTTGAATTACATCTAGTTCTTTAAACCCCTTAGCTGAGTTATATACCACTGAGCCGTAGTAAATGTTTGATCGAACTAAGGATGAAAAGATTCCTGCCCCAGGTGATCTTCGACAATGTCTTCAAAATATTAATGCTTTGCTAGCAAGTACATTTGACGACAACATATCCTGGCTAATAACATTCTCGACTGGACCAGGTTAAACACATAGAAGCTTTTAAGAGAAGCAGAAGAGAGAGACGAATTTGCAATGGTTCTAGCCAAACTTCAGTAGTGAAGTCGGCACTAAAAGAAGAATATTTTGATTCCGATATCTTGTACTTTTAGTCTGATCAGATACTGAATTGCAAAGAATCTGTTTTCCGTAAGTATTCGCAATTTATCTTATCGATCTACTTTGTTTTCGTCGGTGATTATTGCTCATAGATATTTGAAGTTTCAAGTTTCTTGGTTAAAAATCATTCGTGAATGGACACAGATAACAAATGCAGGACAATTATTGAAGAAGATCGACAAGCCTTCGCAATGGTGATCTCCAACGACGAATATTCTGCTATGGCACGCGAAGAAGAAGAAGATATTTGAATTATTTAACCAGCTCGAAATTACGGTCTTTTATACCGGGTATGCCAAAAGAAGCGGAACGGTTGAATATTTCGCTAAATTAATATCGGGTCGAAAAACTGAAAAACACGTGTTCAATATTTTTAAAAATCTATCGAATAATACCAAACACGACCTCCACCCCCACCCCCTAGAGCAGGGAGAGGGCAATTTTGAAATGTTAAAAGGAAAAGGACATTTTGTATTGCGGATCAGGATTCTACGTGAAAAAGTAAACAAGTCTTATCTAATCTTTTTTTATTAGCAATAGATGGCGCTGTAATCGAAGAAAAACAAATACACATTAGAAGTCTGCAAACTAATTGTTATGGTACTGAATACAGCTTTCTAAGAATTTTTGCAGAATCCGAATCTGTAATAAAAAATAGGAGTTCCTATTTAAGATTTCATAGCTGCCCCAGGAGATGGAGTGGGGATGGTGTTTGGTGTCATTCGATATATTTTTGAAAAATATTAAACGTGTTTTTCAGTTTTTTATTCGGAAGTGTATTTCTCGAGATAGGTATTAGACCGTTTCCATATTTTTCATAGGATAACAGGTTAAATCATTTTTTTTTTTCGATTATAACGTCATCTATCAACGTTTTGAAAAATGTCCTCCCGTTTTGGGTACACCCGGTATTAATAATTTGCCTTATTCTCTGTCGTTCCTATTTTGAAACTACCGTGTATTTTATTTTCTGTTAATTTATTTTTAGGCTAATATTTAGTGCTATGGATGTTTGTTTTTTTGCAATATTCTTCGAATGAACCTGTTATTAATATCCTGGTGGCGCGAACTTTCATGTAAATTAACATATAGATTATGGACAACTTATATATATATATATATATATATATATATATATATATATATATATATATATATATATATATATATATATATATATATATATATCGGTTTTAAAACGTCTTGCGTCGTTGTCCGATGCCTAATTTCCACGAATTTCTATCATTCCATTATTCTTCGGTCAAGTCTCGGGAGCTCATTGCCTTTGTTATTCCCTCCTTCCATGTTATTTTTGGTCTTCCTCGTTTCTTACGATTTGGTGGTATCCATTTCATGGCGATTTTTGGTAGTCTTGTTTCTGGCATTCTTTGAACATGGCCATACCATATAAGTTGTTTCCTTTCTATGTCTGTTGCCAGTGATCCATCTACCCCCATCCGATTCCTTATTTCATCGTTTCTAATTCTGTCTGCCCTAGATATTCGAAGTGATCGTCTAAATACATCCATTTCTGTTGCTTGGAGTTTTCTTTTATTGCTTTCTGTTAGTCTCCATGTCTCTGTACCATAGGTTAAGCTGGTTTTTATGATAGATTCATATACATTGTATTGTATTTTTACCAATTTCTGAGCTCCAAAGAACTCCGTTAAGGCATCCAATTGTTCTACGGGCCTGGGTTATTCGTTTTCTAATTTCCCTATTGTCTGTGCCTGTGGTGTCGAAATCAATTCCTAGGTAGGTATATTCAGTGCAGAATGCAATTTCGGTTGTGTCCATCTGAATGTTGGATAGTTCTGCGCCTATTGGGAGATATTTTGTTTTTTGTGTATTGAGTTCTAAACCCCACTTTTTGTATTCTTCCTGTATTTTTCTGGCCATATATGTCAGGTCTTCTTTATCGTTGGCTATAAGGACTTGATCGTCTGCAAACTGTAGGGTATATAGGCAAGTTTCTCCCAGGTCAATGCCCATTCCTCTGCCCTTTCTCTTCCACTGATACAGTGCTTTCGCCACGTAGATTTTAAACAATGTGGGGGATATGCAACACCCCTGCCGGAGTCCCTTGTTTACAGGAAATTTTTTTGAAAGTCTATTTCCAATTTTTATTCCCGACGTTGATTCTTTATAACGCTGTTTAAGGGCGTTAATTACTGTGTGGTTAATGTTTGTTTCCTGCAAAACTTTCCATAGCTTTTTAGCGGGTACAGTATCATAGGCCTTCTGAAGGTCTATAAACATAAGGTGGGTTTCTTGATTGGTACTTGATCTTTTTTCTATTATTTGTTTCAAAACAAACACATTATCGGTGCAGCTCCTTCCCGCTCTAAAGCCAGATTGTTCCTCTTCTTCTTGTTCCTTATATTCTTGTTCGATAATGTCTCGAAGTATCCTTCCATATAGGCGACTTAAGGTACTGGTTACTGATATACCTCGATAGTTTGAGCAGTCCAGTTTACTTCCCTTCTTATGTATAGATGATATGAAGGATACTTTCCACTGGACAACTTCCAGATCGCAATTAATTCATTTTATTTAGTAATAACACGTTTTGTTTTTGTTTGGAACTCATACGTGTAAAACGATCTACTGACCTATCTAACGTATCTAACGTTGATTTTTCGTGTTGTCGTGCAGGATATCTCTGTTGTTAAATTCTCGTACTAATAAAAAAAGTTTAATATATATTCTTTCATTATCTAAATCATATCTGTTGATTTCTTAACAAGAAAATTCGTTTTTTAAAACAATATTTAAGTGATTACAAATGAATAAGCAGATACATAAGTTCAAAGCAGTTCTTTAGCTTCAATTTGATCAATTTGATCAATTTTGATCAATTTGATCACAGCAAGCAAACTTGTTATAAGTAAGAGGAGATGATTTTAGTTGGTGTGGGCATCACACAACGATCAGTATATCATTGCAACGATTTAGGCAGACTGGAACTCGAAAGATGAAGACCAGAACAAGAACAACATAGAGCTTCTTCTCAGAGAGATGATAATTTTTTGCGCCTCAATGTTCTGAGAAATAGAACCTCTATCAGACATAGCGTAAATGATTTGATTAGAGAAGTACGCCATACCGATATTTCTGATCGTATAGTGAGAAGATATCCCAACAAAACGAATTTGAGTAATAGGAGGTCTGCCACCGGATCTCTCCTCACCATACAACATCGTGGTAGTCGTTTAAGAGTTTCCAGACAATACGCAGGATGGAATGTACACGATTGGAATCGAGTCTTGTTTTTAGATCAGACGAGAATTACCAGAACATTTTCGGAATTTGCTGGAGAGTGTCTCATATTTTTGAAAGATATAGCCCATGGTGCCCTGACGGAGTTGATGCATGTATGTAGACCTGTCCTTAATGCCTGAAGGTATGTGTTGAAGATACTTGATGAACTTATAGTTCCATTTTCTCAATTCATCGGAGCAAGTTTTGTGCTAATGCAATATAATGCGCAGCCAAAAGGGACTACGGATTTTGCTCATTACCTTGATGAAGTGAGAATTACCACTTTAGACTGGCGCCCACGCAGCACCGATATGAATCTAATAGAAAATGCTAAAAAGGCGTATCAGTCGTAGAAGTCCTCCTCTCCGAACTTTAGCTGATTTGGAGCATGAAAAGTGGGAAATATACCACACCAAATCTCCCAAATATAATAAGAGGATTACAGCCAAGACTTCAGCTGTTACTGTGGCTAGGGGTAGCAGCACTCAATATTAGAAATATAGCCCGGTGCCTGCGACTATTGTATTTTTATTTTAAATCGAAGTTGATAATGTCAAAAAAATGAAAATCCTTCCGTAACAAAAAACTTATTATTTTTACCTCGTTTAAGATGTCAGTGACTTTAGTAATACTTTCCACGTTGAGTAGAAACTTTAAGTAATATATATGAGGTTGTATCTGTACCAGTAAAGATAAATACCTCACAACAAATGAGAATACGGGTCAAGCCAACACTGAACTCTACAATCAACCAGACCTCCTACGACCATGGAATATGCCAAAAATGCACACAGCAGATTTGCAGCTGACGGAAAACAGCTTTTGAACGGTTGAACACCCGGAAAATATGAAATTTCATTTCATCTGTTTGTCATTTTCATTTTACCGAAATTCATTCTTTGAATCTTTACTAAATTTTTCAAGCGATTCTGTAGCAACTCTCCAAATTAAATCGTCAGTATATCTCAGATGATTTAGGTTTCATTTAAATACATATTCCTCAATTATATAGTGTGGAAACCACGTATAGAATAAAATTATTTCTGTCCTTGTTTTAAAAAATTATAAAAAAGGCTGGAACCCGTCGACTTTTATGTTTAAATATGCGCTTTTCAAACACATATTAAATGTACAGAGTGGCTCACGCAAGCTTATCATAGTCCATAAGATTAATTTTTAATGGAACACCCTGTATATTTTTATATTTTTAAAAACTCCTTAACAACATATGAATAGGATCTATTATGAATATTACAGGGTGAAATTTTGAAATTATACAGTGTGGAAACCACTTATGGAATAAAATTGTTTGTGTTCTTCTTTTAGAAATTTATAAAAAACGCTGGGACACGTAGACTTTGATATTCAAATTTGCACTTTTTAAACATATATTAAGCATGTATTAAGTCTAGCATAGTCCATCTCTTTATTTTTAAAGGAACACCCGGTATATGTTTATGTTTTTACAAGCTACTAACAACCTGGTCGTAACAAACTATATTATGTAGGGTATATTTTGGATAATACACGGTGACATTTTGAAATTATTTATAATTTTCGACAAGAAATCAAATACAAAACCCAATATATTGATACTTTTAGTTTAGAAAATGGATGACTGTATTTCATCATCATTTTGGCTTTACAACCCTGTGTGGGTCCTAGCCTCCCCAAGAATTTTTCTCCAGTCGTCCCTATCCATCGCCTTCCTCCGCCAAGCACGTATTTCCATATTTCTCATGTCTTCATCGATGTTATCTAGGAATCTTGTTCTGGGTCTTCCTCTTCTTCTTTGACCAATAGGTCTATCAAGGAGCGTTTTTCTAGCTGGGTCGGTTTGCTCCATCCGATGACTGTATTTAGTTAATTAAAAAAAATACCATTATTAAAAGGTGATAAATATTTAATATTTTGAGGAAAATTATACATAGTACCTATTAATTTTTGAGATAAAATTGTTAATAAGATTCTAAAAACAAAAATATACAGAGTGTTTCGTTAAAAATATAGATGATGGACTATGCTAGACTTGCGTGAATCATCCTACACATTTAAATTTAAAAGTTGACGTGTCCCAGCATTTTTTATAATTTTATAAAATAAGGAGACAAACAATTTTATTCCTAATTGACTTCCACACGTAATAATTTCAAAATTTCACCCTGAATTATTCATAGTAGACCCTACATTATATAGTTCAAGGTCAGCTTGTTAAGCAGCTTTTAAAAATATGAAAATATACAGGGTGTTCTATTAAAAATAAAGCTTATGGAAGATGCTGGGTTTACGTGGATCACCGTGTACAGTTAAATTTATATTTAAAAAACCTCTCGTCGTTTTTTACATTTTTTAAAACAAGGACAGAAATAATTTTATTCCATAAGTGGTTTCCACACTCTAGATAAAAAGGTCCTTTGACCTCTCAGATCTTTCCACACTACGGTCTGAAAGATATTTTGCATATAGGCTAGATCTGAGCGGTTTACCCATAAAAAGATGCTTAGAAAATGAATATACCTGAATTTTTTTTGCATTTCTACCGCATCAATCCTTTTTTATTCGATTCTATATATTTTTTCGCTTTATAATTAGTGATTTTTGAAATTCTACAAAAAGTTTTATAATCTTTAATCCTGCACGTACAATAAGAATATTTTGACCCTGGTCTGGTGGTAAAGTGGTTTTTATCTTGCTCAAAAATAGTTTTTAATTTAAACAAAGGTTTTTAAACGCCGCGCGCTTTTATCGCTGCAACCGTATGCGCTTATTATCGTATTCAGCAATAGTTTGCTCGGAATGCCCATTTGAAATGTTTAGTTTCCGTTTTTAGCAATATATAAACCATTTATCCTTGTCTAAATATTTCTATTTGCAGTTAAAGATTCAGGGATTTAAAGCTTTTTATATAATTTCAATTCACTTAGTACTTTTTTAGAAAAAAAATCCCAAAAATTAAAAATCAAGGCATTTTTTCAACAAAAAATTGCAAATAACTCGAAAAGGAAGCTTATTTTTAAGAGTTACCAAGAGATAAAAAACTTTTTTATTTGTTAATAACAATTTCGGGCCCACTTATTATTTAAATTTATTTAAAGTATTATATAAATTTAAAAAAAATACATATAAATTAAAAAATATATAAAATTTAATGCAAAAATAATTAGTTGGTTTATACTCTGCTTATAGGGGTAAAACCGCTCGCCTATTTTGATTGGGAGTGTTTCCACTCCGAGCCGAGCCCATAAGTGAGGTTTTGCGAGAATTGTCTGATGCAATCGCAAGGCAAGGCACATTGTGATTTGGCGCGAGCACCTAGTTCCACGTGAAGTTGGGATAAATAATATTTTATTATTTTAAAAATTTTTGCTCCAGACATTGAGAAGCTGAGCTGAGAAGCTAGTGTCCATCAACGTCTGGCACTATGAGATCAGAGTGACAATAAATACTAAGTAGTCAAAAATATTTGTGCTCATTCTGAAATAGCTTCAAAACCGCTCTTTACCCTCTTGTATAGTTAGCGGTACAAAAGCTGATATTCTACCTATGTACTCTCCTGGTTGATATCATGCATCCGTTGACGTTTGCGTAATGTTTAAAGCGCTATTCTCAAGTAAGAATCATTATCCGGGTTAAAACGGAATGACGTAACTTCTGTCAACCTGTTGGGACGCCAAAATCTCAACTGTTCACTCGTCTGTAATCGCTAGCAATATAAATACAGTATCGCATCGAGCAAATAATTATAATAAAAAAATAATTTGTAAGTTTTAACAAAAATTATAGCAAAGATAGTAAGGCATCACGAAAATTAAAATTTTTATTATTTGATCCCACAGGATGTTTTATTATTTTAGTTGAATTTGGCCCATTCAATTTAATTGTATAATGTCAGTTTGACTTTTTATTTAGTAAGTTAGACAATAAGTATACGAAAAAACGATTTTTAAATATGATAACTTTTTCCAAAGAAGAAAGAATTGCTATGATTTTTGTTTTTGGTCAGTGCAATGGAAAGTGTTTATTGGCATCTAGAGTTTATGATCAAAAATACCCAAATCGAGATAAGCCTAATAGACGTATGTACTTTTAAATTAAAAGTAACAATTTTTTTAGAATAAAAAATTGTTCAGCCTCAAGCTGTTATAGACGACTAACAATTACGACTTATAACAAATGTAGGGTTATTGGCATATTACTAAAAAAAAAAACCATACTTAAGTCACCTGGCCATTAGGAGAAAACTGGAGTCAGTAAGAGCAGTATGGGACGATTAATCTTCTTAAGGTGCCCTCTCCATTAATGAAGGTTGGCTATAACTACAGCAAATTGCTCTCTATCTTGAGCTGTTCTTAGTATCGAATGTGTGTCCATGCCTGTCCAGTCATTCTTCAACCAGGAGCATTTTCTTCTTCCCGTACCTCTTCTTCCTTCCAATTTCCCTTCCATTATCAATCGTAGGAAATTATATTTTTCTCCTCTGTAAATATGTCCTAGGTAACTTGTTTTTCGGGTTTTTACAATATTTAGGAGTTCTCTCTCAGTTCCCATTCTTCTCAGCACCTCGGTGTTGGTCACGTGCTCTGTCCAAGAGATCTTCAGCATCCTTCGAAAAACCCACATCTCAAAGGCTTCTACACGTCTCATACTTGTGATTCCGAGAGTCCAAGTTTCCAATCTGTATGGCAATATGGAATAAATGAATGTTTTTACAGATTGGTATAGGATATCCATAGATAAGGTAAAGTTTATTAGGAATTTTTTCATTCTTTGAAAAGCGGACCTAGCATACTCTATACGACCACGTATTTCAACTGCGTAGTCAAGATCGGTTGTTATCCAGCAACCAAGATCCTGGAATTTTTGTACGGCTTCTATCTGTTTGTTGTAGATACGAATATTAATGTCGGCGTTTGGTGCACGTGTAACGGCCATTACTTTTGTTTTATTTGTGTTTATATTCAGCCTCAAGCTATCTCCCTCTCTGGTTATGGCATTCAAAAGTTGTTGCAAACCCTCAGCACTGTCCGCAATAATGACGGTGTCTTCTGCGTAAGTTGTTTACATATTCTACCGTTGATTTTTATTCCTTCTTCAATATTTTCGAGAGCATTTTGGAAGATCTTTTCGGAATATATATTAAACAATAGTGGAGAAAGTACACAGCCCTGACGAACTCTTCTTTTTATTGAAATTTCTGCTGTCATACGATTGTTTATTTTAATCGACGCCATTTGATCCCAATATAGGTTTTTAATAAGGGCCATCGTGTTATGGTCTATACCATATTTTGTTAGGGTTTCTATGAGTTCTGTGTGTTTTACTGATCAAACGCTTTTTCGTAGTCGATAAAACAGAGAAACACGTCTGTTCGTTAATCTCCGCATTTTTGTAGTAATATCTGCAGGCCAAATAATGCCTCCCTCGTACCAAGCCCCATACGAAATCCAAATTGATTGTCGCTCAAATTTCTTTCGCATTCTCTGTATATACGTTGATGTACAGTTTTAATTAAAATTTTTAGAAAATGGCTCATCAGGCTAATTAATCTGAACTGTGAGCATCTATTTGCTTTATTTTTCTTGGGTATAGGTATAAATGTCGATCTAAACCAGTCTTCTGGGAAGATTCCAGTGGTATATATTTTGTTAAATAGTAGTGTTAAGGACTGAAGATTTTCTTCATTGATAAGTTTTATCTCTACATATATCTCATCTGGACCTGAGGCCTTTGTGGCTTTGCCTTATTGATTGTTTTTGTAATTTCCGATGTTAATATATCAAGTATTGGGTCTTGTACTATACTCATTTGTGGTTCTGTTCCCTCGTCATCAAACAGATCTTCGATGTATTTTTCGCATATATTTCCTACATTTTCTGGGCTAGATATTATTTGGTTGTTATCATCTACTAGCGTTGTTGTAGTGAATTTTTTCTTGGTATTTGTGACTTCCTTAATCTTTTTGTATGCATTGAAGTAGTAATGTTTTTTTAGTAATTCCCTCAGTTCCTCACATCTGCTTTTCATCCATTCTTCTTTGGCTTTCCTAATTTTGTTTCGGATGATTCTCTTGTGTTTTTCTCCCAGTTTCTCCTGGGTTTCTTCATATTTTACTTAATTACGGTTTTTGTAAGATCTTCTTACGTCCATCAGTTCTAGGATTTCTTCTGTCATCCATGTATTCATTGTTTTTCTTGTGTTGTTTTGTAGTTGTTCTGTTTGTATAGTTGTAATTGTTGTTTTGAAGGTGTGCCAAAGACTTTGTACTGTAATAATATTATTCAATGTAGACTAAATTCAACTAAAATAGTAAAACACCATATGGGATGAAATGATTTAACTGAAATATAAATTTAAATTTTATTAATGGTTTAGCATCTTGGCTAGCTATATCGCCGGTATTTGTTGATATGTTGTACCTAGTATAGCCTTTTATTAAAGTCCAAAAAGAAATTTGTGTCCTATTCGTAGATATTTAATATTTTCTAAAACCTTACATTTTTAGAAAAATAAATAAATCAAAACACCCTGTGTTTAGGGATCGGAAACTCGTACAAAAGTAAAGTATATTTTGTCAGAACAATTCTAAAATGTCATTAAATATAGGGTGTTCGATGTAACGATAGTACCACATTGCCATCTCTCTGCATGCCATCACTCCCACCGATAACCTACTAGCACTATCGATGCGCTCTGGAGATGGAAAACCACCAAACATATAAAACGACCGCCTGTCACCTCAGGGGGTTTCTAAGTCCTTAATTTGATGTCGACTATATGTCTACACATGTAAATACATATACCTAAGTGCTCGTTACTCCATAGAATTATGGAGCGTCTTTCATGTCGATATAGCTTTAACAAAGGCGTTCCTTTGTTTACTATGTAAGGTATTATTATTTGGGGTGTGATTTCTCCTTTACAATGGATTGAGGCTGATAAATAAAACTTCAGAGATTCGAAGGTACAATGATAACACCAGCTACAGAGTTAAGTGTGAGGCAGTAAGCCTGTAAGGGTTGGGGACTCCCGGCATGGGAGCCCCAGCAGGTCGCTAAGGACCGAGATCGCGCCCAGGTATGGTGATCAACAAATGCCAATTGCTTGAAAATCACCCCTATTTATACATTAGAGTTCCTACTCAAAAAGTAGTAGGGGCAATTCTCAAGACAATCGGCGGCCAATAGCAGATTAATAATATTTTAATAACGAATCGTAAATTAATAATACTTTAGTTGACCATATAAGGTGAGGAGCGATGCGCATAATACGCTGATTGGCCAGGGCCCTAGCTAGAGTATCGAGACAGTCCACCGTAACAGAGAACCTAGCTCGAACCGGAGCACTGATCTCATAAGAACTCCAACCCCGGGCTCTTGAGTATTGATACAAAACCACCGTCCTTCTCGTCGGCGACCAATTATAGATTTGTCGCTTTTCGTTCGTTGTTCATCTCGAGTAATTATATTTGTACTATCAGCAATTAAATGGAGTTGCCAGTACAACTTAGAAATAATTTCTATTTTTAATCAATATTTATATAAAGTTACAAAACTGTTTTGTATTAACATTTTTTTTGTTTCAGAAAATCAGTTTCCGATCGATATATCTACAGTATCTCAGGACCATCCTCTATTAGAGGCAGATGTTTTACATTCCCTTTTTAGACGATTACAAATTTTGAATAGTTGCGCTCATCTACACCAACAGAAACTGGTCAATACAGATGATTCTGAAGAAGATGAGTGTTGCGCCTTATCAGATAACTGGACCTATCAAAGTGATATCAAGCGATGGTCTAGAACTAGTTACCAACCACCCCCACGTAAGTAGATTATTCACGAAGCTTTAATAATAAATAAGTTTACCTATGATATGTATCGCATAGTATTTAATTTAAGACAGAGTAAGAATAGGGGTAGCTTGTTTTTGTTCGTATCAAAGCATCAAACTACATTGAATTAACAATACAATATTATACAATAATATATGAAAACATATTGGCTGGGACACTGTGGACCTAAATAGATATGTACTGTCGATTGGACATCCTCACAATCAGACAGGCTGTATGGCATATTGCTTCCCCATCTCTGGTGGATGTCTTTATATCTGGTAGTCCCAGTCGGTAATATGTTAAGAGACTTCTAGATTTTCCATGAGTCATCGTGATCGCGAACTGCTGGTGGAGCTGGTGGAAGCTGGTGCCAGTGGAGCGATTCCAGCTCCACCGGATATATTTTATCAGCAGAGGTTGATTTTAGACACCCTGTAATAAGCCTACATGTTTCATTAAGTGCTATGTCTACTTATTTATCAAGCTACTGCTACTTAGCTAAAGGTAGTACTTACTGCTAGCAGAAAAAGAGACTGTCAGAACCATTGTCAGTTTTCATTTTTTTGTTGGTACAGTATTGTTTTTTTTTTAAAGAAAAACGTTTAATCAGTGTATTTTGCCAGTGTTAACTTACGGTGCGGAAACGTTGACCATGACAAGGAGAACAGTTCAAAAGATCCGTGTGTGTCAAAGGACGATGGAGCGTGCTATGTTGGGCGTTTCACTACGAGACAAGATCCCAAATCGCCAGCTACGACAAAGAACAGGAGTGGCTGATGCGGTAGAGAGAGTAGCAACACTGAAATGGAACTGGGCAGGTCACGTGGCTCGAATGACAGATAATAGATGGACAAAGCGGATACTGGAATGGAGACCAAGAGATGATGCCTACCGAAGCAGAGGTCGTCCACCAACACGTTGGACTGACGATCTAAAACGTTGTCATAGGAATTGGATGCAAGAGGCACAAAACCGAAATATGATGGAAAATTATGAGGGAGATCTATGTCCATCAGTGGATAAGCGAAGATTGAATGATGATGATGATGATGATGACAGTATTGTTTATAGGTCAATGTTTTATCAAACTTAACGCCCAAGTATTTAGGCGTTATCTTTTAGAGACATGCAATTTAGTAGTATTGTTCAACTCTCTTTAAGACTGTTGTGATAGTCACTTCAATCTCTTCAAACCTGTTGCCCTGGATGGCCGTGGCTGTGTTATCAGCATAGATGAATTTCGTGGTATCGTTCGATAGTGGTTGTTCGTTAGTATAAAGTCTGGGGCTTTTTGTATATTAATTATGGTATACAAGAATATGCAGATACTTTTCTATTTCAGAACATTCTAGTGATAATGTTCCAAAGCAAACGTCCGTAATAAATAAAGAAGCTTCAAATAGAGATGTAGTAGTTCCAAGCAAACCAACAGCAAGTCCAAAAGAATCTCCTGCCAAGAAAGCCAGCATCAAAAACCGCCAGCGTAGAGAAGGGATAGTGGTATGTGAAAAGAATAATCTGCTGGATAAAATCACCCAGTTGCAAAGCATAAAGCTCTCCGATATCCGGCATAATTCCGATTCGGAAGCTACGCCGAGAACATCAAGGCGTTCCAGGACTTTGTCTCTGGATAAGACAGATAATTGGTCTACATCTAACATTAAAATCAATCGGTAAGTGTATTCTTAGTTACTTATAAATGAGAACTGGGCATATATTGGAAAAATCGTCGATAACATAATAAGGAAACATAAAAAGAAAAGTTTTTTCACATTCCAATTTTTATTTTTTTTTTTTAATGTCTAAACGCTTAAAATTAAAACGTTGTAAAATTTATGGCTACTAAACTAATTGTAACGCTAAAATTCATTTACGCATTGTCGGAAGAATAGTAGGTAGTACTGCCAGTAGCGTAGCCATTAAAACCTGTTTTTTATTGAATTTTTATCAAATATTTTATAAATTCCTTCGAAGTCTCACCCTTTTTTGATTAATATTATATTTATAGTCTAGGTGATATCTGTTTAAAATAACCATTTTTGGCTGTGAAACAAATAAACGCAGTTTTTTGAAAAAGTCGCTCCAAAATATCACTACAAATGATAATTTCACTATGCTTGAGTTGTAAAATGTTTACTTAACTTTTTATTAAGCAGAATATTAAAAAAATTAAAAAATTCGATATTTTTTTTCCTTTTTTCTCATATTGTATCTCAAGAACAACTTTATATAAGACATAAGAGTGTTGTAATTAAATTTTACTTAAATTAATGCTAGTCTCAAACCTTAAAAATTATTATTATTATTGAAAAAATACTAAAAAACACAAAAAAAAACAGTTAAAAAAAGGTTTTTTTGCGAGTTTATTTCCCATACTAAAATCAAACTTGGGACCTTCATATTTCGAGAAAGAAAACTTTTTAATATGGTTAATTATCACACAAAATATCAGTAAAATAGATTCAATAGTTTTTGCAAAATAATTTTGCAATCAAAATTAAAAAAAAATGAATAATTTTTAAAAATATACACTTACTACACTATATGTAATGCAGTACAGTAATGCATTGATTAGTGATCAGTGTAGTAGTGTCTGGAGGCTCGGGAGACTGAGACCTGGGAAGCCCTGAAGAAGACATCAAAGAGGATGTCGAAAGCTCGGCGCAATGATAATCTAGTATAGTATTTTTTATTTTTTAAGAGTGCTAAGATTTTATAATTTAAATCAAAATAACTTTGTTCAAGAATATTATGGCACGAAGGACCTGACCATGAACTAGATGTACCTGAAAAAGACGTCGAATTTGAAGTCGATGGACCTTACATATTCCAATTATGTGCTCCTCAGCTGCAGGTCTTGAGAAAGTTAGCTTTATTGAAGTTGACATCTCATATGGAAAAATACTGCCCTGCTCACCGAACAGGATGGAACTGGGATCTGCCGAAGTTTCTCAAAAAGAATAAATACCCGATCTATAAAGGTAAGAGTTAAAATATTGGTATAAGAAACATGCTTTATCAAAGCACTAAATTCATATATAATATTCTATTCGTAGATGTAGGCAAAGGAGATTTCTTAATTAATTGTCTGGCATATTTCAGATTACTAGAGTTCATTGAAATGTATAAACATAAAACATATTTAGGGGCAATTGGAGATAAAACTCTAAAAATATTTATCTAATAATCATTTTCAAAAATTAATTTAGTGGGAGATTTTAAAGCTCGAATAGGTAATCAAGTAATACCCGGAGTCAGGCAAAAACATAACGAGAATGTTAAAAATGAAAATGGAGAACTGATGATAAACTTTTGCACGAATAAGTTCGTAATGAAACTTAAAATAAACAACACATTTTGACCACAAAGACCTTCAATAACACCCGTAGACAAACATTTATGATAGATTACATTATAACCAACGAAGATATACATCCATAATAAATAATCGACGTAAGAAATATTAGAAAAGGATAACATCGAGGAATGCTGGGAAAACCCCATTAAAGTGAAGATGATTTACAACGAATGCTGCACCAATTTAGTATAACTGTCACCACATTATCTAGAGCTACGGAAAGCTCGAAACAGAAGTGAAAGAGCAAGTGAATGGAGCAAACAGAAACGCAGGTTGCCTAAATGAAACTGTATGGACAAATAAAAATATCGGGAAAGAAATGAAAGGCAGAATTTACAAAATAGTCATCAGAGATTATGACACACAGAGGACAAAAATGATGGTAAATCACTATGGGACAGAGTTAGAAGTACATGTGTAGGATGTAGATGCAAGCTGGAGAACATCAAACACTGAGTAAGAAATAAAAGAGTAGAATGGAACAAGTCACCCAACAGCATAAAAGATGGCGATGGAAATCTTATCTCGGAGCCATCAACGATCTTAGAAACATGGAAATCATACATAGAAAAATTATTTGCATCTGACAGGACTGATGATCACCTATATGGAGAAGGAGAAACAGGACCTTCAATCCTTAAATCGGAGATAGAAGATGCCATTGCAGCACTAAAAAACAATAAGTCAGCAGGTCCGGACAATGTACCCTGCGAAATATTAAAGATCCTATGTAAATCAGACAAACAGTTCCTTGATAATCTAGTTGAACTTTATTACAATCCCGAAGAAACCAAATGCCCAGATCTGTGATGACTACCGGCTTATAACCTTGATCAATCATGTCACTAAAGCGTTGACTAAGATCATTCATAGAAGAATATATGATAAATGTGAGTCAAATATTGATAGATGGCAGTTTGGCTTTCGGAAAGCACTTGGAACTAGAGAAGCAATTTTCGCTCTCCAGGTGCTTATACAGCGGTGTAGAGACGTTGATAAGGACGTGTATTTGTGCTTTGTGGATTTTAGAAAAGCATTTGACAATGTCAATCATGAACAAGTGATAGATATTCTGCGAAACACAGGTATTGACGACAAGGACATTCGAATTGTGGCAAACCTATAATGGGGTCAAACAGCAAGAGCAAAAATTGGCAACGAACTTACTGAAAGTGTGCAGATCAAAAGAGGTGTTCGTCAGGGGTGTATATTATCCCCACTCCTATTCAATATTTATTCCGAAGAAATATTTAACAAATGTATGGAAAATGCAAATGAGGGCATAAAAATAAACGGCGAGTTAACGAACAATATAAGATATGCCGACGACACGGTGATCCTTGCCAGTACCATAGACGAATTACAGCAGGTAATGGAAAGAGTTTATTCAGTTAGTGAGGAATACGGCCTGAGCCTCAACTTCAAGAAGACAAAGTGGATGCTGATAAGCAGGAAGCAACAGCCTGCTCGACAGTTACGGATACGTAACATACTAATTGACCATGTAGAATCTTATGTGTACCTTGGCACCAACGTAAATGCAAAATGGGAACAGGCCACAGAAGTTAAGGCGAGAATAGAACGAGCTAGAGCAGCATTTAGCAATATGAAAAAGCTCCTCATAAGCAGGGATTTGTCTCTTCCCTAAAACTACGTCTAGTAAAATGCTATATTTTTCCGATCTTACTGTATGGTGTGGAGGCCTGTACGCTGACGGAGACGCTCACGAGAAAACTAGAAGCATTCGAAATGTGGGTGTACCGACGCATTCTTCGTATATCCTGGACCGAACATGTCACCAACATAGAGGTAATCCAAAGAATCGGAAAGGAGAAAGAAATCGTGAATACAATTAAACAAAGAAAGCTTGAATATCTAGGCCACATATTGAGACACGATAAGTACCGTCTACTGCAATTGATTGTCCAGGGAAAAATAGACAGTAAGCGAGGGCCAGACAGGAGAAGACACTCGTGGCTCCAAAATCTGAGGAAGTGGTTCGGGCTTACATCGGTCGAACTATTCAGAAGCGCCGCAAACAAGATCAGAATTGCCATGTTAATAGCCAGCGTTCGCAACAGACAGGGCACTTGAAGAAGAAGAATGGAACAATCATATAAGAAGAATGACAACAAATATAGTAGTAAAGACGGCAAGAGACGGTTCCCCAATAGGAAGACCATGAAAACGATGGAACAACAACTTACTGGAGGCACATTGAAAAACGGACCTGTCTACATAAAAAGAAGTAGAAGAATATTTAATTTCGTCTTTTTTCCTGTACATTTAATTCCGTTGTTATGTCTCAACAAAATAAAAATTTCTCATATTTATCAAGTAACTAGAAGTAAGAATTTATTTAAATTAATTTGTCCAATGACTCTACAACCATGCTTTTCAAATTCGAAACCCAAAATCGCATCGTCTTACGTCTAGTTTCCCTAGATCGTTTTCTACTTGATTCAATCGCCTAATTCTTGGTTTACCTCGTAGACACCTCCATTCTTGTATTTGCTAATATTCACTTTTTATGCACCTGTCGTCTTTACCATTTACGCGTCATTTAAAGGCAACAGACATTTTAAATTCAATTTGTAAATTGATAAATTTCGAAGGAATAATTGTTTTCCTTTTTCGTTTACAAAATTAAAAATACTGTATAAGATTCATAAACTAGAAGCTGATTTGTTAAAAAAAAAATGTGGTACGAATTTGAAATAAAATTTTTAAACACCGCATAGTAAAAAAATGGTCCGCCCTTGTTAAAAAGGTCATTTAAGTTCAAAACGCCTTTGAATTAAACAACTTACTGACGATAGATTGGTTTTGTTCCAGTTAAAATACACACGGACCACTAATCAACCCAAATTGCAGGACCGGATGCGGTATATACTGATTTTGTTTTGTGTTTTCCTACAAGTTCATAGTATGAATAAATTAATGCAAATAATACAGTGTGTAGGAAAACTGCTGCAAACGATTATGAGTCACTCACATTCATTATAATTTTTATAACAAGAGTGCGAAATAAAGATAATCGTGAAAGTTCATCTGTAGGATGCAGACACATGGCTAATTGCATTGTTTACTTGTATACAAGGTGATTCGAAAGTTTTGTGTACATATTATAGATTTGTACAGATAATATTCCTCGAAATGAATTGATCAACAAACGACGAGATACGCTACGAAAAGGGTCACGAATTTTCAAATTAAAAACGTACAATATTTCAACATCATGAAATGAAGAGATTGAATCTGAACATCACAGTGATAACTGGAACGAAACGAAATTGTCAAGCATCAGAAAACATTGGAGAATATAATCACTCCTTTAAGTAGGTATTACGAAAGGACAAGGGTTCGAGAAGGAGTAGCTGTACTGAAACATAAGAAATTAAGGATATAGATAACTGCTTGGAAGGCCATCAATGAGAGACTGATAAAAATGAATATATCAGAGGAAGACAATTAAAAATTTTAAAAGTATATGAAGTGAATGATGATTACACGTTAACGCTAAAAACCATTTTTTTGATAAACTGTATTTGGACATTTTGAAAGTCAACAGATCTCGAGAATTTAAAATCTTGGCGACTTAAATAGTAGAACTAGAAAAAGTCGATTTGGGGAGAACTCTGTAAGTGATAGAGGTACCAGATCAATAACCGTATCTGAACAAAATGAAATGAAAATTGCAAATGGGTTCTTTCAACATCGAGATGTACGGAAATGGTGGACCCAAAAATTTACTACTACGTTAAAATGGAACTGAGCAGGCCACGTAAGGAGAATGAAAAACAACCGTTGGACGAGGTGGATTGTCGAATGACTATTAAGAGAACACAAGAGAATCACAGGCAAACCATAAACAAATGGACTGATGACAAATAATTTCCTGCATCTTCAGTTAGTTAGCTGGTGACTACTGTCAGAGTCACACATGGGTTCCGTTTGTAGTAAGGGTCGATATGTTCACTTTTAGATAAATCCAATCCATTAACATCGACATTGTGTCGCAATAACTATAATTTTTTCAATCTTTAAAATGTAAATTTAACAATTCTACTGTTTTGTGGTGGATTAGTAAGCAAGTAGTCAAGTTTTCACTGATGCTGGTCTGATCGAAAGCGTTTTGAACAATTTAAATCCATCTGGATGTTTCAATTTTTTATGTTTTTTAACAAATATACCAATTACTTTGGAAGTAAAAGTTTTTTAACTATGGTATATAGCAACCTCTGCAAACTATCCCATTTTAAGAAAAAAATTCACTTGTATGTGAGGACTATTTCCTTCGATTTTTTACTAGATTAAATTTTAGATATATATCTCTACCATAGTACATCAAAGTTACTTAAATTTTCTTCTTTTAATAAGTATTAAATTCTTTTTTTATTTTTAGATAAAAACGTTTTTGGAGTACCATTGGCTATAATATTTCAAAGATCTGGAAAATTTTTACCTTGTGAAATAGAAGAAGCCATGCTCTGGCTTCAAGAAAACGCCTCGGATCAGGTAGGGATATTTAGGAAATCGGGTGTTAAATCCCGGATCCAAATGTTACGGAACAAAATAGAAACAAATTCATTAATTAACTACAGTGACCAACAGTGTTACGATGTAGCCGACATGTTGAAGCTGTACTTTAGAGAGTTACCTGAAATCCTTCTGACTGGTAAATTATCCGAAACCTTCGTTTTAATATTTCAGTGTAAGTAAAAGTTTTATATTACTCTTTTATATTACGTCTAAAAAGTATGTGCAAGTTACTTCTTTGTTGTGTTATCAAGTTGAAATATCAAAACTTTTTCTTTTCCTTTTTTTTAGAAAATACTTCTCGAACCGCTCTTTTTCTACTACTTTTCATAAGAGCAAAATTATTACTATACTTTACTTATATGTACTTGAAACGTTAAAATTTGTTAAAACAAGAATCAGTTAAATCATTTAGTATACATTGGCTTCAGTGCAAAATTCATTCACCTTAAGGCTCATAATAGAGTCAAAGATAATGAATATGTAGACTACTTAGGTAAGATTTTAGTGGTACAACAGGTTCTTGATGGTCATATTTCTTAAATAATATGTTAGATGTCATTACAATTTTAAAAAGAAATCAGCTATCCATCTGGAAAGTAAGTGGAATCATTACTTCTTCACAAACCGTACAAGGCACACCAATTTATAATGAGTTATTCCTCAAACCACTTGGTATAAGAGCTTTATCACTACACGTAAATATATTTTAACCACCATAACCTAACTATATTTATTTAAAATAAAGGTGATCACAAATGATAATTTCAAATATTTGTTCCCTTTGTTTATCCAAACTTATCTGTGGTCCAGTATTGTTTGTCTCTAAAAAAATGTCTTGATGGACTTCTAGACGTGAAGCGAGTTACTTGTAGGGGAGAGTGGTACACATTGACACATAGTACACAAAACACTGTTATTAACTACATCAAATTTGCCGCCACATTGCCACTAGTGCTGCAACGGATACTCCATAATACATTGCGTCCGCCGACAGTAGTTTGTTTTGATATACGGAGTAGTAGACATTATACGACGTGTTTTATTGTTCTTTGTGCCTCAGATTTAAAAACTGGAGCGTTTATAAAAAAGTATGTTGCCTATAAATAAATAGTTTTAGTTTTCGTATATATGTCGTTATAATACTTGTAATGAATATCTTTTAACCTATAAATATCTTCTTCTTCTTCTTTGTCAACCGTTTTCCATCCACTCCTGAATGTAGGTCTCTCCCAATTGCTTCCATATTTCTCTATCTTCCGCCAATCTAATCCACTGTTTGCCTGCCACTGCTCTTATGTCATCTACCCATCTTTTTTGAGGTCTTCCCATGCTTCTTGTTGTTGTCCTTGGTCTCCATTCTAGAATTCTCCGTGTTAACCTGTTGTCATTATATCGGGCTACGTGACCTGCCCAGCGCCATTTCATTTTTGTAATTTCTTCCACAATATCCCTAATCTTCATTCTACGTCTTATCTCGGTGTTTCTAATCTTGTCTCTCAGTGATATTCCAAGCATGATTCATTCCATTACTCTTTGTGTTGTTTCTAATTTTTTTGCAGATTTTTTCGTAAGGGCTACTGCCTCCAAACCGTAGGTACAAACTGGTAGTATGCATATGTTATACACCTTTTTCTTTAAGTTTACAGGAATGGAGGTGTTTTTCAAGATATATGCTAGTTTGCCGAAAGTGCCCCATGTCAGTTGTGTTCTTCTTTTAATTTCAGCATCTTGATTTGGTTTTCCTAGTTTGATGACATGACCTAGATATACATAATGTTCAACATTTTCTATGGTATGATTTTGTATTGTTATATTTGTCTAGTCTCGGCTCAGTATTTTTGTTTTACTGTAGTTCATTTTTAAGCCTACCGCTCCTGAAACTGCATTTAATTGTTGTAACATATCATTTAGTTCTTGGATATTATCGGCTATTAAAACTATGTCATCTGCGAATCTCAAGTGGTTGAAGTATGATCCGTCGACGTTGATACCCTTGTTGTTCCATTCTGGTTTCTTAAAAATGTCTTCTAGGGCAAGGGTAAATAGTTTGGGAGAGATGGTGTCTCCTTGTCTTACTCCCCGTTGTAGTCTTATGGGATTAGTTTTTGTGCTTTCGTCCAGCTTTATCTGCATGGTGGTATTTTCATATATGTTTTTAATGATATTCATCATCATCAGTAGCTCGACAACCCTTTCTGGGTCCTGGCTTGTTCTAGGATTTTCCGCCATTCTGTTCTGTTCCTTGCTTTGTTTTTCCAGTTGGTAATCTTAAGTGTTTTCAGATCTTGCTCCACTTGTTCCATGTATCTAAGTTTGGGTCTTCCCTTTGACCTTCTTCCTACTGGTGTTTGTCTCATAATATGTTTTGGTGTTTCAGTCTCCAACATTCGTTCAACATGGCCCATCCAGCGCAGACGTCCGATCTTTATGGATGTTATGATCTCGGGTTCGTTGTATGCTGTGTACAGTTCAAAGTTATATCTTCTGCGCCATATGTCATTTTCCTTTACCCCCTTATATATGTGTCTAAGGATTTTTCGTTCAAATGTGCCTTTTAATGATATTAGGGTATCTTGAATCTATATGTGCATTTTCTAGAGATTCAAGCACTGAACATAATTCGATGGAATCGAATGCTTTATAGAAATCGACGAAAGCCATATGAATTGGAACATTATACTCGGTGCATTTTTCTATCAGTGTTCTTACGGTGTGCAAGTTGTCTATGATACTAAAAGGCGGTTGGTTATAATTTTAGTTAGTAATTTATACAGATGTAATAGCAAGGATATTGGTCGGTAATTCTCGATGTTTGCTTTGTCTCCTTTCTTGAATAGTAGAATGACTTCGGAGTTGTACCATTCTTGAGGTATCTTTCCTTCATCAATTACTTTATTAAATAAAATATTTAATACCTGTTCCATTTTTCTGCCACCAATTTTCAACATTTCAGCTGTAATTTTATCCTCTCCGGGACTTTCTGTCTCGGACGGTGACGTTTTTCTCATTTTTTATTTCTATGATTTTTGTTATGCCGCTTGAGTTTTTTGCTTTCAGTACTTTCATATTGCAGTTATCTTGTATTATATCTTTTATTAGATTGTTTTTGTTTATACTTTTGAAGCTGTCCGAAGTTCGATTTGTTCTGTTTCGTCTTTCTTGGAGTAGTTTAATTCTATTAGGTTGGAGTTTGGATGTTTTGGCTGTTTTCGTGTTTGAGCATATTTTCTTAACCGATGTTGTTACAGTTACTTTTATTTTATTGGCTAGTCCGTTTATATCCATTTGTTTCAGTGTCTCTATTGATTTTAGTCTTGTGCTTAGCTCTTTTTGGCATTCCGTTTGTTTTTGAAACAGGACATCGGTGGTTGGGTATCGTTCTCGTTTAATAAGTTTGTTTCGTTCTACTCTCGTATGTATTTTAATATTCTCTGTAACCAATCTATGGTCACTCCCGGTATAGAATTTGTTTAGTACTGTCACGTCGGTGCATATGTTTTTGTTTTTGGAGAGTATGTAGTCTATTTCGTTCTTAATTTTCTTGTCTGGGCTGATCCATGTCCATTTACGTTGTTTAGATTTTTTAAATAAAGTGTTGATACCTATAAATATCGTTGCCAATAATTGCCGGGTTTTACGTTTATATCCAACTGAAACTTTAAATCTGTGGTGGTACAGATTGAAACATATAGTGGTGGTACACGATGACACATGTTTCATTGTGTACCATGCTGAATTATTTTATACCATTGACATTATATTGCAGGTGTACCATAGTAACGAGGAAGAAAGAAAGATCAAGAGCCAAATTTACGAGTGAACAAATGGCCGCAGCAGTCACAGAGGTTAAAAAAAATGGAACTGCATTTCGCGTTGCGGCAGATATGTTTGGCGTAAATTTTAGCATATTAAGACGATATGTTCTAAAAGAAAAAAAATGATCTAAATGCAAAAATGGAGCCAAATTATGCTGAGAGATTAGTATTTAACCCAGAGCATGAGACGTCGATGTGTGATTATATCACGAACTGTAGCAAAATGGCTTTTGGGTTGAATGCTCTAAACGTCAGCGAATTAGCATATGAAATGGCTGCTAAAAACAATATCACTATGCCAGAATCGTGGAAGGCCAACAAATGTGCAAACAAAGATTGGTTAAGGTCATTTATAAAAATAAATTCATCATTAAGCCTCAGAAGGCCAGAATTATGTTCACTGTCAAGGCTTACTTCATTTACGAAACCAAATGTTGACCGATTTTTCTTAAATTTGGAGCAAATATACGTAAAATATCCATCAATTCTTGAAGATATTCGCATATACAATTTAGACGAAACTGCTACTACGACTGTCCAACGACCACATAAAGTTGTGACACAAAAAGGTGTTAAACAGCTGAACCAGTGCACAAGTGCCGAAAGAGGATTACTCGCTACGATCTGTGCAATATTTCGAGCAAATGAAACATTTCTACTCTGGTCATTGCTTTTCCTCATAAAAAGTTTAACACGATTATGCTAAATGGTGCTCCGCAGGAACATTAGGACTAACTAATCCAAGTGAATGGACGAACGCCGAACTATTCATGCAAGTATTAGATCATTTTATTAAGCATAATTATGCTTGAAAAGAAAACTAGAAAACTTCTAGAAAAGTTTATTAATATATGACAATCACGAATCTCATATGTCTTCTGGAAAATAGCAGAAATGGCAATAGCTAATGGCATAATAATTTTAACCTTATCCCCACATACAAGCAATAAGGGACAAATCAGTTTTTTTTTCTTCAAAAACTATTACAATAGTGCAATTGATTCATGGCTTCCCCGGCGTTCCTATGACACTGTACCAAACAGCAGAATGTGCTGGTATTGCCCACTCAAAATCAATGACGCCTGAAAGTATTATGAACGGCTTCTACAGGTATCTACCCTTTTTTTTAAACATATTTTTAGTGAAACTGATTTTCTATTATCGTCGGTTACTGACAGACAGATTGATGATTTTGAAAACTATGACGGACAAAAAGCTATGGTTGTACTAAGAGATTCTACCAATCACGAATAAAATGCATCTGTATCTTCTACTTCATCTAATACAACCCAAAAATCTGAACCGAACTCAACTCTTGAAATACCTTCGATATCAAAAAATCCTTTTATTACCCCATTCGACATACGGGGTTTTCCTAAGGCCACACCCAGAAAAAAATTCAAATCGTATACGGAAATGAAGGAAAAGTGTCATTTTAACTAGTACACCAGAAATGAAACGGAAGGTAAAAAAACCCTCACAACAGCAGTAGTCAAGAAAGTGAAACGAAATATTTGTAAAGCTTTAAGCACAAAAGGCTGTAAAAGGACCCTCCTAGAAAAAAGACCAAACCAGGTGAAAGTGATTCAGAAATGGAATCCGGAAGTTTACAGTTGACAGACTTTTCAGATGATGAATCTTACGCTATTGCTGAAAATACTGCTATTTTAAAATACTCAATTGTGCAAGTGAAATTTGAGAAGAACATCCATTATGTAGCCAAAATTTTGGAAATTGTAAACTCTCATAAATTTAAAATTTCATATTTGAGAAGAAGTGCGAAAATTTCCAATTCATTTTACTTTCCAGATGTTCCTGATATTCATATGGGTTCGAAATCTGATTTTGTTATTATATTGCCAGCACCTATATATACAGAAAACAAACGAGTATCTTGCCATTATAGATTTGGTTTGGAGTTTAACAAATTACATTGTTGCTGATAATATTCTAAGATGTTTAAGTTTTAAACCGAATGAACTTCATGACAACGTAGGACTTGTTGATAGCAACAAGTCCTCATAGACAGTTTGTAGACACTCAGCACATTTTTAATATAACATTTATACATTATTTATTACGATATATTATATATTCCAATATTTTTTAGATATCCCACCATTCTTGCGCATGGAATCGGTCATATGTGCGCTTCTTTTGTTACCCGAAGAACACTCCCAAGTATTACAGGCTTTGTTAAACTTCTTGTTGACTATAGCGAGCAAATCAGAGCTAAACCAAATGAATGAATACAATTTGGCAATGTGCTGGGCGCCTACACTGTTCCATTTTTCGTCGTTTGCCAAACAATACCAACACTTCGCAGGGGCACCTCATCCAAAAGAACTGGCAGAAAACAGGGCCGCACAGGAATGTTTAATGTTCTTTTTTAAACATTTGCAGAACTTATTTAAGGTAATGCCATGTTTTTAGTTCAATTATTGGGAAGTATAAAGTGCTATTAAGTCAACAGATACCTTTTGAGATTATAACTGACGACATGATATTAAAGAAATTCTATTCATTGCATTTTTAGATTCCCCATGATTTTATCAACCAGTGCAACTCGAGTGAGATGAAAGAGATAAAACCGAAATTACTTACTGACATAGGAGACGATATAGGAGGCTGGAGAGAATATTTGAGAGAATGCCAGAGTAACTTACTAAAAGAAACAAAAGAAAAATCCCGCGGTTGGATCCAAATACCCACCATTTGTCAAAGTTCAAAAATGTATATTTTCTACAAAAAAGTGGCAGATGGGTTACCATTGAGATTGTGGAAAATTTCAGCAGAAATGGAAGCACCCCCTTCAGAAGTTACGTTTAGAATCCTTAGAGAACGTCACATTTGGGATCCCGATCTGATCTCAGCGAAAATAATAGCACAGTTAGACAAACATACCGAAATATTTCAGTATATAAGGAAGAGCGTTGTACCCATACCGAACGAAGAATACTGTGTAATACGAACATGGAGGTTAGATCTGCCCAAAGATGCTTGTAGTATAGTAGAAACTTCCGTCGAATATCCCGGAACAGTGCAAATACCAAATACATTTCGTGGCATTGTATTGGCTTCTAGGTACCTTATTGAACCAGCTGGATCTGGAAGATCTAGAGTTATTCACTTTTCCCGAGTAGACACCATGTAAGTACTAATACTTTTCTCTTTGAAGTTAAATCTTCATAAATATGATATAGATATCTTCATAGATATATTTACATTCATTTTTCATATTTTTTTACAATATTCCGCTATAAAAGATATTATTTCTATTGTGATTCATTTGTTATTTTTTGATTGACCGGAATTTAATTTATTTCTTCCTTGGCTCTGATTTCTAATCAATTCTATGTAATCTACTATATTTAATCGGAATTAGCCAAAAATTTTATTGAAAATACGTTTATTTTAACGTTTTGATTTCCACTTCGGAAAGACAACGGTTTCCGAAGTGGAAATTAAAACGTTAAAATAAACGCATTTTTAATGACAATTGTGAGTAATTCTCATTAAATATAGCAGACTATCTTTCATCTTATCTAAAGATGGTTTATTTATTTGTTAGATGATTTTTAGTATACGTTTTTACTGCCTTTATACAGTCTTGTATATTTATCAGTTAGGCAGTAAAACCTGCTCAAAACCTATTAAACTGATCCTAATGAAATTTAGCACAAGTTTCAGTCGTATTATAAGTTTAAGAAGACTGTAGGTTATGTTTAGACTACCAGAGTACGGCTGGTTTTAAAACTGTAATATTTGCCGTAATTAATAAAATAGTTAGTTTTCCGTCACGATGCTCTCAAATAGCATTAAAACAAACGTATTTGTCAAATATTAAAAACATATCTCGAACTAAACCGAAATTATCCGACAATAAAAGTTAAGCGTAATCTGTCAGACGATACATCAGTGTAAGAGTAACTATTATTAGACGTGGGTTATTTGTTTACTGTTACGTTGTAATAGTCAAAAGTGGTCAAAATGAGTAATAAAACACATTCCTCAAAGAGTGTGCATTTTGTGGATGATAATTATGAAAAAACAGTTACGAAATGGTATGAAGAATGTGAATAGTGGAAGTGAAATAGAGAATGCAGAATGTGATTGTGCTATCGAAAGTGAGCACGATACGATACAGGATCGGAAATATCAGAGAGTGACAAAGACGAAAATATTGAGAAAGATGACTCATCCAATCGAGGTAATATTTTCGGCAAAAATCGTTTTAAATGGGCAGCACAAGAAGTTGTACCTACACGAGAGAGAACTTTGAAACACCATATAGTTATACAACGTCCTGGTCTAACGAATTCTGCTCATGGGCTTGGAAATAATGCATCCCCTTGTGTGTGTGTGTGTGTGTGTGTGTGTGTGTGTGTGTGTGTGTGTGTGTGTGTGTGTGTGTGTGTGTGTGTGTGTGTGTGTGTGTGTTTGTGCATTATTGGCTTCGGAGTCTCTGTCCATTCCTCTGTCGCTTGCTTTCTTCTCGTTTGCTATACAATCATAGTCCTGCTCTAATTTTACAAAGAAATATTTCCTATATATCTAATTTTACAATTATACCTTAGATTTTTATTTCTCTTATAACATATTCAGCTTGTTTTGAATTATTTCCTTTTGTTGTGTGTGTGTTTTTTTTTATTTATTCTTTATATATATATATATATATATATATATATATATATATATATATATATATATAATATATATATATATATATATATATATATATATATATATATATATATATATATACAGATATTTATTTCTTTGTCTTTTTTCTTATCTTTTTATCTTATATAATTTGGGATATATTAGACTAGGATACAATTTGACGCTCAGGGGTCGATCAGAGCATTTAGACGAGACAGGTGGACCTCGGATAGACTTAGGGCTTTGCACGAAGGGAAAAAAACATAGGCTATAAACTTAATCTAATACATAAAATATGTTTATACAAAATTTGATAAATATTACAATCTTCTGAACTTAATAATTGGGTTAGGTTATATGGTTTGGTGATTTTGGGTATTTTGGTTATTTCTTCACTTAATACTTTTACTTCATTACCTATTTTAGAACAGCCTAATATCATGCGCTCTGTTGTACCTTCTTCTCCGCATGGACAATTAGGAGAATCGCTTAATTTTATTTTATATTTATACTGCGGAGTTAAAACAGGGTTGAACCTTAATCTGCACAATACAGAGAAAAATCGGTTACTTCCCGACAGTCTTGAGAACCAAGATTAGCTAGGAGGCTCGGTAACTATGTTTTTATAAAATTTTCCTTTTGGACTGCTTCTGCAGTCCAAACTGCAGGACTGCATTTCTCTCCATTCTGTTAGCATCCCCTTTAGATGTTTGGAATTTACTGTTTTTGAGAGATGATTCAGCAAATTATTCACTGGACCAACACTTAGATCTGTAGTTATCGGGAAGAATACAAAAGAACTGATAGAAGTGAAATTCGTAACACGGTTTTGATTGAAATGAAAGCATTTTTGGGTATGCTAATTTATATTGTCGTTTTCAACTCAAATTATGAGGTATTCGTGTGTTATGACTAAAGATCAGTTTGCGGTGCTGTTAGCATGTATTCATTTTGATAATCCCAACGACCGAAAACAGCGTCAACAAGCTAATCCAACTGCTCCAATATCAGAAATATTTAACAAGTTTGTATTAAATTGTCAACAAAACGTATATTCAGTTGGCCAGACTGTATGTGTCGATGAGATGCTAGTTGGTTTTAGGGGCAGATGTAAATTTAAAATGTTCATGCCGAACAAACCCGACGCATATCGTCTCAAACTGACGTGTCTCGCATATGCCAGGAACGGGTATTTCTATAATGGGCGTGAATTATCAGAAGATGAAAAAAAACTTTCGAAGAAAACTCAATATGCTTTACGACTTTCTCGTCAAACGGTTCAAAATTGGTTTTTATCGATTGAGTTAGTGCAACTTTTAAGGAATAATGGTTTGACTTATTTGGGAACCATGAAAAAAATAAAAAGGAAATTCCACCTTCGTTTCTACCGAATAGAAAGGGGGAGATAGGAAGCACTATATGGTTTTACTGAACAGATGACATTGATGGCATATGCAGGAAAAGCGATAATTATTATATCCCCAATGCACCATTGTAAAAGACACTGATTTGCAAACAAACAAGCCAGAAATTGTATCGTTCTAAAGTACGACCAAAGGAGGAGTCGACTGACTAGATGAGAAATGTTCCAAAAGTACTTGCAGACGTCGTACTCAATGATGGCCCATGGGAATATTTTTCAGAATTGCGGATATATCTTGCAGCAATGCATACATAGTTCATCAGGCATACAAAGACAAGTCTACAATATCGGAAAAATCTAATTTTCTAAAACAATTGAAAAAAGTTAGTAGAACTACATATCCAAAGACGGGAAACCATGAATCATATTCCAATGGAAATAAAAAATTTTATACGTCGGGTATTAGGTATTCAAGAAACAATAAGACGTTTAAAATATATATTAAACTTAATTTCACAAAAAACATGCAAAAAAATTGTTTTTATTGAGAGTAGTCTCACAGACGACATGTCAGTAATTGTGTTCCAATATTTATATGTCAGTACTTAGGGGTTAAAGGAAAAACTTCATGTGTTGTACTTTTTCCCAGATATTGCTATTTTTAAACAATCAACATTAAATTCTCAATTTCTACCTAGTAAAATATTATATAAAATTGAGAAATGAAACTTTTACCTTCTTTTTTTACAATATCTCTCGAATTAAAGCGAAATATGGGCGCAAAAACCAAAAATTTTCAGTTTTTTCAGATTTTGTTAAATAAAAAATAACGCAAAAGTTTGCGACTGGGGAATATCATGACTATTGATACAAGGTAGATACTGAAGTGATTCCAGCAAAAAAAATAGACACCTATAGAAAATGTCCATTATGGTCTGCTTTTCGACTGATCTGATCCCGTCTGGACTATTTCTGATTTAATTGTTTACGTGTTTGTATTTGAAACATACCCACATTTTTATAAGTAAACTTATTTTACATATTTGTATTATATTTTTTACATCTGTATAATTATTTCTATTTTTTTAGGGGAAGAAGTCCAGAGTGGTACCACAAAAATTACGGATATCTCTGTGCAGTCTTCATAAGTAATTTACAAAACTCTTTTTACCAAAATACAAACGGTCCAGAGAGCCAAGTATGAATACCAAAGATTGTTAAATAATTTATTATTTTTACATCACATGACAAAATTTCAATTTATATTTTTATAACAAAATTTATAATAGTTCAAAGTAAACTATATACATTATATATTTTTATAGATGATAAATAAATATCTACTTATTGTTACTTGGTTTTTTTTATATAATTTCTGAAAAAGTAAGCAATCTGTCTAAAAAATGATTTGATCGTGACGCTAGTAAATAACTAGCAAAATAATTGCAGACTTTCATATTCAAGGGAAATGTGCGGATTATCGTTCAGTAATATTAATAAAACATCAACAACTGACTTTAGATTAAACACAACTCAAAATAATAACCAATAAATTATGCAGAAGCTAGAAGAAAAATTCTCAAAAATGGAAGGAAACATAATATCGAAGACCACTGTAATCCGATAAAAACCATCATTCAGAAAACATCACAATAATATAAAACTGTTAATAAACAGAAACCATAATGGATAACTGACGAAAGCTTGAAACTGATAAAAATGGGCAAAAACATCGAATAATACAAGAAAATAAATTAAAACGAAAGTCGGGATTGGAAAATAGAAATGATAAAACAGTAAATGTATTGAAATAGAGGAACTTCAGAAAAAGAAAGACATTTTCAATGTACAAAAATGTAATAGAAATAGTTGGAACATACAGGTTAACTACAAATAGTCTTTTATAATGAAAAAGATTTCTCTAATGTGGTTTGTGAGGTAATAACAATTACTAATCTCTAAACTGAAATATTTTATAAAATATATAAGGCAGGAAAAATACCAGTAGAGTGGGTCAAATCGGAGTTCGTACCATTCCAAAAAACCAGGAGCAAAAGTTTGTAAAGAATATAGGACCATAACTCTAATGAGCCATCTGCTGAAGCTGTTTTTAAACATCCACAAAAGAATTTACCGGAAATGCGAGGAACAAATTGCGCCCAATCAGTTTGGATTTATGAACGCCGTTGGTACGAGGGAAGCCTTATTTAGAGTGTAGGTACTGTTTCAGAAATGCAGAGATGTCAGCTGTAATGTTTTTGCATGCCTGATTGACTGCAAAAAGGCTTTCGATAGAGTCAGGCATGAACAAATGATAGAACTGCTGAAGAGGACAGAGATTGACGGAAGAGACTTAAAAATAATAGCTAACCTGTAACAGGGGTGCATAATTTCACCACTAATATTCAATCTGTACTCGGAGCACATTCTTGAAGAGGCTCTAAAAGATATTGATGAAGGCATCTCAATAAATGGAGTCGAGCTCAATAACCTGCGGTATGCAGATAATACAATAGTGTTTTCCAATACCATAGAAGGGCTGCAAAACTTAATGAACAAAATAACGGAAACAAGTAGAACATATGGACTGGATATAAACACCAGCAAAACCAAGCTAATGATCATCAGTAAGGAAAACATAACTGGAGCAAATCTGTATGTGAACCAAATGAGAATTGAACCTGTCTCACAGTACAACTACTTGGGAACTATAATCAATGAGAGTCATGGGACAATATCCAAGAGATTAAATGTCGCATCGGAAAGGCAAAAAGTGCATTCTTGCACTTCAAAACTACCTTCTCCCAATGGGAACTAAAATTCAACCGAAAAATATAATCTTCCCTTCTAGATTATCTAATAATCGCATATGTATGTATTTATCCAATAAACAAACAAATGGTGGATGATTTTATGAATAATCATGGCCAAATAGAAATACAAGGTGAAATTGTCAAAGCAAGAAGGTTAGTTACACCAGCGGAACGATTTGTGTTTTCCAACATATGTCCTACAATACCACAAGACTTGCTAATCAATGAGTTACAAAAAATCGGCATAATTCCTGTCTCCCCTCTGACACTCCTAAAAATTAGTGCTTCCATGCCGGAATACAATCACATTTTTAGTTTTCGAAGACAAATATATCTCAGTCCTCACAGTCTAACACTACCAGAGTCATTTACTTTTATTTTTGACAACACATAGAATATTCATCTCTCAATACAGTTTAGTTTGCTATAACTGCAAGAAGCCAAGTTACATTGTCTCACAGTGCTCCGAACTACTAGCTCAATTAGCCCCCAATCAAAACAATGAAACATCGTTATCCAGTACAACAAATATATCTTTGCAAAAACACAATGATACAAACCCTTCTCAATGTGAACAAATATGTCTATTTCTAATGTCCCAGAGATACCGTACAAATTAGATGCGTCAAATAAGGACAGTCATATAATTAATCAAACAAAACATAGCTTTGATGAAATTATTTTTCCTGAAGCAGATCTATCTTCAAAATTATGTAACATTTTTCCAACACCCAAAGTGCAAGCAAAAGCTAAAAAAACTAAAATTAGTTTAGAAAGCACTTCTGAATGCTCATTATCTTTCTTATTTGAACCTGTTAAAAACTTCACAGAAATCACTTTCCACCTTTCTCTCTAAACTTTGACTTTGACCAACTTAACATGCTACTAATGAATCAACAGATCCTATAAGCACGATTCAAGAATATACCACAGACCTACTAGCCTTGTCCGATATGCTCAGTCAGGCTTACCTCTATTTAAAGGAAAGATCCATAAAACGCAAATTCACGTCCTTAAGGAAAAAAATATATAATTACCTTAGTAATGAGGCATCGGACTGGGAAAGTGACACATCTCAATTAAGCCAACATTAAGATTCAAGTCTCTTACTTCAATGGAATATTGATGGATTTTTCCATCGCCTTGCTTTACTCCAACATCTAATTGGTAAACAATCTCCTAATGTTATGCATACAGGAAACTAATCGGAATCCCCAAAAAAATATATAACTCCAATCAAGATGACTGTTTTCACAAAGATAGGATAACAAATATGAATTTTTCTTCAGGTGGTGTAGCCACATTAGTAAAAAAATCAGCGAAAGAATTTTTAGTAACTGTAAATCTGGAAGTTGTGGTTGTAGAAATACAATCATCAAACAGGTATTTTATTTGCAACGTTTACTTACCCTCCAGTCGCCAAATAACATACCACGATTTAAAAGATTTATTCAGTCAAATACCATATCCCCTCGCATTATCGTGTGCGATTTTAATAGTTATATTATTTGGGGCTCCTCTTATACAGATGCTAGAGGAAGAATTGTTGAAAATATAATTTCAGATTTTCAATTGAATTTTCTTAATGACGATCTCCCACTAAATTTAATATTAATACCGCAAATTCTTTAGCAATTTATATAAGTCTTTGTGACCCTGCATTCACACCTCGATTGTTTTGGAAAGTTTTACAATACACGTATGGGAGCGAGCACCATTCTATAGTAATAAAAAAACTCTATGGCTCTGACTCATGAGGTTTTCATACCCAGATGGAAACTGAAACAGCCGATTGGTTAAAATTCGAAAATTATATCGACAACTCCATGCCGAACTGTAAAATGGCTGAATCCATTGATGAATCCGTAAAGAACTTAAATAGCATTATTATAAGTACTGCTAAGCAATTTGTTGGGAAAACAAAAAAACAATAAATAATCAGATTCCTGTACCTTGGTGGAGCTGCTATCAGAGCAAGTAAAACTGCATTTAATAAATATAAGAGACATACAACACCTGAAAATAAAATCATGTTCAAATCACTTCAATCTAAGACACAGCTTATTATAAAATAAGCTAAGAAGTCCTCCTGGTCCAAGTATGTTTCAGAAATAAACTTCTCAACTCCTGTCAGCGAAGTATGGAAAAAAATAAGAAAAATCTCTGGTTTGAAATACACGCCAATTATTTCTAAATTAAAAGTAGACAAAATGATTTCAACTTCTCCTCATGAAATAGCTTAGCTGAAACTTTTAAAGAAATGTCTTCAAAAAGTGACTACAATGGTACATTTCTTGAAAAGAAAATAATAACAGAAAATACTTATCTCTTTGCAAATGATATTTTAAACGATCCATGAGATCTACCTTTCACTATTGAAGAACAATAAAATGCTTTATCCGAATTAAAAAACATAAGCCGGAAAGCACACGACATCCCGGTAATATTTTTAAAACATCTTCCTTATTCAGCAAAATTATTTATTCTTCAACTTTTTACCTTAATTTAAAGTATAAAGCACTTTTTGATAGACTGTCCTAAATATGTAAATCAATGACATTCTTACATACAATTTTCCAAATAATCTGAAAGCATTACTCGATAAAAATTTTGTTCTGGGCAATTTATTACGTTACTTGTATAAATATGTTACACAAAATTTAACGTAAATTTGATTAAAATTAATCTAAATTTAATTAATTGTTACAAATGTTTAATTGTTTACAAATGGTAATTAATTGTTACAATTATTGATTGTTACAAAAATGTTAGAGGTATGTCGCTAATAACCTTCGGGTGGATACGACTTTGTCTTTTTTAAATAAAAAAAATAATAATACACAACTTTAAGAAAGAACTTAGTGTACAAAAGGTTCTTGATGTAAAAAATTGGTACTTACGGAGTCTAATTTAAAGAAAAGTGGCTAGTTTGCCAACGCCATTAGGAACGTCTAATTAGGTACTATTTGAAATCCTTCAATAGAGGATTAATAAAATGACTCACGATAATATCTAAAAGCGTATGAAATTTATGTAAAAATTAAGAGATATTAACAGTACGTGGTGAGACAAGTACAAAAGCTGTTTAAACAACAAGAGTGCAATTAAGTGGTTTTCGAAAGGGAATTTAGTTTTAAAATTATATAGGCAACCAACATTACTTTTAAATTTAACAAGAGACTGAAAAAAGGTAGAGGGTGTGACGGGTAGCTCTTTTAGAGTTCTACCTTTTCGTTTTTAATATTCTCGTTATGTTTTTGCTTAATTCCGGGTATTACTTGATTGTCTATTCGAGAGTTAAAATCCCCCAATATTATCATCTTCCCCCTGACTAGATCTACTACTTGTTATAATTCGTCATTTTGTTGTTTGAGGCTTGTTATTTTCTGGGCTGTATACTCTGATGATGTTCAGGTCTTCCTTCTCCATTCTGATCTTTACTGTTACAATCCTTTTCGATACGTATTGACACTCTTTAATATGATTTTGGTATCTTTGGTGTATTAGTAAGACTACACCTTCTTTGGTCCTGTTTTTTTTTTGCTACTCCACTGTAGAATGCAAATGTTATTTATTAGTCCCTTGTGTTGAGCGATCTGATGTGCCATGTAGTAATTCTTACCATTGACTTCATAATATCTATCCGGTTCCGAGGCTGTACATTATTTCTTTGAGCAGTATTTATTTTTACGATTGGTAGGTTGCTAACCTTGGCAATTACCCTTCATATTCTAGAGCTTCATTAGAGATAATTAGTTGTAATTTATCCAGCAGCAGCCATTCAAAAACATTTGACATCATTAGCAGTGGATATAAGATGTACTGCCTTCCGTAGGCTTGCCAGGTTTAAGAATTACGATCATTTGTGCAATTTTATATAATAGAGGTAGCCAGTTCTGAAAGTAGCGTTCAATATCTATGTTAAGTACTGTGTATTTCTTTTTTGGAAAGGTCTTTAAAAATGTTGACAGTAATCCAGATGACTTTTTCGGGTTCAGGTGTGTTTGTATTTTCTGATGAACTTGTTTAGCAGTGAATTTTTCTAACGGTATTTCATGTTCGTTGACAATATCAAGCATTGTACACAGCTTAGGTTTTTTTAATTCAAGATACAGAGCTCGGATATCGAATCTATCGCTTAAAGTTCAAACGAATATTGTGTGAATTAATATAAACCTAGACAGATTTAAATAAATCATTTTTTATTGAAAGAAAAAATACAAACCGTACTAGTTTATAAATATTTTAGTATTATTCAATAACGGATATGTCTTCTCTTTGGCTTTTGTAAAATCTGTAACTCCTTTTTTTGTATTTAATTAAATATTTATTTGCAATTTTTCTTGATTGTGTTATCTCGAAACCACAGGTGAATGACAGAATTAATCATCATAATTTTTGTTTACCAAGTGACTGTGTGAGTTTGCAGGTTAGTCTAGAAGGGTAGCCTGTTTATCTTAGAAATATTTGATGACTTTTTTTTAAACATAATACCGTGCTGAATCCTGCTGAAAGATCAGAATTAACTGGAGAACTTTTTTCAGTTATTCAGTTAACAAGTTTCCATCATCTCTTAATATTTTTCACCATTTATTATTCCTTTGGTGGGAATAAGTTTTTCTGTTACCTGATATCAAAAACAGACCCAAAACATATTTTTGACTGTGTGTTTCACTGTTTGTATCAAGTGAGCTGAACACTTTTTGTCCACGCCTCTCCGCACAAACTTTGATCATTACATCTGCACCAGAAATGATGTCTCATCTGAAAACAAGACATTCCTCTAGTGTTCTTATGTCAAATGGGCATATTTTCTTTTCTTGAGTCGTAAATTTTCACTTCAGTCTTTTTATGTCTTACTGAAGACCATAGCTTTTGCCACTGGGGCTCAGTTTGCTCATTCTTAAAATAAACAATTCCAATCTGGAAGTTTTTTACCACATTTCGCCTTCCTCTGAACTTCAACTGATCCAGTCTCGCTTTTTTGTTTAATTATCTTATGTGTAAATATAGGAAGGTAATGTTTAAGAAAATGTCTACCAATTTTCCTAACCAGCTCGATAATCGCTTGACATCACGAAGTTTTAATATACTTTCGCTTGCTAAGCTTTAAGGGAGAATCCACATGTTAAAATTTGTTAATTCTTCTTCTTCTTTTAGTTCCATGACCGTTATCGATGGTTGGATATCATGTTGGCTACCATATTCGCTATCGTGACTTTATTGACAGCAGCTCTAAATAACGATGTAGTTGATTGTCCATACCATTGTCTTAGATTTTTCAGCCATGATGTTCTTCTTCTACCATGACCACGATTAACTTGGATCTTTCCCTGAATGATCAGATGTAAAAGACCATATTTTTCAGGGTGTCTCATAATGTGACCGAAGTATTCCAGCTTGCGTTTCTTTATTATATTGACCAGTTGTGTTGTTTGGTTCAGCCGTCTAAGGACCTCCTCATTTCTAACTCTGTCGACCCAGCTTATTTTCAGTAGTCGTCTGTATACCCACATCTCAAAGGCTGTCAAACGTCTAAGGATAGCCTGAGTCCACGCTTCCACTCCATACAGCAGGACAGGAAAGATGTAGCAAGATGTCATTCGAACTCTAAGGTCAATGATAAGATCGTGACTGCAAAGTACGTTTCTCATTTTTACAAAGGCAGCTCGGGCTTGTTCTATTCGGCTTTTAATTTCTGCGGTTGGATCCCAGCTCTCATTGATATTACTGCCGAGATACACGAGTATCTCTACTCTATCCAGTCTGGCATCTCCGACTTTTATACCGTCATCCTGTATATAATTTTGTTTGCTAACTATCATATATTTAGTTTTCTTAACTTTAAGTTTTAATCCATACTGATCACAAGTCTGTTTTATTTTGTTCATTAGATTTTGAAGGTCTTCTCCGCAATTAGCAAGCACTAAGGTATCTTCGGCATATCTAATATTGTTGACGGTTACTCCATTCACAATAATACCTTCGGTTGTCTCCATTAAGGCTTCCTTAAATATTTCCTCCGAATATAAGTTAAAAAGTAAAGGCTACAATATACAGCCTTGTCTCACTCCTCTTTTATATTTTTTTCATCCGACAGTTCTTGTTCAACTTTTATTCTTGCCACTTGATGCCAGTATAGATTTGTAATTATTCGTAGATCTTTATCGTCCAATCTAGCTGTTTCCAATATTTCTAGCATTTTGTTATGTCTGACTTTGTCAAAAGCCTTTTCAAAATCGATTGCACAAATGTACACATTTTGATTTATATCTCTGCATCTCTGTACTAGCACCTGTATACTAAACAAGGCTTCTCTTGTACCCAAGCCACTCCTAAACCCAAATTGAGTATTGCCAATTCTGTCCTCTAACAGCGTGTAAATTCTGCTGTGTATTACTCGCAGGAAGATCTTCAAAACGTGACTCATCAGACTTATTGTCCGATAATCACCGCATGTCTTTGGACGATGTTTCTTAGGTATTGTGACAAATGTCGACTTTAACCAATCAGTTGGTAATATCCCAGTGTCATAAATTTTGTTAAAGAGATTACACAGAGCTTTAATTCCATTTTCTCCCAAAAACTTTAGTATTTCAGCACTTACTTCATCGGGGCAAAGTGCTTTTCCATTTTTTGCCGTTTGTATTGAACGTGTAACCTCACTTTCTGTTATAGATGGACCTGATATAGCAATAGGTGTATAGTGTTCTACTCTCTCATCTTCAAATAATTCAGAAATGTAGTTTTCCCATTATTCTGTGTCCGTTTCTGTCTTCTAAACTTTGGGATACTTGTTTCCGTTTGTTTCCAGCGACCTCTTTTAATTTCTTGTGCAGATGAAATGTATGGTGTTTCTTTTCATATTGTTCAATTTCATTACATTCTTTACTATGAAATTGTGTTTTCGAGTGCCTTATCTTCTGCCTGATTATTGCGTGGATCCCCTTGTATTCGTTTTTATCTTTATTTCTGACTTCTCTTTTTTGATCCATAAGTCTCAGTATTTCTTCTGTCATCCACCCTTGTTTTTTTCTTGCTCTTAGCGCACTCAATTTTGTTTCTTGAACAGTCTTTAAGATGTCTTTAATTCTCGTCCAGTTTTCCACAGTACTTTCCTCTTTGCTTGATGTTAACTTCATGTTTTGTTCTAATATACTAGTTATTTCTTGTTTTAGAATTTGTTAATGGAGTATTCAATATTTGAACAAGAGCTATAAAAATTGTCCCTTGAAGCTATGAAATAAAAACAAACCTTTTACAAAAATACAATTTATTGGAATTGTACAATATATAACTGATCTAATTTAAACACTAACATTGTCTAGTAACTACGAAAATATTAACGGCTTTAAGAGTTAATGAATCGTGATGAACAATTCAACTTGACAATAGATTTAGAGCAATCAGCAGCCTCTGTATCTTCCACAGATGATCCAAGTGACTGTAAGGTAAAGACATTAGGAAAAACCCACTTTATCAAAAAATATTATCTGATGTAGGCCTCTTCGTTGAAATTGATAGGTAGCAGAAAAACGACATAGACATGACGTCCAAACGTAGAAATGCAGTGACAGCAATACTTAACTATTTTTACAACCCACAAGCAATATCAGATAAATACAGTAAAAACAATTTACTCTTACCGGACTCCACCGGCAGACAGACAAAACAATGAGAAACTCATGTTCATTCAGTGACGTATCTTTGAGGAGTTATTTTGTTTGAGATTTTGTGGAGTTTCCTCTTCAGACAGACTTTTTTTTCGGAAGCCGTCTATTACAAACCGGTCATACTGCAGTCTATTGCAGCCATGATACATATTTTGTTCCTTCATGATACCCATTCCAAAATTCTGTAACCCTGTACCAGGTTTTAAAGATCTAGTGGATGGGCACCCTCTGTTTTTGAGTCACTTGATAGTTTCCAAAAAGTGTTTGTCGACTGCGATCTAATGACTCGCAGTCATGCAAGATATGGTTGACTGTTTCAGGTTCTCTGCTACAGATTCTACAACTTAAGTCTCAATGAAACAGTCCCATTATAAATGCAAGTATCCCTTGAGTGGCACATGGACAATAATTCTGTTATGGCACATATCCGTCCAATATACATTGACCGAGTATACTTTTCCAGTTAGAGTTATGTTGTCTTCAGATCCATGCTTTTTTTCCAATCGTGGACGGTGCTTTGTGACACTTCTACTTTCCGCTCTGGGTCGAAGTATTTTTAGCTGATCTTCTGGTAGATCATCAGCAGCTAAATATGTGTATTATTTGCTTAGGTATTTGCTCCTAGTGGAATAACAATGTTTATATTTCCACCACTACTGAATATTTCTATGCCTCATCCCTCTCACGGGCTTATGTCTAGTTGGAAAGGTACTTTAGGCCTACATCTGCGTACCATATGGTCAGAAGTCATCATCCATTTGGTATCCCTGATATTATGTCCTTATCTAACCTTAACTTTACTCAGGTATTTTTGCAGTCTATAATATTCTATTTTAGCCTCCCCTTTCTAACGATGTGCAACATTAGGAGGTCCAGTAGGGTCTATATAGCTGCTGTTGCTGTGCTCCTCAGAGCAGCTAATGTGAGGCAAGCAAGTATTTGTACTTTTCTTAGTTTAAAGATGATACTTTTTTGCTGCCTCTTTGCCACCATACCACTGGTGCATATGTAATTGTTGATTTTGCCACCATGTTATAAATCCAATATAACGGTTTTTTTTAAACCCATATTTTTCCATGACTGCGCCTGGCTACCATTATCGCAATCATTGCTCTCTTGGTTATTAATTCTATCTACTGATTTTAAGTAAGCCTGGAGTCCAATATTACGCTAAGGTACTTTACTTCACTCACCAGATTTAGATTCGTACCAGTCGGGCTTAGAGGACTTAATCCCTTTAAATTTCTCCTCCATTATGTTGCATACATTTAAAATCTGTAACTACAGGCAGAGCCTATCTCTGAATGTGATGATGACTCTCGGTACCCTCGGAGTCTAGTTATCAGCCAATTCATGACCAGATTCCATAAGAGAGGAGATAAAACCCCCTCTGCAGACATTCTTTGGCTGCCTGTCCTGGCGACACATCTCCCAGTAACGTTTCATATATCACACGTCTCCTTACCATGCAGTTCATACATCTGCAGGCTGTTTACTCCTTTTAGAGAAATTACCCTTGTAATTTCTTCATAAGAGGTGTTGTCGAATGCTATATCGTTCTATATCAAGAAATGCAGCCAGCATCACGCCTTGCTTTTCCAGAACTTAGTCCGCCATCTGTACGAGGTGGTGCAGTGAATTTTCCATAGAAAATTCTACTCTACATGCGTACTGTCCCTGACGTATCGGACTTTTACCCAATACATCATCGCTAATCTGTCTATTTAGCAATTTTTCTAGAGGCTTCAGTACAAATACCATCAGACTGATTGGCCTCAGGGACTTAGCTTTTCATGCGCTATTTTGTCAGGTTTGGGTATACAAGCTACACTCATAAGCTTCTATGCTTTTGGTATACACTCCAGTCTTAAACTAGCCTGTTGTATCTACCCTTCTGTAAAAGTATTGGATAAATCCCATCCAGACCCGGTGATCTATGACTCAAATGAGTTTATTACCCATTTGTTTTTGTCCTGATCTACGAGTTTTTGTATCATACTGAAGTTTTATAAGTTATGGTTTCCAGTCCAGTCTGCTGAAATATATCTAGTGGTATCAGTTTTGTTTTAGAGTCAAGAAAGTGCACCCTGAAAAGTTTTTTTGGAGTCTCTTCAGACAGAATTGCGCCAGTATGTCTCATTGTCAAGTTTTAAGTCAAAAAAGCAGCATAGGGCTCAAAAGTACTTGAAATCTTAGTTATCTGATTTAACAGCTTCTCTATATATACTAATGATATCTAGTTTGATCTCGAAAATGAAGGGTAATGTTTGCGAAATCTAAAATGGGAAACCACCTTAGCCACCACAGACATTGATCATAATGGTCTTACTATTTCGTTTTTTCTGCATAAAGTTATGTTCTGGTGACAGTAAAATCTACACTAGATCTATGCTTTGGAAAGATTTGCGGCTGCAGAATGCCCCGTCAAGTGGTAACAAAAATATAGTACATAACAAATCTTAAAACCTTTCTTCTTTCAAAAGCGTAAAATTTTACAAAATTGTACAGTAATAAAAATGTGTCTGGTTTCATCTATGAATATTACATAAAAATATCTAGAATTTTTTAACTTCTCTTGTATGTTATGATTGAACCCGAGAAAAAAAATTGTTGAACACAATTTCTGTACTCAGTACATATTCATCTTGAGTTGTGCCGTAAGTAGAATATTAAAAAAATTAAGTGCTGATTCAAACACACCCTAAATTTGCCAGAATATTAATTTTGTGTTGCATGCAATTTAGAAAAAATTAGTTCTAATTATTATGCAGTGGTCAATTGAACAAGTGATCAAATTTTTCGAGTATTTATCAATGCATTAAAATACATGTATTTATGTTACTGAGTACCGTTTTATCTTATTACTAATGAACTTGTATATGTTGTATAGTTAGAGATATGGGAGACCAATAGCACAACTCGACAGATCGCGATGCACTGATTCAGGTATCTTGTAATACGAACTAGTTTTGAGAAATTTCCTTATAAAAAAAGTTATTTTAAATCAAAATGATATTGGGAAAGTAGTAAAAATTGACGACATCAACGTCATAACATAATTAGGAAAAAAATCACATCAACCTATGCAATCACTAGATTTCAGTAAAAAAAATAAGATATATTAATAATATAACAAAAATGATAAATATAAAGGGGAAAAATGTATGTTGGCAACAAACTGAGAAACATTTTTTATGATTTTCAGTAAGGATATCACTTACTTTTTAATATCTTCAAATATTTTTTCTTCTTTTTGTTGTTTACTCTTTTTCTTTTATATCTTTTACACTTCCTGTATATTTAACATTATTTGCTACTTTCCAATATATTTGTGGATCTTCGTTACAATTGTAGTTTTGTCTAGGATTGTAAGTTCTTAGGAGGAATAAATTCCAAGGTATTTGAATTTCATTTAGTTTTGAATCACCGTATTGGTTCTTTTGATACTATTAGACATTTAGACTTAATATACTATTTTTGTGGCAATATTTTCATAGTACCTATTTTATGTAATACGCCAGACACTGTTACATATGTCGCCATCTACTTGTCAAAAAAAAGTATACATTAGTTGTTGTCCTAATATAACTTACAGAGTAAATGTTAGAAGGTAACTGTTTCATGATGTCAACAGACGAAGCCACAATATATTATTCCGGTAGCGAGAATAACCAAAACAGACACGGCGTGGCAGTAATAGTTAATAAAAAATATAGAGCGGTGGAATGTTATTTCCCTATCTCAGAAAGGGTAATGTTGCTGAAGTTGGTGACATCTCATGCCAAACTGATTTTGATACCAGTTTATGCTCCTACGGCGAATGCCGACGAAGAAGAAGTAGTATTCTTTTACCGAGATATCGAAGAGGTACTTAGAATAACGAAAACAAGAGAAATCACGATAGTCCTAGGTGATCTCAATGCAAAGAGTGGAAAGGGACAAAGCGGAAAGTGTATAGGAAACTATGGTCTGGGAAATCGAAACAAGAGATTGTCTGTTACAATTCTGTCAAGAGCAGAACTTGATTATTACAAACACATTTTTCTTTGCAAGTTACCAAACAGACGACTGTATACATGGCGATCGCCCGTCAGAAGAAATAGGTCCATATATTACAAAAGAAGAAATATTACACGCAATAAAAACAATGAAGAGTGGGAAAAGCCCTGGTCCTGACATGCTTCCCATAGAAATCCTAAAAATTCTAGATGAGAAGCACATTGGTGTTTTAGTGACACTCTTCAATCAAATTTATAGTTCAGGCGTATTATCCAAAGAGTGGTTAACGTCGATTTTTATTTGTCTCCCCAAAAAGGAAAACGCAAGAGAATGCAGCGACTACCGCACCATTAGCTTGATGTCTCATGTACTAAAGTTACTACTAAAAGTCATCCATAACCCAGACAACATTACAAACTGGACACAGACGTTAATGATACATAATTTGGTTTTCGCAAAGGCCTAGGAACGCGTAAAGCTCTTTTTTCACTTAATATACTGATACAAAGATGCCTGGACGTCAATCAAAATATATACGCATGTTTTATTGACTATAATAAAGCATTCGATAAAGTACGACATGAACAATTAATGAATGTCCTGAAATCAAAGAAGTTCGAATACAACGACCTCAGGATCATATCAAATTTATACTGTAAACAGCGAGCAAAAGCACGTGTTAACGAACAGCTGTCAGAAGAAATTGAAATTAGACGTGGAGTGAGACAGGGATGCATATTGTCGCCAATTCTATTTAATGCCTACTCCGGAGAGATCCTGAAAAACGCTCTTGAGAGTGAAACAGCTGGAATAAAGGTAAATGGAGTTCCCATTAACAACATTAGATATGTAGACGACACTGTGATCTTAGCCGAAAATATTGAAGATATTCAGAGAATGGTGACCAGAATAGCGGAGTATGGAAAAGAGTACGGTCTAACAATGAACGTCCAGAAAACGAAATTTATGAGAATATCGAAAACTCAAAGAAATAACGAGAATCTTCTAATAAACGGAACCAACGTCGAACAAGGTGACAAATATGAATATTGTTACGATAAAAATCCTGGCCTAAAAATAACCGTATTATATTATGACTAATGCTGTTCTGTTTTAGAATATACGAGACCTTTCGAATAGCTGGCATAAACTCCAAGTAATAAAAAAACTGGTCCCATTCGAATCTTCCGGAATTAGGCCTGTCCATTCGAGGCGAAACCAGGTCAATTGAGGTCAAAATCCATGGGATTCTAGAGCAGCTGTTTTCGTATAAATATGGAGGAACTTTTATTTTGAAGATAGTTAATTCGGACGACGCGCTCGCGATAAAATGTTACGTTCGCTTTTTAATAAATTATGTATGTTTAGTGAAAATAAATAAATATCAGTCATTGTGCTTTTTAATGAATTAAGATAAGAACAAGACATTATAAATTAAAGACTTAACAATTAATAAATTCACAACAAATGGTGTCAGAAGTGGGATCGAACATAAATTAGACTTATAATAATAATACAAGTGAATATAAAATAAATTGTGAAAATGGCTACGATTTATGAGCTGACAGTGACTAATTTAAGAAGACATCTTGAAGACAGAGAATTATCTTCCACCGGAAAAAAGGCTGAGTTAGTCCAACGACTAAAGAACGCTTTGCTAGAAGAAGGACTAGACCCAGAGACTTATATATTTGAAGACAAACATGATGCTGTCATCTCGTCGATTTCGAAATTGGAGAACAAAGTATCCGGCGACATCGCTTCTTTAGAAAGCAAAGTTTCTAACGAGATTTCTTCTCTGGAAAGCAAAGTCTCTGCTAACATCTCTTCGGAAATCTCTAAAGTCACTTCTGAGATGTCTGCCCTGGACGATAGAATATCTTCGTTAAAAAACCAAGTTGCTGCCGATATGTTGGCCTTCGAAGAAAAGATATGGAAAGAGATGGAAAAGAAGATGGAGGAAACCGGGACAGCAGAGAGAGGAAACAATCCAATTACAGTGGAGATAAAAGAAGACGAGACGAAATGTAAGTTGGAGACACGGCCGAAATTTGAAGGAAGTGGAGGTTCTATTCATGTTAAAGTCCCAACTTTCGACGGAAAATCATCATGGAACAACTACATGAAACAGTTTGAATCAGCCGCAAGAGCAAATGGATGGTCTGAAAAAGAAAAGGCGGTAAACCTGACTATCGCTCTTCGAGGAGATGCCTTAGATGTGCTTCAGACCATAGCCGTAGAGGAGACCGATGATTTCGAACAACTGAAGAAGAGGTTAAATATGCGATATGGCCACGAACATTTGGAGCATGTATATCAGTCACAGCTTAAAAATCGTAGACAGAAGAAAGAGGAGGCTCTTCAAGAATATGAGGTAGATATTGCCAGATTAGTACGATATGCTTATCCAACAGCTCCCGAAGACATGATGGAAAAATTGGCCGTTCAAACGTTTATTGATGGTCTTCGTGATCATGAAATGCAGAGAACACTACGATTAGCTCGTCACAAGACGCTGGTTGATGTCTTATCCGCCGCCCTCGAATACGAGTCAGCTACGCAGGCCTCTGGCGGGTACAGTAAAGTTAGGACTGTAAAAGAGGAAGGAGATGAAGATAAACTTGACCAGCTCTTTAATTTGATAAAAAGCATGACATGCAAGAAAACGAAGACCATAAAATCAAGAAACTCACCATCGGAAAAACCAGAACGAGTCGGCTTTAGGGGAGCAGCTTCGACCCGGAACTTTTCCAAAGACCCTCTTATACTAATAGCTTCTTTGAAATGTCGTGAAGATAGTGTATATGTAGATGGAGAAATAAATGGTAAAAGACATACGTTGTTGGTGGATACCGGAGCGACCAGAACCATTATACGCCCGACAGTTATAAACAGCCGAAAGAAACTGTTACCAACGAGGTTACGACTTCGGACCGCTACAGGTGAAAATGCCAACATTCATGGAGAAATCCAGGTACAATTGGGAATTGGGGCAGAAAAGTTTGTCCATACTGTTATAGTTGCTGACATCGAAGAGGATGTTATATTAGGAATGGACGTAATGAATATGCATGGATTCCAATTGGATTTTAAGAATAAGGTAATCAAAGTTGGCAACGAGGAGGTATTTCTCCATCCACATAATGACAACACTGTGCAAGCAGCCATTACAGAAGATACAGTCGTGCCTGCGAGAAGCGAAACGATCATAGTAGCGCGACTACAGGGAATTGTAGACGAAGGGAGACCTGTTATGATGGAGCCTTGGAACCACGACGATGAGGTTGGCCGTGGAATCATAATTGGAAAGGAATTGGTGACTTCGGCTAAAGAAATTCCTGTGAGACTTATCAATGTCAACGACTACCCAGTGACCATAAAGAAAGAGACAAAAGTAGGAACTTGTGTACCTGTGACATCCATAATCCGTCAGGCGACAACATCTGATAATTCCAACGATAAATTCGACCAAATGGTTGCAGTTGCAGGACAGTCTCTAAATCAGATGGAGAAAAGGAAATTAAGGGAATTTCTTCGGCAGTATCGTGATATTTTCGTACCGAAAGGAGGAAAGACGGGAAGAACTACGGTTGTTAAGCATAAAATTGATACTGGTAATGCTAAGCCAATTCGTCAAACAGCTCGACGATTACCACAGGCGAAAAGAGAGGAAGCTGAAACGATTGTTCAGGAAATGAAGAAAGACGGGGTGATAGAACCTTCTACGAGCCCATGGGTCTCTCCGGTGGTCCTGGTTAAGAAGAAAGACGGAACGACGAGGTTCTGTGTGGATTACCGTTTGCTGAACAACGTTACCAAGAAAGATAGTTATCCTCTGCCTCGGATCGATGACACATTGGACACATTGGCTGGAAGTAAATTGTTTTCTACTTTGGATTTGAAGTCTGGATACTGGCAGGTAGAAATGGACCCAGTAGATAAAGAAAAGACAGCCTTCACCACAGGATCTGGATTGTGGCAATTCAACGTTATGCCATTTGGACTCTGTAATGCTCCTGCGACATTTGAGAGGCTTATGGAAAATGTGTTGAGAGGGTTATCTTGGAAAACATGCCTGGTTTATTTAGATGACATAATCGTCTTGGGGGAGACATTCGAAGATCATTTGAGGAATTTAGAAAACGTTTTTAATCGACTTAAAGCTGCCCAATTGATGCTAAACCCCAAGAAGTGCCAGCTATTTCAAGGTAAAGTCAATTATCTGGGTCATATAGTCAGTAAAGAAGGAGTGGCCGTGGATAAGGGAAAAATCGATTCCATTAAGGAATGGCCAAAACCAACTGACAAACATCAAGTGAGAAGTTTTCTTGGACTATGTACTTACTACCGGAGGTTTATTAAGAAGTTTGCAGATATCGCTAAGCCATTAACGCGACTTACAGAGGAATCAAGAGAATACCGCTGGGACATAGACTGCCAAAATGCCTTTGAAACGTTGAAAAAGCATTTAATAACAGCACCAATTTTGGGGTATCCACTGCCAGAAGGAGAGTTCATCTTAGATACGGATGCAAGTAATGTGGGAATTGGAGGAGTGCTGTCTCAGATTCAAGGAGGACAGGAACGAGTCCTCGGATATTTTAGTAAAGTTCTTTCAAAACCAGAACGGAATTATTGCGTCACGAGAAGAGAACTTCTGGCAGTAGTGAAATCAGTAGAGCACTTCTATCAATATCTCTATGGCAGAAGGTTTCTAATCCGAACCGACCATGCCGCCCTTAAGTGGTTGATGCAGTTTAAGAATCCAGAGGGTCAGATAGCCAGGTGGATCGAACGACTCCAAGAATACGATTTTAAGATTGAGCACCGGGCCGGAGTTAGCCACAGAAACGCTGATTCTCTTTCCAGAAGGCCATGCCCAGCAGAGTGTTCCCACTGCAACAAAACGGAATCCAAGGAAGCAGCAGTGCTAAGAACGACGATTGTCAACGACGACTGGACGCCTACTAAGATCAGGGAAGAACAAGAGAGAGATCCAGTTATACAGAAAATCCGAAAATGGAAAGAGGAAAACCGTCGACCACCTTGGCAGGAAATATCAAACCTATGCTCAGTAGTTAAGACGTATTGGGCCCAGTGGGACTCATTTATCATCGAAGATGGCTTGCTTAAACGAGTCCTGGAAAATGATGACGGTTCAGAGAAGAGAAGACAGTTGGTGATCCCAAAGAGCAGAATAGCCGAAGTACTTCGTCAGTTACACGACAGTCCATCGGGAGGGCATTTTGGTGTAAGGAAAACCCTTCAGCGAATTCGGGAACGGTTTTATTGGATGAACAGTTCCGACGATGTAAAAGACTGGTGTAAGAAATGTACTATTTGTGCCACGAGTAACGGGCCTTACCGAAAAAGGAGAGCTCCTATGAGACAATATAATGTTGGAAGCCCGTTTGAAAGAATAGCTTTGGACATCGCTGGGCCATTTCCAGAAAGTGAAAATGGAGGCAAGTACATGCTGGTAGTAATGGATTACTTCACTAAGTGGGTCGAGATTTACGCACTTCCAGACCAGAAGGCCGCCACCGTTGCAGATAAGTTGATCCAAGAATATATCAGCCGATTTGGAGTGCCTTTGGAGATCCATAGTGACCAAGGCAGGAACTTCGAAAGCGATCTATTCCAAGGAATATGTGATAGACTAGGCATGAAGAAAACAAGAACTACAGCATATCATCCGCAATCTGATGGTATGGTAGAACGGATGAATAGGACAGTTGGCAAATATTTGACAAAGATGGTGTCCGATCATCAGCGAGACTGGGACCAATACCTTCCGTTCTTCACAATGGCCTACAGATCTGCTGTTAACGAATCAACAGGCCAGACACCAGCGAAAGTCCTATTCGGACGCGAAATGCGACTACCTTGTGATCTAGAGTTTGGGTGTCGACCTGGAGAAGATGTAGCAGGTGAAGATTATGTGATCGAATTACGAAGAAGAATGGACGATGTACATGAGTTGGTCCGTTCCCACCTTCAGATCGCTAGCGACCGAATGAAGAAACGGTACGATACACAAGCCGAAAAGGGTTGCTTTAAGAAGAACGACAAAGTATGGCTGTATAATCCCAAGAAGCGAAAAGGTTGTTCTCCCAAATTGCAGCAGTTTTGGGAAGGTCCATACCTCATTATGGAGAAGATCAACGATGTCATCTACCGAATAAGCAAGATTCCGAAGGGAAAGCCGATGATAGTACACCATAACCGGCTGGCGTCTTTCGAAGGTGACCACGACGTAGATGAAGAAGTGGAAGTAAACCAAGTCCACGATGTGTCTGACCTCACGTTTGAGGAATTCATGGGTGCCTATGGAGGTACCGGTAAAGCAAGACATGGTGTTACCACTGAAGAAAAGCAAGATCTACTAGCGCTCCCCGATGACTACTCGCTGGCCCTCACCATCCCGGCCAGTATCAAAGACGCACCAGGGTTGGCATCCGTCTTTCGAAGGAAGTTTGGTCGAGTTGCAGAACTTCAATGCCAGGTGCCAGCTCCCGGTAAAACCTTGAAACTCCAAGATGCATCACGTTACCTTTTCTACCTGGTAACAAAAGACACTGCCCGTGACCAACCTACCTACCGAGATGTATGGGAAGCCTTACTTCAATTGAGAGAGCACGTACTAGAGTCCGACGTGGAAAAGTTAGCCATGCCAAAGTTGGAGTGCCGCCAATTAGATTGGAGGGTTATCCGAAATATGGTGGAGGAGATCTTCAAAGACACCGAAGTCCAGGTGTTAGTCTGTTGCAATCCGCATAGTTACTGGTGCGGAGAGAAAACCGTCCCTTGTCATTTTTATACAACTGGAAGTTGTAAAAGAGGGTCCAGTTGCCGATACCAGCATACAGTTCCGGTTCCAGTCCCGACAAGGTTCCAGGAGGAACCATCTTTTAAGAGGGGGGCAATGTTACGATAAAAATCCTGGCCTAAAAATAACCGTATTATATTATGACTAATGCTGTTCTGTTTTAGAATATACGAGACCTTTCGAATAGCTGGCATAAACTCCAAGTAATAAAAAAACTGGTCCCATTCGAATCTTCCGGAATTAGGCCTGTCCATTCGAGGCGAAACCAGGTCAATTGAGGTCAAAATCCATGGGATTCTAGAGCAGCTGTTTTCGTATAAATATGGAGGAACTTTTATTTTGAAGATAGTTAATTCGGACGACGCGCTCGCGATAAAATGTTACGTTCGCTTTTTAATAAATTATGTATGTTTAGTGAAAATAAATAAATATCAGTCATTGTGCTTTTTAATGAATTAAGATAAGAACAAGACATTATAAATTAAAGACTTAACAATTAATAAATTCACAACAATATCTTGGAACAATGATTAACTCCACAAATGATTACATTCAGGAGATCCAAATCAGAATAGAAAAGGCTAGAGCGAGAAGAGTGTTATGTACAAGCGATTTAAAATTGAAACTAAGAGTTAGGTTGGCGAGGTGCTATATTTTTTCGACTTTGTTTTATGGAATGGAATCTTGGACCTTGAATGCGACATCAATGAAAAAACTGAAATCATTCGAGCTGTGGGTGTATAGAAGAATTCTGAAAATATCGTGGACAGAACACGTCACAAACAAAGAGGTTCCGAAAAGGATGAATAAAGAAATAGAAATTTTAAATACAATTAAAACAAGAAAATTGGAATATCTCGGACATTTTACACGTGGAGAGAAATAAACCTTGCAACAACTGATTATGCAGGGAAAGATCCAAGGAAAGAGAAGCATAGGGAGGCGTAGAATGCCATGACTGCGCAACCTGAGAAGGATGTACATCAAATGAACTTTTCAGAGCAGCCGTCTCAAAAGTCCGAATAGCTATGATGATTGCCAACCTCCGCCGCGGAGATGGCACTTGAAGAAGAAGAAGAAGTTTCATGATATTAGAAATTTATAACCGTTTGACGGTAAAGCGTGATTAGTTTTGTGCTAAGTTTTCGTAAGTTATTTTATAGTGCACCGGTTTCATGTTAGAAGAGTTTTTAGGACTTCTTCGACTTATTTTGAGAAAACTTTTGTAGCGTTCCACTAGTAAGGCTTTTTAATATCGAATATTAATAAAAATATTGTTGAAATTTATCCTGGTGAGTATTTTAAAGATCTTTGATTCTTGCGTATGATATAAAACGCGGGGCACTCGTGGTAACTAATCAACATTGTTTTGGTTTAAGAAAAAATATGATCCTAACAATCCCAAAGATGCAGAAGAATTGTTAAAAATATATGAGAGTTTAGAAGATGACGATACTTTGGCTCAGGAAATTTCGTTCAATTCACGTTCCCCCTTCGTTACGTCCCTTAGTTCATGGTTCGTCCTTCTTCTCATTTCTCCGTTTTTCATTCTTATCGGGCCCATAATTCTTCTTCTAAGGATTCTTCTTAGGATTTTCCTTTCGAATATTCTTAATTTTTCTTCATCTTTATCTGTAAGCCATATTGTCTTAGCTACGTATGTAACTATTGGTCTGATTGCAACTCTATATATTTTCAGTTTTCCAGTATTGGTGGACAGTTCTTGTCCTTCGTTAGCCTATGATATCTCCAGTATGTATTGCTGCCTGCTATTATTCGCTCCGTTACTTCTTCACTTCTCTTATTTTTTCCAATCACAATTACTCCCTAATATTTAAATTATTGAACTTTTTCAAAACTGTAGTTTTCTATCTTGCGTTCTCTTGTCTTGTTATCTTCTCTTCTAGAACAGAGTAGATACTTTGTTTTTCCTTCGTTTATTTCTAGACCTCTTTTCCGTACTTCATTTGCCAAGATTGTTACTGCTTTTTTTAATCTTTCCTTGTTTTCTCCCATAAGAACTATATCATCTGCATATGCTACTATTTGTACTGAGGAGTGGGCTATACTACCTTCTTCTGTTGTTATTTTAGCTTGAGATCCATCCATAGTCACATCTTTTTTTGACCTGATTAGCTTTGCCGGTACATCTTGATTTATTATTTCATTAAATAACGTATTTGTGTTTGAAGTCTACGAAGAGGGTGCGGAGTTCATGTTGTATTCGTGGCATTTCTCGATTATTTTTGTAATTATGTGGGCTGCATCTGTAGTGGATCTGCCATCCCTGAATGCTTGCTCGTAGTCTCCAATCTTTTTCTTTCTGAATTGAGTGAGTTTTATCTGATGAGGGCTGTTAACATTTTGTATGTTGTACTTAGTAAAGATATTTCTTTATGGTTGTTACTTACTTCTCCTTAATCTACCTTAAAAATTGGTATAATTCTGCCTTCTTTCCAATCCTTGTTGGAAATTTTATCTGCATTTATAAAGTTCTGTGAACTGTATTACCCATGATCCATTGTCAATTTTAACCACTGGTGTGCATTTTCTCTGTTGAGCTTTTAGATATTAAATACCTTAGCGCTGCCATTATCTTCTAGGTCCTTTAAAAATTCTTCCATCCAGAGCTTTTTCGTTTTTGCAACATGAGTCTGCTACTTTATTTTTTCTTTGTATTCATTTAGATGATGTTTTTCTTTAGTTGATATCCATTTATTTCTTGCTTGGTTTTTCTGTTTGATTATAATATCGCATTCTGTATCGAACCATTATTTCTTTCATCATTTCTAACCAATCTTTCATATAGTTCTTCCAGTTGTTCATATATTCAATTTTATCATTTTCTGGTGTATGTTTATGATTGTCGTATTAGCTTGTTTGTTTTCTATTTTTATATGTGACATTCGGCTATTTATAGCTTTAAATTCTATAACTTTGTTACTTTTCTTATTGTTGACCATAAATGCTGTACCATTTTTCCCTTCCGTGTTTTCTCCGAAGTAGTATATTGTGCAATTTTTTTTAATATTTCCTTCTTCTTTCCATATTAGTTCTTAGTGCTAGTATGTTGATTCTGTATCTTTGCATTCCTCTTGCTACCTCTTCCATTTTCCTGGTCTCAATAATGTTCCAGGTTCCTAGTTTTTCTTTATTTTTCTTCTAGTTTTTTGTTTTTTATCTCTTTTTCTTATGTTTGATTCATTGTTCTCTTCTCAGTGCTAGTTTCGTCATCATTTTCATCATGATTTATATATTTATTGATCATATAAAAAGGAAGATAAGTAAGAAAGAAATATAGTGAACATATTGAATTTTGTAATCAATTACTAATGGTTAGTCAAAAATTTGATATTAAATTAATAAATTTTATCGATTTTTTCCTCCTTTAAAAGTTTCGTGTTGTTAATTTTGCCATAATGATGTCATTTTATTGGTTCTGTTATATTCTACTACTACATTTTGTCTTCCAATTAGTTGGTCTTATAATAATTGTTGTTGCTTAGTTTATTTGGTTCTTTATCTGCCCGTTGGTTCTTGAGAAAATTGAGTTCAGTGTAAGATTATTTTGCTTTAATCGATCTTTACAGTATGTGTGCCACCCGTTCGATAGGCTTTGTATAAAGGTATATAGTAATTGTTAAATAGATGACCATAACAGATAACATATATTTTAAAATTATGACTTTTATGAAATACAGTAGGTACCTACCTACAAAGAAAGACCTACATAGGTAGGGTCTAGGTACAAATGTTCAAAGAAATAAAAGAAATACAAAAAAAGTACCGAAAACCATTATGTTACTTATAAACTACAATAAAAATAGATATTTTCTTTAAAAATTTAGATAAATTTAAAAATATACCTTTTCAGTTTCTTGCGATCTACCTGGTTACCAAAATATACATTATGTTTAACTAGTAATACATATACATAAATAACGAGTATGTTAATTTTGCTTTTCACATTTTAACATATTTCTGAACAAGCTGACATTTTGATGACTACATCCACATTTAGATACTAAAAAATTTTATTTGTGGTTTATTATAATTCTCGGTATTTTCAATTTCTTGTTAATATAAATGTCAAGGCAGTTCAGAACTTGCTAAAAAGTAAACTAAATAGAACACCCTGTATAGTTTTCGGAGTTTATCGCACACATATGTTGGGAATTTAAAGCTATATCAGGATCTCAAAATAATTTTTCATTTTCCACAAATTTTTGTAGCAATAAATATTATGTACCTACTTGCTTTTACGACACTGTTTATTATATTGTTATTACAAAAAAAATGGTATCTTTATTCCATTATTTTATCAGTAATCGATTCATAAATAAGTAATTTACTTCTGAATAAACAAGAGTTTGAAAAGTTTATCAAACTTGCTAACGTTAATCTATTTAACTTGATCGCTTTAACAGTATTTTTACTGTAGATCTCATTTTTGTACTGTAATTAGAAATTAGTTGTGTTTCAGATGCTTCAAATATGTTCTTCTTTTTCTTCTAAATGTGCTTATCTTCTAGAGATCTTGACTAAGATTGGCCAGCCAGGATATACGTCTACGTCCAGGACCTCTCTTACCCTCAATCTTGCCTTGTAGAATCAACTGATTTGATATTTATCATTTTTTTCCATAAATTGTTGTAAGCCAATCTTCACCTTTTTTTATTTCCTCAGTCTGATTTTCTTTACTCAGTTATATGATTTCTCTTAAGTATATGTATTCAGTTACTTATTCTATGTTTGTTTGCTCTAGTGTGATTTTGAAGTACTCTTCTTGGTTGATCATAGTTTCAGTTTTATCACAATTTATCTTAAATCCAAATTTTTTGTGTTATTTAAATATTTACCAAATTTTTTTTAATTCTCGTTTATCGGATATAAGTAGAATGTTTCCAATATATCCCAAGTGGTTTAGGTATTGTCCGTTTATATTAACACTCAAATTCTTCCAGTCGAACTTTTTAAAGATGTCTTATAGTGCTTGATTAATAGTTTTTTATCATGTTATCCCCCTGTCCATAAATGCCATACACAAGGATGTCATATTAATTTCCTTTTTCGATTAATAATTTCTCTCTCGTAATTCAGCTAGCTCCTTTGCCTCTAATTTTAAAGTTAACCTATTTTTTAATATTTTACTAAGTTATCTATTCATAATATTCAGTATAGTTATGAATCCGTCATTTTTCACATTTCATCTTCTTTTTAAGTCACCGTTAGTGTTTCCTTCCAGTTTTGCAGTGCCTTTTTCTCGTTAATATGGTGATGATAAGTAAAAAATGGTGATGAAAAATGGACTTCTAATGTTAGGTATAGTTTTTATTTAAGAGTCAGAGAGGAATAGAAGGAAAACCTGCATAATATTGAAATGTCTTCAAATTTAGAATGCTCCTCGGGCTATCTAGCGCCTTTAGGACGACCTCAAATGAGGCTCTGTATGTTATTGATATCGATTGTTTTGTTGTTTAAAGAGCGAGCTAGGGTGTATGCTAGGAGAATAAATGAAAACATAGAAGAGGAAGAGAGAGATAACGACAGAGGAGTGGCAGAGGGAATGAACGAGTGATGGCGGAAAAACTAGGTGGACGAAAGAACTAATTACTGATCTAAGACCGTGGTGGGAATGTACCTTCAGGAAACTGGACTACTTCCTGATGCAGTTTTTGATCGAGCATGGTAGTTTTGGCACCTATACAAACGGGAAAGGAAATCTGCCTCGGCGAACTGTGCTCCCGCAAATGAGAGGGGAGATTTTGATAGGTGTATAAGCTTCAGGCTGGATAAAAAGAACATGGTAAATATGATGATGAGCTGAGAAAAAGAATGGAGATAGGTACACTGAGGTCTGTCTGATCTCTGGGGTGATGAAGGAGAAGAAACAGAAGGACAGAGGATGAAATTAAATTGGGGATCTTAAATCTTGTTTTCTCGAAAGCTAGGAACCAATGGGCATTTTTTTAAATTAATTTTCTCCGATTTATGGTGATAGAATGATATAGCTAGTTTGTAAGTTTTCTTTAATATAATATAGTTACTTTTTCTCTTAAGGTGATGGTTAATACATGGACATTTTTGTTTTTTGTTTTCATAGAGTGGTAAGACCACTACACTGGAGTACCGGAGCGGTGGTTAAGGTTTTAGCCGGATCACGATTAATCCAGCTCTATTCTGGGGTCTTCTGGCCTAGTATTATGCTCGACCAGAAGATGCCAGGGTGTCTAGCTCCCCCACTCTTCCTCACTTTGCCCCACCTCTGCCTGTCAGACTTGAATGGATACCTTCATAGCCTCATACTAGAGTCTGGCAATATGGCAATTAAAAAAAATATCTTCAAATTACACAAAAAAATACACAAATTGTAAATTTTCCTCTGTGTCATACACTGTTAGATTTATTTTAATATTATCCTGCTTGTATAATATATACCGTCTTTATTTAGAGTTGATTTTATAAATTAGAAATTACATTATTGATAAAAGAACATGATAAAGTTTAAAATCCCAAAAGCTTTGTGCAAAAAGATTATAAAATATGTTCAAATTTATTAACTTCAATTTAATATACTTTAATATACTTTTTAACAAAAATTTTACAACGTAATAAACTTTTAGATACATTATCAAATAAACTATATCGTCAGCGACTCAATAACTCATGTTTTAAACAAGAAATATAGATATACATTTATAAAATAATATACATTTAGTTATTGGGTTATTCTCCAAAGACTGATGACATTAATTTATATATACGTGTAAAGAACCTTTGATTTTATACTTAATAAAAATGAATGAGTATTAAATTCAATAAATAAATTGTCGATAAAATAAATATTGATATGTACAAAAACTATCATTAAATCATTTGCGCCCTTATTTGAATTTTTAACAGCCCACAAAAAAATTATAAATATCAGACACACCGTGGGAAAAAATGCCGATTTTATATCATTCTCTATCGTGATAATTGATATAGTATTTGATTATTTTTCAGATTTTAAAAAAGTAATCTATTCTTATTTTATTTAGTAATATTTTTCAATTTTTCCGTTGCTGAAAATACACTTGAAATGGTCAAAATTGAATGTATTGATCTCCAAAATGATGGAAGTATAGAATTATGAGCTTAATGAACCCTGCAATTAAAATACTTCTTAGAATTATTCAATCTCTTATATGTAGAAAGCTTAAGGAACATATTAGCAATGCATATATAGGCATATAGAAGCACATTACAAATTAAAGATTTGGCCACGGTTAGTAAACTTCAAAATACTCCTGTAGATGGCGACTACATAAACATAATTATATTACTTGTAGATGTTTACACAATTAAATTAAAAATTTGAATCACAATTTTGTTTGTAGTTCTAAAAAGATTCAGTTATTAAAAAGTATTAAAAGTTAAAATAATATTTTATTTTCTACAGAAAAATATATGGTGCATGTGAGTAGGATTTGATCTCTAATTTCATAAAATACAAAATTTAAAGATAAGCATTCTATGTAAAAGAATCACGCAGCATGAGCGCTCCCTGGTGTTAACGGAACAGAAGTAAAATCTTGTTCCGTCACTGCATATATATACCAAAAAATTACATGTATATGCGCTTCTGTATGGTCTATATTCGTTGATATTAGCAATTTTTGGTTTGGCTTTAGAAGCGGACTTGGAACGTGAGCATGATTTTCTATACGTCTATAAGTTTTAATACAAAGCTCTCGAAACGTATACTACGATGTCTGTGCATACTTCAGTTCAACACAGCATTCGATAAAGTACAATATCATAAACTGCTTCAAATATTAAAGAAATCTTGTATCGATGACAATGATTTATGCCTAGTCAGAAAAATTTACAATAAAATGGAAAGTTCTAGAAACTTCGTTGAAAACATTAAAAACTTTCACAGTTAAAATGGTTGTGGGTTCTGAGAATCTGCAGGCGCAAATAAACTGACACATGACATTGAACTGTAAAAATACCAACATTTTTGTAATATTCACAAACACGTGGCTGAAGAAAATCTAGGCAACTGTTCAGACAGGATTTAAATACTCTTTCAAACGTATAAGCACACATAACGTATATGCAGCAAAAATTATACACATTTTTACAAAGTTTCAACGTGAAGTCGAATTTAGAGAAAAATTTCTTAATTGTAACTAGATCCTACGCCAATTATTATTAATTTTTGATTGATAAAATTTTTCTGAAAACTTTTGGATTGGTAATGCTATACTAGTTAGCTTTGTAATCAATATTTAATATTACTCATTTGCGGGAAATGAGCAGCAACAAAGATTAAACCATAAAGACGAACATTTATTAGGAAAAAGCTGTATTAAATATGAATCTTGAGAAACCTAAATTGATAACGAATATCAACGAAGTAAAAACGTAACATTGATTAAGGTATGCGACAAGAAGACAGTTCCAAATACTTTTCTAAAACAAATCGATGATGAACACCGGACAGATGGGACTATCTCATAAAAAAATAGCGAGAGAAAGCTAAATAAGTAGCAGTTGACTCAGTTTACATTTTGCTTTCTTTATCTATGCTAACCCTTTATGCATATTATAGTAAATATTCTCAAAAACTGATTTTTGGAGAAACTTATCAAATAAAGTAAATAAAAAGCTTATATTTAAGGTTGAGTATTTTATTGGAAGACTAATAATATACTTACAGGCTAATTTAACTTTTTCTTTTTTTTTTAATTATTATTAGACCTCTCTTTGAACACTCAAGACTACTAAAGAACATTAAATTTAAACTGAATAGAAAGTATGAATTTTCTAATAACTTATTTTTACCGAAGACGACCTCTCAGTCTTTTAAAGTTGTAAATTTACATGATGCGCCATTAAACTTATATTATATGTGTTTATTATAACTAAATACTTTGGTTTAAAGTGAACATACACTCTCGTACGCAAGTCCTATTCTAAATTACCAAGGATAAGGAAAACTTTAACTAACTTTTTGAATGTAATTTTTCATTTTACGACAGAGAAGTGGGCCAAAGCCACCCCTCGAATATGTTGGATCCTACGTACAGAGGATCAAAAATATACGAGTTATAAACTTCATTTCGAAGGTTTCTCTTATCCGTAAACACACTATACATATATATATATTTTGCTTAAAGTGCAATCTAAATTCAAATTCCCAAACGTAAACAATATCACATGAATATGAAAGGTAAATGTAACAGAGCTGTACTGAGGAGCATTATATAATTTAAAAAAATGGATAATTATTGAGTGGAAAATAATATTTTGAAGTTTAACTGTAAAAAGTAAATTTGAAATTAAATAAGATCCCGATATAGTGAATTCTCGAAACTATTGTGACTTTCAGCTTAATGCTACTTTTGAGTCTGTATAAATATTGTTTGGCTGAACAATTGTTTGGTATTAATTTCTAAAGAAAAAAGTGTTTATTTTTTCGTATTATGTCTCTTTCGTATTATGTCAAAAAGAAAATCTAAATTGTACTTAAACAACTAATAATATTGGTCCTAATCAGTAGGAGAAATATCCAATCTGTCTAATCTGCATAAGTCTTTGGAGAAAACCCAATTTTACTATAAAACAATTTCTTTGTTCTATATTTACTTTCGATTACATTCCTTACGTTGGCCTAATAGCGGCTAAGTCAGAATGATAGCTGGTATTATGTCGGAGATCAACCCCAATATTAATGGAGCCATCACTCAGATCTTGGATCCTTGGGCGTCTGGGTCGTTTGTGGTGAGTCGTGGGATGACACCGGCAGTCACAGTGCATTACGCAGAGCGCTACTGATGTGGCTAAGGTTATTATAAAGGGCACCGCAAAATAATGGATTATAATAGCAATCTGCTCATCCCTTTCGTAATGCGTAAGAACAACAGTCCGGTTCTGACGGGAATGGTAACAAGGAAATTCAGTACCTTCGACGCCGTACGTTTCCGTGAAGTTCAAACAGAGCACACTGGGTGGATAGCCGCATCCCTTAATGTTCACCAATAACACTGCGTCGTCAGTTTGGTTGTGTGGATCTTCCTGAAATTATTATAGTGTAAAAAAAGCTCTTCTTGTAATAAACCTACTAGAATTACTTTTATAGATATGCATTTAATCGTTGATGAAGCGCTTATGACAGGACGGGCGCTCGGGCTGCGGCGTTAAGGAGAAACAAGATCTATCGCACAAAGGATCCCGGCACTTTTCTTATGTATAAGTGGTTTTAGTTCAATTGGCTGAAAGTTTACAGAGAGGTAGGTAGCTTTGGTAATGCTGATCAAAAGTTATTGTTACGATAAATATCATGGCCTACAAAACTGTAAATATATTATGACTAATTCTGTTTTTGTTGTAGAAATTTCGGCGAAACATCTAGACCCAAATTATGATGAATCATCCGACTCGAGGTTTCCAGGTAGGCCGAATAAGACCGGTCTGAGCTTCTGGTTACTTCGATGGGAGATCGCCGCTGTTCTCGAATAACAGGATTTTATATTTATAGAGGAATTTTGTTATGAAGAGGGTCAGTTAGTTAATATCTGAAGACCCGCGCCCGCGATTTTAATTGTAGCGTTCGTATAAAATAAATTATGTATTATTAGTGGTTAAATAAACTGATATAAATTATCGTGCTTTTTAATAAATTAAAATAAGAACCTTTTAATAAATAAATAATAGATAAAATAGAATTATTAGAAATACTACATTATCATTGCGCCAAGACTCAGAAATCAATTGTTTCTGGGTTACAGAGGTTCGAAGTGTCGGTTTTTAGTCGTTTTGAATAATATAGGTACAGGGTGTTTAAAAAAAAAGGTAAAACTGTCTCGTGGATAGGTCAAAAACTGGTAAAAAAACTAAAGGGCGTTGAAGAAAAAAATTTACATATTTTTTACGATTTTGTCGAATCTACTGGCAACATTGTAATGAAATATTATACTAATATGTTTTGGAAGCTGATACATCCCATCTTAGACAGTGAAAGAGAGGGGACGCGTAATCGTATAGAATTGACTGAAACCTAAACCGGTACCAGAAAGGTTGCCAGGTCATATTTAATTTCTTCAGTAGATTGAGAATAATGGATATATATCAATAAATAGATTTTTTTTTAAATGTATAATTGAACACTGATATAATGATCAGTTTTTGAATATGATTTTATCATTAATTATTTTTTAGTAGATCGATATAGTAAATCTGTAAATTCTGTAAATCAGTAAATGGAAGTTGAAATCAGTAGATCTACTGAAAAATCAGTAGACCTGATAACCCTGCGAGAGGTAGTAATGGACAACGTACAGGCACCAAAACATGGCGGTCACATCGAAACTGGACTCACTTTATCAAGGTTTATTAAATGACCATTACCTGAGGAGCGCCTATTAGGAGTACAATATTCCATAATCTACGCATGTCCTCAAAATGTCAAATAATCTATTCGCGCGAATTCATCAGATTTATTTGTAAATATAACCTATTATTGTAAAGTAAGTAACGTGTAACGTTGACGACGATTAAAATATTTCTTGTTCTTATCTTGTACTTGGCATCTAACCATATAAAATGACAGTATTTTGTTTTGAGTGCGGGAAAACTTTTTCCTTTCAATACAATGTGAATAAATATTCCAGAACTGTACCTAATAAGGAACCTACGAATATTGGATATATGTGTGATAGAAAGTATTCTTGTGTTGATTGTAATGTTAACTTTAAATTTAATGATGACTTGATAAATAAATATACCCATCTTCAGTCTTTTTTATTATTATTAAGGTATCATCAATAAAATAATGGGTATTCAGATATATTTGTTTTGCTTAGTATTTTTATTTGCATTCTACAATGTCTTGTTGTAAAAGGCCAGAGGGAAGAAGGTCTGTAGCGCGGCCTAGAAAAAGGTGGAATGATGCACTCAAAGAAGATCTAGAGAAAATGGGAGTGCGACAATGGGAATTACTGGCACATGACCGAAAAACATGGAAGGCAAAAGTAAACGCGGCAAAGACTCACGAAGAGTTGTAGCGCCATTGATGATTATGAATGTTTTTTTTTGTATAAATTAAAAAATTTTTTAGGATATAAACTTCTACACAAGATGGGATATACAAACACCTTAAAAGAGTTGATCTTCTTACGAATAAGGACATTAACAATATTAAGATGTCTTATAAAGTTAATATGAAAGACGACGACTTCCATCATGATTATGCAACCGGTGTGGATATTGGGGGTGCAGAATGCAAAAAAAATGAAAATAATCTAGTTATATTTTATAAGCCTTAAGGACAAAAATGTATAGGTTTTGAAAATGATGATTTTTGTTTAATAATTATGAACGATGTTCAGAGAAAACCTTTATTCGATTTTGGAAATACTTTAGTAACGATAGATGGTACTCATGGCTTAAATAGTTATGATTTTGGACTCACAACTTTGCTTGTCTTGGATGAGAATAAAAGAGGATTTCCTGTAGCCCTTATGTTTTCAAATAAAAAAAAACACAGCTATTTATGTCACATTTTTTTGTAAATAAAAAAATAACAGGTAAAATTACTTCTAAGGTTTTCATGTCAGATATAACTGAGACTTATTATAATGCCTGGTGCTTTGTTAAGGGATCCGTAGAAAAAAGACTCTTGTGGTCATGGCACGTAGACAGAGCATGACAGTCAAATTTATTAAAAATAATAAATAAAGAGAAAAGAAAATAAATAAAGAGAAAAATACATCCAAACACATTACTTACCCATTACTAAGCAATGGACATATTGCCACCGAATTGGTTGTGTAAATACAAATATCCGCTTGGAAAGCTTTCGTAAAACAATTGAATATCATTATTTAGAAGGAAAAAAAAATAAAAAGATTAGACAAAACTATTAACCAATAAATGCTCTTTATACGTGATAAAACTGTTGAGAGAATAATTTATTTAAAGAAAGGTAAAAATCTATCTAAACCAGAAGAAAATGACAATATACCAGAAATAGAAACAGACGTTTCAGAATTATCATCACAATTGGGTACCACTAACAATAGCAGTGAAAATATTAAAGAAAAAATTACAAACAACTGCCTACAAATCATGGAAAGAATTAAAAAAGATAAGTTAAGGCAAGAACAACTATTTTAGAGTTAATGTTGAACCACTCTAATACAGTGATTCATTTAGCCTCTGAAAATCCAATCAAAATAAATTTTTGAAACAAGTAAAGATAGTTTAAATAAACCTGCTAATAAAAAAAATATTAAACATAACTCATTCTTTTCAACAAAAAAAAAGTGTCTCAAAAAGAATTTATATTCAAAGGCTTCTACAAGCGAAAATGTTATTATAAATGAATTTGTATATAATTAATTAATTATTTGAAAGGATTGTAAATATGATCATGAATATATTTAATTTCATAATCCAGTGTAGCATTCAATTACTATAACATAACCTAATACCAAATAAAATAAAATGTTATTATGATATATTTTATATCAAACCAGCTATTTTTTAACGGATCATAAATTCAAAGTTTACAAAATTAATGAAATTATTACGCATGCGTAATGAATGGAATATTGTATGCCAGTTATGCGCTCCTCATTACCTGTCCTCTCTCTTTCCTTGTCTATGCATCCCATGAACACATTTTTATATCTGGCTCTCATAGAGGGCGTTAGTTACAAAGTTCGTACCAAGTATTATTCAACATAACTTTTTTAAGGGTAGAATTAGTAATCAAAACTCCAAGTGAACTTAAATATCATGAAATTTTACACTAAAAAGATACTCTTGGTAAAATTCGATACTGTGTACCGTTTTCGGAATATTTTGATTTGAAAAGTATGAAGTAATAACCGATGCTGGTATAAAATAATGATAAAGTTATTAATTAAAAAAAATCACAAGAAGAAAATTAAAATAAAGACTTAGAACATAAAATAAAATTTAATTAGAGTAAGTGTTCAAATATAATAATCTTACGAGTAGAAGTAGATATGGCTCTCAACCAACTAAGAAACAGAAAATCACTAGGGATCAATGGCATACCAGCGAAAACTCTAAAAGATATGTGAAACATAATATGGGTCAGAGGTGAATGGCCTGATGAGTGGTGCGAATCAACCTTTATCCCTATCCATAAAAAAGGATCACTAACCGTATGCAGCAATTACAGAACTGAACGGCTAAAGAACTTTCTACTCCCAGAGATAGCCCAAAAACAATGCGGATTCGTACCATGAAAAGGAACTCGGGAGCAGATACTGAACGCCAGACAGATAATAGAAAAAGCGAGAGAACACCACAAACCAGTGGTGCTCTGTTTCATAGATTACACAAAGGCTTTCGATTCAGTAAAACAGGATCCCTTTTGGAGTATAATGAAAAATATGGGAGTACCTAACCACCTAGTAAACCTAATAAGAAATCTGTATGATAAAAACTTGGTTTTATCATACAGTTTAGTCAGATTAGCCAGATTTACCCAGATTTAGCCAAAGGTAAAACACACGGAATATATTCAGATGCGTTCAAAACAAAGAAAGGAACTAGACAGGGCTACGCACTATCACAATTATTATACAACATATATTCTAAATACATAATGAGAAAAGTACTAGATGAATGGGATGGAAGAATCACTATAGGAGGCAAAAAATTCAGCAACCTGCGATACGCAGATGACACACTTATACTAGCAGCGAATGAAGTCGAAATGATTACCATCACTGAACGGCTAAGCCAGCTAAGCAAAGAATTCGGACTTCAGATCAACACCGGAAAAACAAAAATAATGATCGTAGACAGAGCAAATAATAATCTTCCTCACATACACCAAGTGGCGAATTTCGAAGTGATAGACAGATCTATATACCTATAAAATCAAGCGTAGACTAGCAATGACCTGAACTGCAACAGCTAAGCTGATTAAAATATGGAAAGACCGAACAAGGAATACTCTGCTCAGGTTGGTCAATGCCCTTATTTTTCCCATTGCCAGATGCTACATACGCAGCTGAAACATTGACTCTCAAAAAAATCGAGAGGAATAAGATCGAAGGCTTCGAAATGTGAGTCTATAGAAGAATTCTATGCGAGTCCTGGACAGAACATAGAACCAACCTGTCAATTCTGGAAGAGCTGCATATAAAAGACAGGCTATTAAAAAAAGTAAACCGAGCATACCTAATTTACTTTGGCCACATAGCTAGAAGAACGGGGACCATAGAACTATTGGTAGTAGAAGAAAAGGTAGAAGGCCGAAGACCAAGAAGAAGGTCTCCAAAATAATGAGCAGATCAAATGAAGACTCTGGTGTAAAAATCCCTACATGAAGCCGTCTATATGGCACAGGATCGCAGCCAATGGAGGCAGCAATAATATTTAGAGTGTCACCACGCTCTGACAAGGTTTCAAGGATTAAGGAGGAGGAAGTGTTCAAAATGTCCTCCGTTTTCACGAATAAACAAGTTTAATTCTCAATGGGAAAGTATACATGGCCAGGAACATGGAAAAATGTATATTCGACGGATCTGTGCTAATAGGGCTGAAATACTGTAGAAAACAAGCAGGGATCAGCTCAAAGTCATACCAGGCTTCAGTACTAGACATACGCCAGTTAGAGATACCTACAAACAATAAGGCTGATTCATGGAGACAAGTTGTAGACTCTATAGCAAAGAACCTGAAACAGTCAACCATGTCTTGCATGACAACGAGGCATTACATTGCAAGCGACATACACTTCTTAGATACTACCAAGTGACTCCCAAACCATAGTACTTCTAACCCTCGTCTATGTTCCAATAGTTTTAACTCACCCTGTATATAATCGTAATAAATTAAAATTTAAGTAACAAAACTGTGAAACATAATGCTTACCTTACTGTTATTATAACTAACATATATGTGCGTACAGTGATAGGCGTCACTTGTACAACCTTCTCTACAAGAACTCCACGAACAATTCGCAAGCCCGGCCAGTTCTTCTATCCTAGTAGTCACACAAGTCACTGGTTCAGTTACGAAGTTGGAGGCCAATGTGGATATTGCTGGATCTACGTATAAAGGTACCAAAAATAACAAAGATGATCCAGCAGACATCGCCATTACAGCTAACACGCTTGTGGAATAAAATATAGCTTGTTCTCGACATGATCGTCCAGTTGGTATTTTACTTTTTTTGGCAGCTGCTAGTTCCTATAAAAAAACATTGACAAAATAATAAGAATGGCTAATCATCTAGTAAATCCTGGAGCTATCTAATAAAGCTTTTAGGTAAAATTATATATTATTAAACAGCTCTGCTAATAAATCCTACTCCGATGGCTTAATGCCACGTAACAACTGGATACATTGCATTCAACTGATTATCATTACGCAATTAGCGAGAGAGTGTGAAAGGCGAGTTTCAGATTGAAAATCTGCTAGCTACATATTGGTAATCTATTCTGATGAAATTACAACTACTCAGAAGCAAAAAGACTGGGCGGATCAAAAACACGACCAACAAAGAAATAAGAAATAAATGACGAACTGAAAAATCTTAAGATAGGTATACCTTACTGTCATAACCGAAACAAAAAAGAAATTTCAGGGAACTAGAAATTGTAATTAGAAGAAGGTGTAATTATATTATAATATACAAGAAGTGAACACCTAGAATCAAATGGCGCCCCTCTTCATAATCGACGATTACAGACAAGTAAGCGCGAGCACGACTGTGTAGAGGCATACTCGGCTATAGATGTCTTGACATTGCAGGAAATGCGATGGATTTGAATTGGTATCCTTGAAAAAAGAATACACGGTGTGTATTATAGCTGCAATGAAAGTCAACATACAGATGGAATACAGTTCATTATAAACAAGAGTACTAAACAGTTATTATTTATTTTAAAGCTTACAGTTTGAGTAGAACTGTCAAAATAGTTATTGAGAGAACTGTCAATCATTTAAGCTCCGAATAAAAAGTGTTGGTTTATGTTAAATATTAAAAACAGGTTTGTTACTAAAAGTGAAATTAAAGTGTTTTTCTAACTAGAGAGAAGAAAAATTGTAAGTACAGTTTTTATCCAATCTCTATAAAACCATTTGAAACGTCACATTGACCTAAACAAACGATCCATTTTTGTTTTTTGCCGATAAGTCAAACTAATTGTCGAAAATCACTCGAAAACTACCAGAAGAAGAAAATAAAAATTAAAAATGGATAGCAAATTAGAAACTAACACAGCAGTCACCAAACAATTACCAACATCTTCAGTATCAACCTCATCTACAACATCTCCAATATTAACCTACTTCAATGCCATAAGCAACTTCAATTTACCATCTAAAGAACAAGCAAATATTGTATCATCAGTACCAGATATAAAAATATACAAATATACAACAGCAATAGGAATTTTAGTAAAATAAAAAAATATCATCTTAGTGCAACACAATCGTAGAAAATTTACTGTAGAGTCACAAATCCGTTTCAATACAAGGAAATAATATAGAGATTAGAAGATTAATTCATTAGTCGGTGGACAAAAGCAAATAAGTCAAAAATTTGCTTTTTATAGGAAAAAAAATCTTCTTTTTCATTTCATGAACTGTAAAGTTTTTGCTGCTAGAGCGGACCAACTGCATCCAGCCGATGGAAAATCTCTAGTTCAGTCTTTTTCTTTTTTTTTTTTTTAATAATGCCATGATCCGTATCTACCTCTAGATGGCTGTGTCCACTGTGGTTTAATTTTAATATTATTATAGTAGTTTTTATTAAATAAAATTGAAATTTTCCATGGATGAAGAAAACTTAGTGAGAGTGGGCGATGCCAATGAAGGATCTCGTAAAAATAAAAAGACTGTGGATAAAAAAACTAGAGCCAAGCTTAAGCGATACAGTACTCCAGTGGGATGTCGTGTATTTGTTCCATGTAAACACATGAACAAAGGTATGAAATGTGCATTAGTTAGGCCTATAGATGCTATTTTTGTTCGAAATATCCTCTACAAAATACCTGACAAAAACACGCAAGATAACACCATTGCCAGTTGGATAAATCAACGTAACATAAAGCGGCGAAGGCCTAGGCCTACCTCTGAAAAATCAAAGGCTAAAAGTTTTAGTGTACAATATTCTATACTTTCATCAACCGGTAAAGTTATGCCTGTGTGTAGGAAACTTTTCATGCATATTACCATGGTGAAGGGAACAAGATTGACTAATATTTCTAAAAAGGTGAAAGAGGGAAAGGCTGTTAAGGACCAGAGGGGTGGCGATAGGAAGAGTCACAAATCTGCTGCGAACAAGGAATCAGTCCGCCTTTTTTTGAGAAATTTAAGAGACAAAGAAAGCCACTATAATCGAAAAAAATCGAAAAGGATTTATCTTGGTGCAGACTTAAACATTAAGAAGTTGTGGCTAATATACAATGATTCTGTACTTGATAATCTTAAAGTTAAGAAATCTATGTTTAGGAGAGTTTCAATGAATTAAATATCGGATTTTCATCACCAGCTTCTGACGTTTGCAGTACATGCAATAAAATAGATGTTCAGCTGAAAATTGAGAAGGCTAAAGCTGTGAAAGACTTGGTAGTGGTCAACCAATTTATGATGGAGAAAAGAATATACAGATTAAGAGCTAATGCTTTTTATGGGCTCTTAAAGGAAAACAAAGGAAATGAGGTTACTTTCTGTTTTGATCTCCAGCAAATTCAAGCACTTCCCAAAACTCCTATTCAAGACGCGTTCTACAAAAGACAATTAAGTTTTTACTCTTTTTGCATTGTAGCATCAAACGCACAAAACCCCATATTTTACGTATGGACTGAAGAACTTGCAGGAAGGAGTGCGACCGAAGTTTCATCTGCACTTATAAATTTCTTGAACTCCGCTAATTTTTCAAATGTAACAAGACTGAATCTGTTCTGTAATGGGTGTGCCGGTCAAAACAAAAACAATGCCGTTGTTCACACATTAGTGTATTACTTAGGATCAGTGCAAAATGCTTTAGAGGAGATTGTTCTAACATACCCTGTTCGCGGGCATAGCTTCCTCCCCGCTGATCGGGTGTTAGGAAGGGTTGAAAAGTTACTCAGGAAGCAGCCTACCATTCCAACAAAGGAAGAGTACTACAATGTATATAGTTCTGTTGGAGAAGTACGAAAACTTGGAGAGGATTGGGGATTGATTGATGCTAAAAGTTTGGCTACACGATTTAAAAACATTGAAATGATATCTGAAAAGAAGAGGATTTTTGTGAGGAAAGAGAAAGCTGTCAACCGCAATGGACAAGAACTTACTGTTATCAAAGTGAAATCGGCACCGAATTTTAGGTTTGAAAATGATTTTGAAACCTACAACAAGCCTCAAAAAAAAGGCAGGCATTCTGCAAGGTCGTTCTCAACTCCTGTAGAGTCACTTCCACTGAGCAATATAGTGAAAGCAGCTAAGAAGAAGGACGTGGAGACGTTACTTGTGAAAATATATGGTGATGACTGGCAGAAACATGACTTTTTATCTTGGTATAAGACCATAATAGTGGAAGTCCAGGACGACGAAATTGATGCTGACGAAGTGGACGAATCCTGTGATTGTCTAGAACCTGACATTGGACTACACATTTAAACATTTATATTTTGTGGAAAGTGTCGTTGGTAAATGTTAGCCATTTTTCAAGATATTTTTTGTAACAATACAATAGATATTTTAAGTAGTCTAAGAGTTTTTTACCAACCCCTTCTATCAACGTCCATGAAGTCCAATCAAATAAGAACATGTCCTTTTTTTAAAATGTATTTACAGGTTTATTTATACCTTCAGATTTGAAATATTTACTAAGAGTCAGTTAATTTCAATAAATAAAATGATATATGCTAATTTCTCCGATTTTTCATGTAAGGTTATTTACTAATACGTTTTTTGCGATTTCCCTAAAACTTCTTAAGGTGGACATGATTGATTTTGATTGACACCTCCTCATGTGTCAGAATAATAAATATGCTCTACTTGGGAAAGTACAATAGTCTTGAGATGGCGATATAAGCAGGAAGCAATGTGTTTAGCCCCCTAATGGCTATTGATTCATACCACATGTAGCATATCGCATGACCGGTTGCATTGTCGTGGACCGTTAGATTGTATGTACACAGCTGACGCTTATAAAAAATTACAGATGATTTTAAATCGGGAGTCGGTAGGCATTGCTGCAAATCAAAAATATATGTTTTGATCAGACTGTTAGTTTTGGATATATGGGTGTCTTTTCTTTTCTCTTAATATGCAGTGTCAGCGGCATTTTGTGCTCTTCGTGTTCTTGAGTGATGCTGATTTTTTCTGTCTCATCTATACAAAGTTTCAATCTCAATGTGAATTTATCACAACTCAAACAAGTATCCACCTGAGGTTTCTTAAATGATAAATTAAAGTTTTTAAGCTTTTGTGCGCATATTCTCATTGAAACCGGAGATGAATACGTTTGTTATACAGTTGACGCATTTTTTATAGTATGAGGTGTGATGGAAGAGTTTTTTTGTCTACTATAATGCGACTCATAATGTGGGAAAGACAGAATGTGCTGTTTTATTTCTTCAAATTTTTCAGTGGGCAGTTTATGTTTTTTGAGATGTGTTTACCTCTTCTGTCTTCTGTAGAGGTTCTAGCAATACTTGCTTTCTTCTTTAATGCTACAGTTATAATAAAATTTGGGCTTTCATTCAAAGTGCGGAGTAAGCAACCTTTGCAAATCGGTTTTTGCTGGCCATGTATTATCAAATGGTACTTATAGGTACACATCCCATTTTTGTTTGAATTTAAGTCAGTTTAGAATGATATCTATACATTCCTAAAATGTTTATGTAGATCCAGCTTATCTGGAGCTTATCTGGACGGCCATCGCTTTCTATTAATGAAACTTTTACGCAACTTCACACAATTCAGCCACACAGTTCAGTCCCAATTAAGCTTGAAAAATGGAAAAATCTGCGAACTCTTTTTAAACATATACCTCCAGTGTTCCATACATTTTATACGAATATGAAACACGAGAATGCGACGGCAAAATTAAAAATAAAAAAAGGTTCACACATCAGAAGAAGCAATCGAGCTGGGACCGAGTGCAGTTGATCCAGTTACAGAAGAAAATTAAAAAGAAGACGATTAGTTTTGACTACGAATAATTTTTGGTTTTTGAAAATTTAGTTGTAGGTACATATATATTTCTATTGTATCTTAATGTTACTTCCAAAAATGTTCTGTTTATTAATAAAAATGTTTTGAAACTTGCTTAAACCACATGAAAAAACGTGTTGGTTATGGTTAACGGTTAAATTAAGTATGTGGCAATACTTAAAAACAACAGTCTGCACTAAACATAACAAGAATGTAATTAAGTGCATACATTTCGAAGTACAAAGAAGCAGACAATGGCTAATAGAAAGTATGTAATCTATTCCTAAAAGCTTGTCAACAACCGATGTTATTCCAAGAAATATATGTAAAGTCTTTGTCAACATCTTTACAAGAGCATGCAAAAGCGAACAATTAATACATCACGAATTTTGTCAGTTATATTCATTTTAGGTCACATAGATCTAGATAATGTATAAAGAGTACCCCAGAGCTCAAACCTTGATATCCTGGGTATCGCGTTTTCTGTGGGAATAAGTCATCATTAATAATAAATTATTATATTTAGAACGTGTAAATTAAATATAAAACTTATGTAATGAAGTTAAAATATTGTAATTATAAATGAATATGCCATTTATTAAAAAAATTCTAAAATAATTGAAAATAACAAAGATCTCAAACATTTATAGATCTGTATTCCCAAACCAAATAAATAAAACAATCCTTTACATTTCTTGACCCAGGGGACAGCCCATATTCACCTAATTTTCATGCTCATATATCTGTCAAATATATCTAGTGGCAGCTATCCAAAAGTGAACATATTGAAACGAGATTTTACCTTAATTTTTTGTCTACGAAGCTCCTCTTGCTGGTCTAGGAGCAGTTCCGAACTACTGCTCCTCATTTTAAAATTCAAACTATGACATCTGATTCGAACAATTTGAAAATGCTTTCAGTTTATCACAATATTATTGTCATCAAAAATCGAAGTACCCCAACGCAAGCTCACAACATTCTTTCATTCAAGCTTTTATTTTGCTGGCCGAAGTGCGCTTGTGCCAGGCAAGCGGATAGCCGGGAATATTAGGGCGCGGGGTGTGACAGCCCTTTCTAATTCAAAGTAGACGCAGACGCAAATTACGGCTCCTGATGATTATAGCTCAATAAATGTTGTATAGACTCGCTCAAAATCTGTAAGTGACGATTCGGAAAATTTTGCAACACATTTATACAGGGTTAAATTTTTTTAATGTATTAGGTACTAGTTAAATTTGATTGCGATAAATGTAATCCTACTCAGAAAGTCTTCTAGGTTTCGGAAACATGCCAGGATTTAACAGCGTAAAATGTTTGATTTTCGTTCCTTATTTATGACATCCTTAATACCGATGTTAAATATTTATGGGAGTAAAACTACGAAAATTGTATTTACAACAGTATCCATCCAATTGTTAGTTACCGGCCGGTATTATTGGGCTGTCTCTTCTCTGTATTTATAACTATAACAAATGTTATACAGTATGATGCAAATGTATGGAATAAATTCAATATTTCCGAAACAGACGAGTTTTAAAAAAAATCTTAAAACACGTCAATTTTAATTTTTGAATGGCCATCAACTACTATATATATGTTGGACATTACGTCATCAGTGTCGGCGTAATGACGTAATCGACGATTTTTTTAAATACAAACCGAGGTCACTGAACTAAAATACACTATGGAACGCCACTGGGAATAAAACAAAATAGTGTTTTATGCTGGTTCCGAAAAAAATACATATAACAAACAATGCTACCTTATAATCTGAAAAATTAATTATTGTAGTAAGTATTCTAAGTTATTTTTTAAAAATATTTAAATCAATATTGTCATTGACTCGTCTTTATTTGTCAATGATCTGTGAATCTGTCAAACAACAGACGTCAAATTTTTACTCTTCGAGTTTTTTTTCGACATTAATAACAGCATTTACAAAAATTAAACTAACAGAATCAAAACGAATCGAGATTTTAATCATGATTGGTTATGGAGATAGAGTGAGGACTCAAGGAGAAGTTCGTAATTTATTTAATGCTAAATACCCCAATCGCGAACCAATTACTCAATCAACAGTAAGTAAAATTGAAAAAAAAAAATTAGACAAACGGGCCATGTTAAAGATCTTTCCAGAACTGTTAGAAAATCAATATCCGAAGCCAAGAAACTGGACGTTGTACTGGCGTTTCAAGAAAATCGCCATACCAGTTCTAGGCAGGTTGCACTAGATAATAATTTCCACCAATCAACTGTTTTAAGAGTGCTAAAAAAGGAGGAGTGGCATCCATACGAAGTACATCTGGCCTTGGAGCTATTAGAAGATGACTTCGATAGAAGAATCGAATTCTGCGAAACCATTATAGAAAAATATAATAGAGACAAGGGTTTCATACAAAACAAAAGGTACTTTTTTCTGATGAAACGTCTTTTATGCTGAACGGTCACGTAAATCGCCAGATATATCGATACTGGGCAAGTGAAAATCTACATTGGATGGAAGAGTATAGGACACAATATCCCGAGAAGGTGAATGTTAGGGCCGGCATTATAAACAATCAAATTGTAGGGACCTATTTTTTTTGAGGAAAACCTAACTGCTTCTCGTTATCTACAATTTTCTCAGGATTATCTGTTGTCACAGCTAAATCCGCCATTTCCAAATAGAAATGATATGTGGTACCAACATGTTGGAGCTCCCCCACACTACGGCGTTGAGGTACGAAATTACCTTAATAACGTTTCCCCAGGCAGGTGCATAGGTAGAAGGGGGCCCATCGAATGGCAAGGTCTCCAGATTTGACTCCGTTAGATTTTTTTGTGGGGATATTTAAAGAGCAGAGTGTATCAAAATCGACCGAATAACGTGGAAGAGTTGAAGGAGCGCATCAGAACGAAAATTGCATAGATAACACCTGAAGTCATCGAAAATGTTAGGAAAGAATTTATTGCCCATTTTTCACATTGTATTATTGCTGAAGGTCGTCAATTTGAACATGTCGTCGATTATGTCATTACGCCGACACTGATGACGTAATGTCCAACACATATATAGCAGTTGATGGCTATTCAAAAATTAAAATTTACGTGTTTTAAGATTTTTTTTAAACGTTGTCTGTTTCTGAAATAATGAATTTATTCCATACATTTGCATCATACTGTATATATTCAGTGGTCCCTAAAGTAACGCATAAATTCATTATTAGCTAAATAAACAATATTATTACAAATTCCCGAAACAGGTCGATTTTGATTTTAATTTATTATTTTTTCAAATTATAATGTAATATACAGGGTGAACCACCTTCGTAAGATGACGTCATCACCATTTTTTTTTAAATGAACCTTCTTTTTTCAATTTATATTATTTCCTTTGCTAAGCTGATTCCAAAAATGTATAAAACCGTGCTTCAAATTGGTACAGGGTGGCAAAATTGCAAAAATTCCAACTTACCTACAAAATAATAAATTAAGGATAAACGTAATATCTCCAACAAAAAGCAACAGTGCGATTAGAAAATGAATTGTACGAGATCTTCACAGTCGAAAAAGGAGTTAGACAGGGTTGTATATTGTCACCGGCATTATTTAACATATACCCTGAAAACATCTTCAGAGAGGCCTTGGACGAATACCAAAATGGAATTGCTGTAAATGGCCAACTTATAAACAATATTAGATATGCAGATGATACAGTGTTGCTGGCAGCTAGTGCGCAAGGGCTCCAAAAGATGATGGATAACGTTATAGAAACATGTAACAAATACGGCCTAAAACTAAATGGCAAGAAAACAAAAATAATGATCATTAGTAAGAACACTAACATAAACGCCCAAATTACAATAGGCGATACACTGTTAGAAAGAGTGGAAGAAATATGCTATTTGGGTTGCAATATTAAGGATATTTGGGATCACAGCTACGAAATAAAAACTCAGAAGCCAGAAGCTCTTTTAATAGTCTTAGGAAGATTTTCTGCAACTTATCTTTAAGTATCAATATAAGCAAAAGAATTCTTAGATGATGTTACGTCTTTAGTGTCCTCCTCTATAGAGTAGAAAGCTGGAGCCTTACAGAAGATGCCATAAAACGATTAGAGGCATTTGAAATGTGGTGCTACCGACGTATGTTGAGGGTCTCATATATACACCACACAAGTATCATAGAAACCCCGTGAAGAACAGAAAATTGGCTTACTTCGGCCACATAATGCGTAATAATAAATACCGAGTTCTACAGTTGATTCTACAAGGCAAGATTCTGCGTAAGAGAGGCCCTGGACGTAGACGTATATACTGGCTGGCCAATCTTAGGAAGTGGACTGGTCTAACATCAACTGACCTATTTCCGAGCTGCTGTGAATAGAATAAGATGGGTCATTGTGTCGCCAACATCTCTAGAAAATAGGCACATTTAGAAGAAGAAGATAAACGTAATAAACACATTAAATTACATATTTTTATACAACTACTTTACTATTATGAAATTACTGTGTAAATGTTGAAATTGTTCCGAATCAACATGAAAATCTGAAGATAGACAACCATATCTACAAATATGCCTCCACTTTTCCCTACCTATGCTCAATAATAAATGACAACATCAGTCAAGAAATACAAGCACGGATTCTTAACGGTAATAAGTGCTTTTATGCATAGAAAGACTTAATGAAAACTAAGTTACTAAATCGTGAGTCTAAGCTTAGAATCTACAAAACAGTAATTAGATCAGTGGTCACATATGGATGTGAAACGTGGACCTTCTCAACCACTGATGAAAGTCAAATGAGAATATTTAAACGCAAAATACTAAGGAAGATATTTGGACCAACCCAATGCAGCGATGGTTCGTAAAGAATTAAAATGAACCACGAGCTGGATGAACTAATGCAGAGCGCAGATATTGTTAGATTTGTAAAGTGACAAAGACTAAACTAGCTTGGTCACCTAGAACGAATGCCAGATAATCGAGCTGTAAATGTAGTCCAGAAATGGAAGCCCCAAGGAAACAAAACAAGAGGAAGGCCTCGTAAAAAATGGATAGACGACGTAGAGAGGGATCTTAAAACCATGAACATCAGGCAGTGGCGAAGGGAAGTATCCGACAGAGCAGAATGGAAGAACATTGTTAAGCAAGCCAAGACTCACAAAGGGTTGTAGCGTCATTAGAGGAAGAACAAGAAGAAGTTCAAATTGTTCTCCATTGATCGTAATACAATGACTGAACCGGTCATTACCTTTCGTCTTTCATTCTATAACATAGCGGGTGTTATGTTCTTTATTTCCTGTCTAATTCGGTCTTGGAGTTGACGGATATTATCAGGTCTATTTGTGTAGACTTTAAATTTTAAATAACCCCATAAAAAAATCTAATGGGTTCAAATCAGGTGATCTAGTGGGCCATTCCACTGATTCCCTTCTTCCTATCCACCATTTTCGAAAAGTTATGTTTAAAAATTCGTGCACAGTTACTGCGAAATGTGAAGGTGCACCATCTTGTTGAAACCAGATTTTGCGGTCTACATTAGTGGGTATTTGAATATCAGGAAAAAGCTGGATCAGAGCAGGAATTAATGTATTTTGTAGCAAATCCAGATATAATGCTCCTGTTAAATTTTCATCAAAAAAATATGGACCAATAATTGTATTTCTTACGATACCAGCCCATACGTTCGTTTTTTGTGGTTTTTGCGTATGGGACACTTGCATCCAGTGTGGATTTTCACCAGACCAATACCGGGTGTTTTGTCAGTTAACATGACCATTTTTGGTACTGAAGGCTTTCCAACACCAAAATCCATAAATAATTTTCTCACACTATACAGTCTGGATTTTCTACTACGGCCAAAATTATGTCTTGGCTAACTATGTTATATATTTATCTACTACTCCAAAACTATGTTATATATTTATTAATTTTTGGTCTACCATGCTTTGCTGCATCCCTTACATGGCCTAATTCTTTGTATTTTCGCTCTACTTTGCTTACCGTAGATTGTGAAATAGGTTCACGATCTGGGTGCCTTTCATGAGAAAATCGTCATACTTCTTGTTGAAGTCCGCATCTTATCGCTAATAGCAATCATCATTAATATTTCAATTCTATCACTTTCGGTTAAATCCATTTTGTAAAAAAAGTTGCAAATAATAAATTGTTTGAATAGTTTTCACGTAAAAGTACCTTCTGTAAAGCGTAAACAATACAGATTTGTACATTATTAAAGTTATACTTCTATACGCGCGCTTCACGTTGGAAATTTGCACGGGAGTGAATCGGTGAAATCATTACATATGTAAGATAATGAGTACGAGAGAAACAGAAGATATATTTCCTCTCTTTCTCTCTCGAGAATAAAAATGTTTCTTTTGTATATATATATATATATATATATATATATATATATATATATATATTTAATATTATATTAACTTATATATATATATATATATATATATATATATATATATAAAATAAAGTTTTATTTTGAGGTTGCAGTCATTAATAGGGCAGGAAAGTAAAACTCTTTGTTCTTTATTCAAGCTTTCGCAAAATTTATTTGCTTCTTCAGGATATGCTAAAATATGGTATCAGTAAATACAACGAAATTAGAACTAAATAGCATTGTATAAAACTAGTAAAAAAACTTACAACATGAGGTTAATCCATTAAATTTTCAAATTTGCAAAACATTAAAACTTAACTTATTTTAAAAATTATACAGTTATGTAAGTACAATATTCCAATTTAATTTAATTTTGTAAAAATTCATTTTGACATTGATTGTTTGATTTATGTCAGAAAGACACTCGTTTCTGTTTATTATATTTTTTGTTGTTGATAACAATAATATAAATATATAATAATATATAAAAATATAATAAACAGAAACGAGTGTCTTTCTGACATAAATCAAACAATCAATGTCAAAATGAATTTTTACAAAATTAAATTAAATTGGAATATTGTACTTACATAACTGTATAATTTTTAAAATAAGTTAAGTTTTAATGTTTTGCAAATTTGAAAATTTAATGGATTAACCTCATGTTGTAAGTTTTTTTACTAGTTTTATACAATGCTATTTAGTTCTAATTTCGTTGTATTTACTGATACCATACTTTAGCATATCCTGAAGAAGCAAATAAATTTTGCGAAAGCTTGAATAAAGAACAAAGAGTTTTACTTTCCTGCCCTATTAATGACTGCAACCTCAAAATAAAACTTTATTTTACATAACGTGTCAGTCAATAATACCTAACTACTTTATATATATATATATATATATATATATATATATATATATATATATATATATATATATATATATATATATATATATATATATATAATATTATATATATAATATAATATATATATTAACATTATTATTTATGTGATATGTTTTGTATTATTTATTAAATGTACATAATTATTTTATTATTAGATTTCAAAATAATAATTACAATAAATCACTGTATGACCGAGAACTGTCAATTTTGAAATACGTTAGTGTCATGTCTAATTGGCAAATTTTTTACGTGTTTGGTTCATACGCTGATAGATGCGAGTTCGAATCACAATATGAATTTCCCTTTTTTATTTTTGAAATATTTAAAAACCTCACGTTAATCTTATTAAATATATGTATAATTCGCAAAAATGCTAAATATTAAAATAAAATGAAAATTTACAACCGAGTTGTCGGTTTTTTATTTTTATCTTCCACAAACATTTTTTGAAGTAATACTTCTATACGCGCATTCGACGTTGGAAATTTGTACGGGAGTGAATCGGCAAAATCATTATATATGTAAAATATAGGTAAGAGAAAGACAGAGAAGATATATTTTTTCTCTCTTTCTCTCTCGAGAATAAAAATATTCCTTCTGTAAATATATTTAATATTTATTAATATTATTATTTTCTTATTAATATTATTATTATGATAAATTAAACATATGCGTAAGTAAGTTATGTATATTGTCATTTGTAAATACTTATGAATATTACATTTTAATTTGTATTGTATTATTATATTGAATTATGTTGCAGTGTATTGTATTGTATTTTTATATTAATAACAAAATAAACAATGAATTTTACTGCAGAGTATGTGTAAAAATTTTTTTTGCATTCAATTCTTTTTATACATACATGAAAATAAAAATATATATTTTCATTAAAATATTGATTCAATCCTTCATTTACTATACTCATATTACAGGTCAAATGTTTATATACAGCAAACGATGCACCATATACCTATATACCTAATTCTTTTTCTCTCTGTTCTCTCTTACCTATAGCATTACATATGTAATGATTGTGCAGATTTACTCCCATAAAAATTTGTAACGACGAACGCGTGTATAGAAGTATAACTTCTACCGGCAGTCCCACTGGACTGCCACACCCGTTTTTTATTTCTAACAGTTTTTAACGTCAAATGAACAAAAAATTAAAAAATACTGTAAAACATTAGCAATATTTTTATGGTTCGGGAGCTTAGATTACTGATAAGAGCTGTTAGAAAAAATTTTTATTATTCTGGGTTTTGGATCACTAATAAAAGCTGTTAGAAACAATGTTACAAATAATGCAAGGTGTTTTTAATAGTTTATTAAAGTAGTTGTATAACAATATGAAATTTCATTTAATGTGTTTGATGCGTTTATTCTTCATTTATTATTTTGTAAGTAACTTCGAATTTTTGCATTTGAAGCAACGTTGCAACGTGTTATGCATTTTTGGAATCAGTTTAGCAAGGAAAATCTGTAAATTGAAAACAAATGGGGGTTCGATTACAAAAAAATGGTTGGCGTCATTATACGAAGGTAGTTTACCATGTATATTAGATTATAATTTGAAAAAATAGTAAATTAAAATCAAAGTCATCAAGTACAATCGGCAGAAAATCACAAATATCTTATTATCGGCGTTATCTAACTGTCGCACGAACTACCTGGGCCCATTAATCCCAAATACCTGCTGCCCCATCGCCGAGAAAGTTGGGGATTAAATCTTAATGACCGGAAATTCCAAATTTGATTATAGTTGAAAGTAAGAATATAAATATTTTCTGTTATTCACTTCAGTTGCAAGTATTACGGTATAGTTTTGTCCGTTAGTGTTTAACTTTTAAATGGCGAATCCAACGACTATGTTTAGTCAAAGGGGAGAACTTTTATTAATAATTAATGAATATAAATATTCAAAGGCCCATGTCTCTAAAGATGGAAAAGTTAGATGGCGATGCATCAAAAAAGGGTATCAACAAAAAGTGTACACAAAGAAAGGTGATGAAAATTACGTTATTCATGAAAAAGCATCGGTGGAGCATAATCATTCTCCAGATATCCACGTTGACCGGGAAATTTTTAGTAATTCTACAAAGAGGAAAGCTGTAGAAGATATATGTGAAGATTGTCCACAAGAAATTGAGGAAGGAAAATTTCAGCAATTTACCGCTGACGGCGAAAGACATTTCTTGCTTTCGAAGAAATATCTATGCTGCAAGACGAAAATCCACACCATCATTGCCCAAGTCAATGGAAGAAGTTTTACAAGTGTTAGTGAACTTAAATTTAAAAACAAATACAGGTGAAAACTTTTTATTATCTACCAAAAATAATTCCACAATTTTTAGTTGTTTCACAAATCTTTACTTTTTGTGTAATGTAGATTCTTTGTATGTAGATGGAAGTTTTCAATACTGTTCCAAATATTTTTGTCAGATGTTTACTTTTATGTTCCTCTAGTATTTTGTTTGTTAACAAATAAATCAGAGCAATCGTACAAAAGTACTTTTGATACATTAATAACAATATGTACAGACTTGAATTTAAATTTCAAACCGAAGCGAATAATTTCTGATTCTTTATTACTTTTTTGTAACACTATTATTACTTTACATTATTATTTTTTGTTGAAAATTTCATTTAACACAAAATTGGTACCGAAAAATTCAAAATTTAGGTTTGTCCTCGGAATATAAAAATCAAATTGTTATTGGAAAATATTTGAAATTGTTTTTCGGCATTCCTTATTTAGATCCAAATGATGTTGACTTTTTTTCTGCTGAACTTTTTAATATTATGCCAGAAGATGACAGAGTTTTGCAATTTTGTGATTACCTAGTTGATAATTATTTAACGGAAGATTCAACATTTCCTCCTTACATGTGGGCTTCAAATTCATCATCTGTGTATTTACTACAAACGCATGTGAATCATTTCACTCGAAATTTAACAAATGTTTTTATAAATCACGTCCTGACATATTTAAATTTACAGACATTTTGTTAAATTTTCAAGCAGAAGTATATGTGAAAATTAGAATTGCACATAGATTCGAAAAAAACTTGATTAAACGACAATAAAAAAGTTGATTTTATTGAAAATAGGCTAAATGAATATTACGTTAATCAAAACATTACTAAATTAGACTTCATTAAGTCAGTTTGCAATTATTATGCAGCTAATTTTTAAAATCTAAAATATAGTGTTCACTTACTTATTTTAATCACTAATCAGACATTAGAATTAAGCATTGTTATTGTTTATCTGTAGTTTTTGTTATTGTATATAAGTTAATGTAGATTATAAATAAAGTTTATTCGAGTATATTGTTATAGTTTCATTATTTAATCATTTAAAATTTTCGCTCATGCTTTGGGAATTAGGTTCCTTTTTAAATACAATAAAGTAAAATAAAAACTATATAGGTTCACAAAAATATTATCTAAATACCTAGGTAGCATGGGGCAGTTCGTAGTCGCTTTTAATCCTACTATAAAACTGAACCCATTAAAATCTAGGTAGCGTGGGGGAGTTCGTAGTCGCCCCTTATTATACAGGGTGTTTCTTTGGGAAGGCAACATACGTTAACTGAAAAAGGGGACACTTAGGCGATCTTAAACACCCATACTTAACGGGTCTTACTCGGTATTTTATCTATTTTGTCAATTTCTTATGTTTTATTATGTATATTTGGCACGCGAATATTCTTTAAGGTTTAATCGATTAATTTAGTTATAATTATAAGGAATACTGGTCCGAAATAAAAAATATTGGAAAAATATTCCTATCCAAAAACAACACCGTGTACATTAGATTTTTTAAAAATGGTTTCTGCATTTGAAAAACTTAATTTAGTGGTATACTTTGAACTTTCGGGAAAATATTTTTTCTGGTAAAATTTTGAATTTGAATTCTGAAATTATGTCATTTGCGAGAGCTCGAAGTAATCGAAGTAGAAAATAAAATTATTGCTACTTAATTTTAATTAACACCAATAGTTAATCTAAATTGGTAAAATGTTAACATTTCAGTGTTTTTTTTATTATATGCGACAAATAATTCATAACAAATATTCTTATTTAATTATTGAATAAATAATAAAGGTCCACAACAAATACATAACTTGATAAATCAACCAAATATCTTAAAAATTTCAAAAAAACAGCGACAATTTGCAGAAAAATAACTATTTAAAACAAAAGTAATTGTTCGAAATGACTCCCACCTTGTCGAAGGCAAAGTCTTGCGCTTTTTGTAATATATCTGACTGATTTCCTATTATCGTCTGGGTTATTTTTCATTTCTTGAAAAGTGTCTTGAATTTGTTCAAAAAGTTCTTCCCTGCTATCTATTTCATCGTTATAAAAATTGGATTTTATATATCACCAAACATAATAATCGATAGGATTAAAATCATACGATCATGTGAAGGCCAGACATGAGGAAAGCCTCTACCAATCAATTTATTGGGAAAATTGTCTGGGAAAAATATCCACCTGTATTGATACTGGTAAAATATTTTCTAAAGAATCTAAATACACTTCACCGGTTAAGGTTAGAGTTAGAGGTAAAATATATGGTCCCATTAAATTGTTATCGAATATGCCACTCCACACATTAACAGAAAATTTATGCTGAGAGGGACTTTGCCTTGTGGCAAATGGATTTTGCTCTCTCCAAACCGTTCATTACCAGGTATCAATCTTTACACTTTTTTCCAAGTTTCGCCAGACAGTGGTATGTTGAATTTGCAGAGCATGACTAATTCGTCGGGTACTCACTTTAGGATTATTCTCACATAAATTAAGAATATTATTTTCAATATTAACGTTTTGTCTTTCATTGAGTTCGTGTAGTCTTACGATAGAAACTGACCGTGTCTTCCTGAGTAGTCAGATATCTTTCCAAAAGTTCGATAACTTGGTATTCTTCGTTCAGGAAACCGTGGTTTACACTGTCTTTTAGCAGTTCTACCATCACATAAACTGCACATATAGTCCAGTTACTGTGGCATTTTCCCTTTAAATTTTTTATAACTGCACCGATTTATCTGAAATTTTTACAGTGGGTAGTAAATTACTCAAAAAACATAAGTTATATGGTGCCGATGTGTGCTTCTACCCCTGGGGTGGTTGGCACCCCATCTAGGGGGTTGAACTTTTTACACTCAAAATAACCCCGGGAATTGATAGAGAATAAAATTTTAAACAAAAAATGTTATATAAATTTTGTTCGCTAAATCAATACTTTTTGAGTTATACGCACTTGAAAAAGTAAACTTTTCGCAAAAAAGAACATGTTTTCCAATGATTTTGTACGAATAACTCAAAAACAAAGCGTTTTATTGAAAAATCTATAATGAACAAAAATAAAGCTTATAAAAAAACAAAGAGATTGTTTTATATGTGTTTTATAAGTACAATACTAAGCGATTTATAATTGTTTGAAAATGACTTTTTATTTTTGGGATACTATACTCGATGCATTTAACATCAAATATCGGAAAATGGACATATGTTTTGATAAAAACTCATACAACACTTTTTAAAGAGCTAGAAAAAACCTTTAAAATGAGCTATGTTAAAAGCCATTTCGCTTAAAATAAAGCGAAATACGAAGGAAAGAATTTGAATTACTCTAGCGTTTAAAAAAAAACGAGCAGTATAAGTAACACTATTTCGATCAGAATTGAAATTAAACGTATATCTTCTACAATTCATTTTATTTTAGTGTTATTTATAAGTTTTAAAAGTTTAGCCTGTTTAAAATGCGTATTTTTTGAAAAAATCATGTTTAACTTAAAAAATCTTTTTTTTTAATTATCTAAAAATTTACATTTTTTCAAAATAAATCTAAAACTATAAAAGATACGTGAAAAATGATTCCATACCAAAATGTAGTTTTTTTCTTAACAAAAATTTTGTTTTTTTTTATTTTTGTTGTAGCTCGAAAAATAATAGAGATATAGCCAATTGAAGTTTGAGATACAGCGGCAGACACACCTGTAATCAGCACTTTGGCCCTTTACTATTTAAAAAGAAAGAATTTTAACATATGTTAATCTACTTAGTCTTGTAGCTTTTGAAATTACCTTCAAAATATTTTTTTAATGGACACTGTAGCTTAAAAATTAACGGAGTTATTCTAAAAAAATTTTGGAGCATGTTATTTATATTTTGGAGCATCAACTTATTTTCTGTATATATAAATGCTTTATTCAAGTATATTCGAAAAACTGGTAACAGACACACTAACACTCAAACAAATATGTATATAATACATACATACATACATCTATAAATATATGTTATGTATATAATATAGGCACCTCTAAACTGAACATTTGCTTCAGAGAACTAACGAACACAGAGAAGCGACACTCCTTTGAAGTTGCGTGGGCAAGCCGCCAACGAGTGCCAATGACAGGAGTACTTCAGATCTCGAAGACATTTTAGAAGCTGGAAGATACTGTACAATTTTGCTGAATGGCCTTGCCAAAGACACCCACATGAACAAAATGAATAAGGTCGAAGATTATTCATCATTACTTGAACAAATGCGATACGAATCCTTTATTAAAGCCACAACTAAAAATAGTGCAGTTAAATTATCATCTCTTGTACCAACTGTAAGTGCCCTGGATGAGCATATCAAAAGAGTTTATTTACAAACTCAGATATGGCTTGGAAACAAAGAGATTGATATAACGGATTGGGGATGGTTCAAGAGTGATGATATTTTACAACCAATAAAAATGAAAAGTTCACCTGCACCAGAAGAACTATTGAAAATGATTTTTTGCAATTGCAAAAAGGGTTGCGCTCAGCGTGTGGCTGTCGTAGACTAGGTCTATTTTGCAATGCTACGTGTGGAACATGCTCTGGCGACAATTGTCAAAACTGTCCTGCAATAGACGAAGAGGTGGAGTTAGAACACGACGAGTAAATGAATCAATGTATGAATATACTCATGAATAAAAACATCATGAGTATACTTAATTTTTTTATTTAGACATTTACCAAAGGGGAATTTGTTTCGTGAGCATAGAGGTGGTTTTTAAGGGTTGAAAATAAGCAACCAATAAAAAAATATTTTATTGATAAGAAAGGAATTTTTGAATATAAATGTACATTAAAAACTTTTGAAGTTGTTTAAAAAGATTTTTTTATATATTTTGACATAGGGGGTAGTTTTTAAGGGTTGAAGTGTTGCAATCAACCAAAATTATTTTATATAAGCAGAGAATTACATTGTAGATGATATAAATGCACTACAAAAGCGTTTGAACCTGTTAAACGATTTTTTACAATTATTTTTATTAAAGAGGTGGTTTTTAAGATTATTTAAGGGTTGACAATGTACACAATATCTATTAATATAATTGACAATATTTCAATTACCTAATTTAACACGATTTAAATCCATAAAATGATTTAATATAAATGTTTTTCATTATTTTCAATAAGGGGTGATTTCACCCCTTAAAAATAAAAAGCTCACCTATCGCATATATAACTTTTGAAGAGGAAGGTAAGATAAGCCTAATTCCAAATTATTAGCAAAATCGATTCAGTTATAAAAAATTTAGAGGTATTGACCTCTTTACCTCCACAGTGACTGGAGTAATATCCGCATATTCTTAGCTACTGAATTGATAAAGCATATTATTAGTTTTTAACACGTTAACTGCCGATTTATTCTGGGTAGGTTTTCATCAAGAGCCGCTTACTGTTTTCATGATTCATTACATGCTGACCTGTAATTTTGTAGGTTCTGGTTTCATTTGTAACAGTTATTTTACCTACCGCCTAGGGTGTTACTATAGTGGGTTGAAATTTGGGGACAGAAATTACGGGGCTAGAAATAGGGTAAGCAAAACAAAACGTTTGCGAACGGATCGTGGATAACTTGAATGGCAAGGAGGCTGGAATGGGGTAACTACTAAAATGAAACAAAGGGGGAACTTACATGAGTCTTCTGGACAAACAAAACACAAGAAGTTTCTCAAGCTATTTAAAATAAGGATGCCGCTTAGAAGAATTTTCCTGCTGGATGAAAGAAAAGTCTCTTCCTTCCTAAAAACACAAAACGGAGTTGAAAACTTTTTTTAAAAGAAATAAACAAAATGGTTTAGGGAAAAAATTTAATATTTATTATTATCTCACCACAAATAGTTACAGACATAAATAATAACAATAAAATACAAAATATCAAAAACAAACTTAATATTTTACTATGGGTTTACAAACTCTTGAAGTTGCAGATACTATTACAATTGTTAATGGGCAATAATTTGTAACGAAAAAAATTAGAAATAAAAAATAGCTTTTTAAATGGAACTATGCACAGAGGTTAACTTAAAAAAAAACAAAACAAAAACAAGATTTCACTTATGATTAGGTATGTGTCAAATGTAAAAAAAAATAAAGCTAGCTGTCAGATGTTAATACTAAATTCTTAACTTTGGGAATAATTAATATGACAGCTAGGGCACACTCTAACATTTATAATTTTAATTATTACAATTTCTTAACCTGTTTTTAAAGCAAATAATAATAGAAAATGTCTATTTTTACTTTAAAAGTTCAACAAAAAAAAAGTTACCTGGATTTCACTAAATGTTATTTTTTTTCTTTATAAATTTCTGGGGTTGAACTGGACTTACACTGCAAATACAAACAAATGCATCTCCAAACTGCAAAGATAGTCTGAAATGGGTTAAGACAAACAAAATAAGGCTGGAAGTTGGGCACTGGACGCAAACTTTGAAACTTGGCTTCTTAAAAACTGGAATACAACTGGAACGCGACTGGACACAATGGAACCATGTGTTTATCCTTCAAAGTTGTTGTAAACGCCGTTTTACAATTATCTCAGATGAGAGACGACATAAAAATAAAAAACAGTGATTACTCTTTCATAACTGACATATTACCAGTGGCGGCCGGTCAGGGTCGGCAGGGTCGGCAGTGCCGACCCACACCTTTATAGATATTATAGTTTTTTTAATATTTAATTTAATCAGTATTTCAATAATTAATTGTGGCAGGTAATCAGTTGATGTCATTTGTTTTTGAAAAATAAAAAAATATCTGTGAGATAATAAAGACTAACGTTTATTCATGATTTTTAAAAGAATTCGACCAATTCGACCAGACTAAATTTTATTCATGGTTTTTAAAAGAATTCGTCCAATCTGAGCGTTAAGTGATCCCTGCGTAGACACTTTTCAAATTGATGATCCGATATCGGAGACATCCATCCGCCAGTGAATTCTTAAAAAGGCACGTTTTGAGTGTTCGGCAAGCCGATCCCAACCTTGACGATTTACTTGTAAAAATCAACGGAATATTAGTTGATTAGCAACCAAATATACATTTCTTTCCATATGAACTTAATTACCAAGTACGGCAAATTTAAATTTGCCGATGCTTCATTGGGATTGGTGATTGGTGATTGGTCGCAAACTGTACATTGCCAGCGCGGGATGAAATGTTATTTCATATAAGAACGTAAGTAGTAAAGTGAAGTGATATTCAGTGCACGAACTAACCTTTCTTGCTGTGATTAATTTTTATTTTCTAAAGTAATACTGTGATACGTTACGTCTGCCGTAAATAGTTAAAGGTTAAAGGGTTTTTTGACATATTAGAAGTTTTTTTTTAAATTAAAGTGTAAACAAATTCAGGTAAATTAACCTAAAAAATGCAAGCCATGGGAGAAACTGTAAGTATTGATAAGTCTGATATTGTAAATTATATTTTGCATAATGGGTTTTCATCTATTCCGTATGAAGAACAAATTGTTATTAAAAATAAGGGGCGTCCTTTGCCTAAAATGTCCCGGCTTATAAATATTAGTGCGGGTAAGGGAAGTAATAGATCATTTTCAGATAATTGGTACAGCAAGTACTCATGGCTTACCGGGAGTGAAATAAAAAACAAACTTTTCTGTTGGCCTTGCATTTTATTTTCGACAAATAGGGGCAAATATCAAAATCCGTGGTGTGAATCTGGTTACGATAATTTAAAGGAATTATTTAGGGCTTTACATAAACATCATATTTCGAAAGATCATACTTACAGCCAGATTAAATTAGATTTATTTGGAAAACAAAATATCTATGTTTCATTAGATAATGCCCAACGTGAAAATGCTATTAAACATAACGAAATTGTAAAAAATAACCACGCAGTTTTACGTCGTTTAATTGATATTGTAATTTTTTTAAGTTGTCAGGAATTATCTTTTAGGGGACACGAAGAATCGGAGCATTCGTTAAATCAAGGTAATTATAGAGAACTAATAAAAATGTTTAAGAAATACGATTTTAAATTTTCTAATTTACTTTCTGACTCGAAGACATTTAGCGGTGTATCTAAAACAATCCAAAATGAATTAATAGAATCAATTAGTTACATTTTGAGTAACTTTATTGAATCTGAGATTCAGGAAACCATTTGCTTTTCACTAGGAGTAGATGAAACTACCGACATATCATGTCATTCACAATTATCAATTGTTGTTCGATACACGTTACGTGGTAATATCTATGAGAGGTTTTTAGGTTTTACAGACGTGAGTAAAAGCCTAAGGCAGAATATATTTTTGGTGTTTTAAAGGACAGATTAAAATTTTTTGATATCAAAAATAAATTGGTAGGCAAACTTATGAGGGCGCTGCCGTGATGTCTGGTGAATTAAATGGTCTCCAGGCAAAAGTTAAAACTATTGCACCGCAAGCTTTATTTACTCACTGTCATGCGCATAGAATGAATTTAGTTTTGCAGGATACATGTAAAAAAATTAAAGAATGTCGTCTTTTTTTTGCCAGTTTAAGCGGATTTGCTTCATTTTTCTCAAGCTCGCCTAAACGGACTAATGTTTTAGAACGGTTTGTTTCGAAAAAAATGCCAACAGTTTGTCAGACGAGATGGAATTTTAAATCTCGGTTAGTTTTCACTGTAGCAGATTTTCGTGAACAGCTTTTGGAAGTTTTTGATTTTATTATTGAATGCGACGATTTTGAAAGTGATGATATCTCGATCCGTGAAGCAATCGGTTTGAAAACTTTATTAAATGATTACTCTTTTAACATACTTTTAAATATTTTTAAGAAAGTGTTTACCCAAACTGATTTGATATTCAATGTTGTTCAAAATCAGTTAACTGACATTATTCATTCCAAAAATAGAATAACAAGACTGGTGCAAAATCTCAGAGATTTTCGTAATGATAGTAATTTCCAGTATATACGCAGTGACGTTTTGGACTCAAAAAGCTCCAAAGAATTTCCAAGATATTTATTAGACAGGTTAATTAAAAATTATCCATCATTCTTTAATAAAATAAAATTAGAAAATGAATTAAAAGTTTTATATGCTGATCCAAATATTTTCGGAAGATGGGATAAGTTACAAGATATGTATAATTTTATATACTGTAATTCATTACAACAAACTGTTACCGAAATTAATAAATTATTGTCATTAATTCTCTCATTACCACCAACGTCTGCCTCAAATGAACGAGATTTCTCTTGTCAAGAAAGAGAGAATGTCAAGCTTGTCTCAAATGTCAATAGAAAAAAAACTTTTAAAATCTCTCCAAAACTCTAATAAATTTTACGATGACGTTATAACCCATTTTGCTACTTCCAAACAACGTAGACTAGATTTAATTTATAAACATGTTTAGGTTCTAAATTTATAGGAAAAAACAAAAAAGAAGACAACAAAAAATCTCCTATGATGATTGAAGTCTTTATTAGACGGTACACCTATCTGAGGAGACAAAAAATACCTTGCCGACCTTGTCTCTCAAGCCACGAGCCGCCACTGCATATTACATTGAGTATAATTCACTTTTTTCAACAAATTTGCCGGCTTCTTTTTGGACTAAACACACCGCCGTCTGCTCTCAACAAAATCTCTTCCAAAACTAATTAACTGCACATAAAACTTTACAATGCTACTATATTACACATTTTCCCGTGATAAAGGACGAAAAACAAAGAGACATTTACGAATTTGAAGAAAAATTCGGACAATAAAACTAAACGCCTTTAACAGCGGCCGACCATACCGAGAGTGAGTAATTTTTAACCAACTCGGTATAAACAAAACATATACGGTTAAATTCCTGTTTATTTGACGCGTATAATATCCTAAAGTGGCTCTCGATTAAAGAATACCGAAGAAATACTCATCTGTGATATATAAACAAACTTTAAAATGTGTTACTTACTTCTGCAGGATTATTGTTACGGTCAATTCGAACAGTTCCTGTGCAGTAAGTTGAAAATGCAAGCAAATTTTTGGCTAAAATCAAATCTGTTGTAAAAATTGTCCTTATAAACGCAATGGCCTACCTTTTATTTTCCCTTTTAAAAGATGCAAAACCACTTTATTACCATGTCTATTTCTACCTGAATCGTCAAACATTCCAGAATAAATTAAAAATTTTAAAATTAGAGCATTTGTTTCGCGCAACACATACAACTTGGTTTCATAATTATGCTTTTTGTTTTTTAAGTATTGTCTAAAATGAAGTCGTCCTCTATGTAACCATTGACTCATCTAAGCTCAAATTAAAAGCTTTAAAGATATAGACACCCTATCGGGACAAAAAAATCAAAGAACCAAGAACAAAATTAGAGAATTGATACCTCTAGTTACCTGCCTTTGCAATACAAAAGGCCCTGTTGTAGCGCCAGTGAAATAATCCAATATCCTAATCAATAAAAGTCAGAACGAGCGAGAGCGACGTCGGCGTCTAGCTAACGTTAGCTAGCGACGCGACAGCGCGTTATCGGCAAGGAACCTGTTAATACAGAAATAATGTATGCAAACACATAGAGATAATTCAATGTGATAAAAATGAAAGAAAAGAACATTAGTATTTTTGACAGTAGTAGATTATTTCAGTAGCAAATGACAATCACCCTATTTATTCTCAAAGAGACCCTGTCATTTTCATCCCACACTAAGTTAATAAAATTTGAAAAATTAAGAGATATTCATTTTGCTTTTCGTATGGTAGCTTATTCAGACAGTATCTTTCAAAAATACCATATTTTTGATGGTGGTCATTGTGAATAATTACTTTAGGTTTGAATAGTTATCTTTCTGCAAATTTTCGCTTTTTTTTTAATTTTTTAAGATACTTCGTTAATTTAATTAACTAATCAGAGTTATGTATGTTAATGTACAGGAAAAAAAGAAAAGGCCCCCAGTGCCCAGCACTTCCCAGAGACTTGATCACGGCAGCGATCAAACAACTAACGGAAGGTGGGGTGCTAAGAATCCCTGGGTAAGACCCGGCTGCCACAAGATGACAATTTGGCTATGCTCCTACAATATTCGAACACTGACGGACGACAATAGATTCCCAGAAATAGAAAGTGAACTAAAGGATATAAAATGGGATATCCTTGGTATATGCGAGACCAGAAGAAAAAGTGATGAGTATATAATACTAAAAAATGGCACACATTTTATGCATAAAGGTGGCGAATACACGGGAGTGGGATTCTTGGTAAAACAAAGCCTCACACAGTGTACCGAAGAATTCAAACCCATATCAGACAGAGTAGCATATCTCATCATCAGGATTAATAAAAGAACCACTCTAAAAGTGATCCAAGTATACGCTCCGACCAAAAGCCACGACGATGAAGAAATAGAAATATTTTATGATGAAATAAGAACAGCTATAGATACAAATAAAGCAAATTACGAAATACTATTAGGAGATTTTAATGCTAAATTGGGCAAAAAAGAGGAAGATTACGAACATTTAATTGGCTATGGCTATGGCTACGGGAAAAGAAACGATAGAGGAGAAATGCTTCTCAATTTCATGAATGAACATAACATGTACTCAATGAACTCCTTTTTCAATAAAAAACCAAGCAGAAAATGGACATGGATGAGCCCCGATAAAAAGACAAAGAATGAAATAGATTATATCTTAACGAAGAATAGAAACCTAGTAGAAGACGTATCAGTATTAAATCAGTTTGACCTAGGAAGCGATCATAGACTAATAAGAACCAAACTAATAATTAACAAAAAACTAGAAAGAAAAAGAATACATGAAAAAAGATACAAATGGACATCTGAAGAAATCAAAAATAGTGAATTTAATAAAAAGATAGCGCATGCATTAAATCAAGTTAGCATGCAGCAGATAAACTCCAATGATATTGATGATTTGAATAACCTTATTACCGAAACAGTGAATAAAAGCCTTCTGCAACTGAAAAAACCAAAAACAACATACAATGAATTAGACAAAGAAATATTACAACAAATAAAAAGAAGGAAGATCTTAAATAAATCTAACAAAAGGGGAACCGACGAATATAGAGAACTTAATAGGCAGATTAGAAAAGGAATCAGACAACAAAAAAGAAAAGAAAACGAAAAACTAATATCAACAACTATTGAAAAAAATAAGAGTATGAAATGCCTCAGACCGACACTAGGACGACGTCAGATGATATCATTAATGGGAAAAGACGAAAATGAAATCACAACTAGAGAAAACATACTGACACGAATAGAAGAATTTTACACAGAACTTTACAGAACACATCAACAAGATGATGAGATGAGACCAGCACGGAAATTAATAAAAAATGTTGGATCAGAAATAATGCCAAAAGTAACAATTTCAGAGGTAACTACAGCATTGGAAAACATGAAGAAAAATAAAGCTGCAGGAGAAGATAGTATTACCACAGATATGATATTAGAAGGAGGTAAGGAACTAATTGCAATTGTAACTAAGCTTGTGGACAGTTGTTTACATCAGGGCAAAGTCCCTAAGAGCTGGAACAACTCTAAAGTAATCTTATTACACAAGAAAGGTGATAGTCGAAAATTGGAAAACTACAGACCCATAAGCCTACTGTCACACCTGTTTAAAATACTCACCAAAGTTATAACTACTCGACTAACAAGGAAATTAGACGAATACCAACCATATGAACAGGCAGGTTTTAGAAAAGGCTATTCAACTTCCGATCACCTGTTAACCACAAAAATATTAATAGAAAAATGTAACGAATACAAGTTTCCAGTTTTCCTAGCATTTGTAGACTACGAAAAAGCTTTCGATACCATAGAACACACGGCCGTAATAAACGCAATGCAAAATTGTAGAATAGACAGCAGAAATATTAACTTAATAAAAGAAACTATGAACCAAGCTACAGCTACATACTACCTAAATGAAAATGAACACACGAACCCTGTACCATTAAACAGGGGAGTCAAACAGGGAGATACTTTATCACCCAAACTGTTCACCTTAGTTTTGGAGGACGTTTTTAAAAACCTAAATTGGAAATATAAGGGAATAAACATCAATGGCCGCTACCTCAGTAATCTACGATTTGCAGATGACATAATCCTGATAGCTACTGACCTACAAGAAATGCAAACCATGCTTTTAGAACTACATACCGAATCTTCTAAAATAGGACTGAAAATGAATTTAAACAAAACAAAAGTCATGCACTCCGAAGACACCGTGACAATAATAAACGATAAAGTTATAGAAAAAGTTGAAGAATATATATACTTAGGACAAAAAATAATACTAAATAGGGAAATTCAAACTGAAGAAATAAAAAGAAGAAGAAAGTTAGCTTGGGCAGCATTCGGTAAACTGAACTATATACTCAGAAATCAACAAATTCAATTACATCTTAGTTCTAAAGTTTTTGATGCATGCATTATTCCGATATTAACTTATGTGGCACAAACATGGACAATCACAAAAAAGAATATGAATATACTTAGAGTCACTCAACACGCGATGGAAAGAGCAATGCTAGGTATATCACTTAAGGAGAAGAAAACAAACACATGGATAAGACAGAAAACCAAAGTCACCGATGTGGTGCAAAAATCATTAAAGTTGAAATGGGAATACGCTGGACATGTAGCTAGGAGCGATCTAAACAAATGGCACAGATCGATTTTAACCTGGAGACCATACCAACACAAAAGACCCAGAGGCAGACCTCCTATGAGATGGACAGATGATCTGAAAAGGGCGGCCGGGAAAAATTGGCTACAAGTAGCGTACAATAAAAAACAATGGAAAGGAAGACTTGAAATGTTCAGATGTGGACGTGAATGGCTAGACGAAGAAGAATCACAGTTATGTATTTTTTGTGGACCATTTTCATTTATCAGGTAATATGAACTATACTAAAATTATCTTTATAATTTGCATTTTCTATTTATCTAAGTGTTTTTATAATAATCTAATTTGTTATAGAGTTACCTTCATTTGTAGAGAAGTCAATAATTAGATCAAAAACTAATAAAACACAAATATCAATTCAGAATAAAATAGGTAACTAGCTTGCTTGGATGACAGAAACTAACTGAGCGGCTGAGGCTGAGCGCTAACTGTGGTTGTGGTGTCACTCGCTAAGCAGCAGCGCTATACATGATACAATGAAAAGAAGATATGACATTGCGCAGGTGGGTCGGGTTATGTGACGTCAGGCTGTGAGTAGAGTAGAGTAAAAAGAATAGTGAATTAAATTATTGTTATTAACGTATGGACCTTTATTATTTGGCTTGGATTTTTTTTTCACAAAAAAAACTATGTTTTAATATTTGTTTCAAAAATATTTCTGTTCTTTATATTAACATATTTTAATATTTTTATTTAACTATTAAAAGCAATTCACCAAATATGGATGCATTTATTCAAGAATATGAAGAAGTTGATAAAAAATCATGCATAATAGAATCAATCACAAACTTTAATGCCTTAATTAATAATTTAATACAACATCTTAATATTCATCATCATTTTGGCTTTACAACCCTGTGTGAGTCCTAGAATCCCCAAGAATTTTTCTCCAGTCGTCCCTATCCATCGCCTTCCTCCGCCAAGCACGTATTTCCATATTTCTCATATCTTGGTCTATGTTATCTAGGAATCTTGTTCTGGGTCTTCCTCTTCTTCTTTGACCAATAGGTCTATCAAGGAGCGTTTTTCTAGCTGGGTCGGTTTGCTCCATCCGCATTACATGGCCTACCCACCTCAGACGTCCTATCTTTATGTGTTTTACGATATCTGGTTCCTGGTATATCCTATAGAGTTCGAAGTTGTATCGTCTTCTCCAGACACCATTTTCATTTACCGCTCCATAGATGCGCCTTAGTATTTTTCTTTCGAAACATCCTAACATGTTTTCATTGCTTTTTGTTAAAGTCCAGGTTTCTGAACCATATGTTAGGACTGGGCGTATTATTGTTTTGTAGAGTTTTACTTTTGTATTTCTTGATATAACTGTAGATTTAAAAAGGAGATTAAGCCCAAAATAGCATCTATTAGCCGTGCAAATTCTGCGGTTTATCTCTGCGGTAGTGTCATTTTCAGTATTGACGAGCGTTCCCAGGTATACAAATTCGTTAACTACATCTTAATATTATGCATATGAATATAAGAAGCTGATAACAAAATTTTGATGTCTTTGTAATTTTTTTATCTGAACTTGAGAGAGATTTCGATTTTGTAATTTTAACGGAAACTTTTAAACAAAATAATTTGAATTTGTTTCAAATTGAGGGTTATAGATTAATATACAATTCAGGAACATTTATCAAAAACGATGGTGTGTGATAATGTCAGTATGGATTTCAAGAAGAAAAATTCACTGAAGATGCAATCTGTGCTCTAACAACTAACATCTACAAAGCTCTTGGTAATTCAAGACCAGTTTTTTGTAGATTTGTAGATTTATCAAAGGCATTTGACATTGTTTCACATAAAATATTGCTAACTTAACTTAAAAAATATGGTATTAGAGGGCTTGCATATAATATCCTAGAAATTTATCTTCTAAACAGGCAACAACATGTTTATATAGATGGAGAAATTAATAAGGGAAGAATTATATCTTATGGAGTCCCGCAGGGAACAAACTTAGGACCAATCCTCTTCAATGTCTACAGCAATGTTATATTCAGACTGAATATTACAGGTAAGATAATGAGCTTTGCAGATGACACAGCTATTTTCTATGATACAAATACGAGGGGTAATTTAAAACAAAAAGACTTTGCTACAATTCAGAAATGGTTTTAGTTTCATAAGCTCACCGTAAATGTAGATAAAATGTAGATATGTAAGTAACCTCCCAAATCTTGGCGCATTAAAAGTCATTGCAAAAATGAAATTCCATATAAATACGAAATTAAATATCTAGGTATAATAATTGATAAACATTTACGTTAGAATTCTCAAGCAAATAATATAGTATGTAAATTAAGAGGGCTACTATCAAGATTTAAATTTTTAAAACAATTTTTAGGAATAACTCATTTAAGAATTCTTTATTATGCACTTATACAATCTCAACTTACCTATGCCGTTTTAGGATGGGTGGAATACGGAATAATTACTTGCATTCTCTAAACATTATTTAGAAATGGCTAATTAGAATTATTTATGGGAAAATTTTAAAATATTCTAGCGAGCTGTTACATAATGAAAGTCAATTTTTAACTGTACGTAAATTATTTTGTAACAAAGCCCTTATACATATACATGAAAAAAAGATAATAATACACTTTACAATCATTCCCAACAAACTCGATACTCAAGGAATAATGCAATTTTACCTAAACGTAATAAATCCATACTCCAGAGATCTGTTGGTTAGATAGGGCCCAAATTTTACAATTGTCTACCAGAAAATTTAAAACAAATTAAAAATTATAAAAAAACATAGATATAAATATAAAATTAGACAATAAATTAAAAATAAAACAACACAATTCTATGAAGAACTAATTTATGGACAATAGTAATAAATAATAAATATCTAAATAGACTGATTAAAAAATACGTTTCTTGAATTTACTGCAATTATTATCACGTACTTACATTTGTGTACTCACAGTTGTGTCACATGTTATATTAAAATTAAAATAATGTATTTATTGAAAGTACACATATGTAACCTACTATTTAAATGTATACAATTGTTAAATATTTCTTTGTTTGACTATATATTTTTGACTATATATTTCCTACTATAAAAGTAGCACCCCTCACGCACAAGGGGTGCTACTTTTATATTAGCTCTACTTCAGTGAGTTTTTATGTTTAACTAGTATTTAATATGCTTTTTGTTTCTTGTAATCTATGTAAACTTCTAGATAATCGTTATTATTATTATTATTAAAATACCTTTACCCACAAATGTTTAATGAATAATTTATATGTTTTAGTGTTTTCTTATTATTCAGTAAAATGTATAGATACATAGATATTATATTCATCTTTAGATTTGAATAGTCCTTAGGCTGTGTTACCATTAAATATAAAATTAACATATAAGAGATCTTGATCTAATAAAAAATAACTGATAGGCTTTATTACTACAGCAGCTTTAACACAGCTGTTTTATCATGTAACACATTACAATTTAATTATTAACTTTATTTCAATGTAGCTAAGGACGAGTATTATATAGAATAATTAGATGTATCTTGCCTAGTAATGAAAAATGATGTTTTTAATTGATTTCTGATATTAGACATGTTCTCAATAATTATATTTAATCATACTAAACAAAACAGCATCTCTAGAAAGTTTCACATTTGATATTAAAAGCTTAAATCCTCAAACCACATAGCATAGCAATGCATTAGAAATTTAAAAGATCTCACCACCTGACGTCATGCGCAAACCTGAACTAAATTTGGAACCATCGAGTTAGAATCTATGGAGAGGGCATCACGTGATTAAAAACGACCTCACTTCGGCCATATTGTTAAGATTGTTTTGACACTTTTGACAGATCGTATATGTTTGTTTACGTTTGTTGTTTTTCGAATATTTTTAGTTTTATAATACTTTTATAGAAACTGTAATAATATATTGAGATAGTGCATAATAATGGTTTCTTGTTCTCAACGTAGTTGCAGTAGCAGAAGCAACGTTAATAAAAAATCTTCAGGAATAACGTTCTACAGGTTAGTATACAAATATGTAAATAAAGTAATGGCCCGTACTTCAGAGAATAAATTAATAGTATTTGACTGTATTAATTTATCTTTATGTATAATATATCGTGTTTTTAGTGTTTACCGCGGGATAAATAAATCATAGTTTATTAAAAATGTATTGCACTTTTTTAGATTATGATTAAATCTTCTGAATAACTAGTCATATTTTTATAGTAGTTTTAATATTATTGAGTCCGGCCATGATCCCACCGCCATATTGGTATCATCGTTAGCCACGCCTACCTACGCCGTTTTTAATACACACGTTAATATGCTCATAGCTTCTATATAGATTCTAACTCGATGTTTAGAACGCTACGTATCATATGTTTCTTTCATTGTATCATGAGCACTATACACTATACAGTGACGTGTTTGTGGTTTAACTAAAAATAAAACCAAAACCCACTGTGTCGGTATTGCCCCGTATGTCGGGATTTCCCCGGTCTACCCTAAAGATTTATTATTCATTAATTAAAGATGAATATTTGTTATGAATTATTTGCTGCACTTAATAAAAAAACTAAAATGTTAACATTTTACCAATTTATATTAAATAATGGTATTAAATAAAATTAAGTTACATTTATATTTTTTTTTCTACTTGGAGCTCTCACAATTCATACAATTTCAGAATTTAAAATAAAAATTTTACCGAAAAAACGTTTTGCCGAAACTTGAATTCAAAGTATACCACTAAATTTAGTTTTTCATCCTCTTTTCAAATACAGAACTCATTTTTTAAAATCTAATGTGCAGGGTGTTGTTTTTGTGTCGGAATATGTTTTAATCTGACCTGGATTCTTATAATTATAAATAAATTAATCGATTGGATACCTTAAAGAATATTCGCGGGCCAAATATAAAGAAAATATACAGTGTGTTTAAAAAGTTATGAACTAAGTACTGAGTTGGCAAAATAGATAAAACACCAAGTATATTTGTTACTGATGAAATAAGACCCATTCAATATGGGCTTTTGAGATCGCCAAAGTGTCCCCTTTTTCAGTTAATGTATGTTTACCCAAATAAACACCCTATATATATATATATATATATATATATATATATATATATATATATATATACACTGTTCTGTGTATATATATGTATATATACACCTTGTATGTTTTGTAAATTGTGTCAATATCACCACAAGACTTCATTTAATAATTTAGAAATATCCACGGTCAAGTATGGTGATTAAACCATCCTGCTGAAACCAAATATCATGAAAATTGTTACCAACAACATTCCATATTACTGGAATTACTTAATTTCTCAACAAATATAAATATTTTTGGATATCTAAATTGCCCTCTTTAAAAAATGGACCAATTATAGTATCATTGATAATACCTGCCCAAATATTAACTTTTAAAGGTCTTTGCGTGTTGTTTTTCCGTATTCATCTGGGATTGGTATCATTACAATATCTGCAGGTATGGCGATTGACATTACTATTTAACATGAACGTAGTTTCATCGGAAAAAACTGTCTTATCTGTAAAACGAGGGTCGATATCTACCTTTTGGATAATGGTTTCACAAATTTTCATTATTCGATCAAAATCTTCATCAGATAATTCTTGAACCAGAATTCTTCTAATGCAGTTTTTCGAATGGATGCGTAAGGTTTTTCTACAAAAGTTTGCTAACGTCCATTTCTTTATGAGTTACTGTCTTGCACTGGTAGGATAGTTTTGGGCGATTTTTAGTTGAACTCCTTTCTTCAAGAAGTTTCACAATTCTCCTAACTGCAGTTTTAGTAACTAGATTACAATTTGGATACTTATTATTAAATAACTGAGCTGTTGATCCTAACTTCTCAGACGATCGCCGTAACCTCTTATCATAAGAATCTTTATTATTTCCTATTCGGTAAACATATTGAAATTTTAAAGGTACCTAAGGAACCTTTAAACTCTATTGACAATAAGTATTGGGCCGAAAATAGTACCTATACCCCAGTCGATAAATAAAAAAAGCTGAAAAAATCTTATACAGATATTTTAAGGTTCCAAAAGGTATTGTATGAGGGGTAGCTGATGAAAAATCGGTGAAGACGTACAGCTGATTTTGCTTTGTGTTTTTTTTAACAATCTTAAAAAGTGACATGGTTTTTTGCCAATAAAAAGTTTATTATACATTATAAAGAAAAATGTTTAAAACAAAAGTTGTAGATCATAATAAGTTCTTTATTTTGAGAGTTTCCAAAATAAAATACATAAACAATTGACCGAGATAATTTTTGTTTCTCGGCATAACCTTCTATAAAATGGATCTTCATTTATGATTTGGCCAATACTTAGCTCTTAATGTTAATAAATACTCTTCTTCTCATGGCGCCGTTTCCTTTCGAAGGTTGGCGATCCAAATGGCAATTGTAGTTTTGGAAACTGCTGCGCGAAAGATTTCTGCGGATGAGCGGTCGAACCATCTCCTCAGGTCTTTCAGCCACGAGTTCTGGCGTCTTCCTACTAATCTTTTGCCCTGTACTTTTCCTTCCAGTATGACTTGAAGTAATTGGTATCTTTCGCCTCTCAACACATGACCCAAGTATTGCATTTTCCTCTCTTTAATTATTCTTAGTAATTCTTTTTGTTTACACATGCGACGAAGTACCTCAACATTAGTAACTCTTTGTACCCATGGAATTCTCAACATTCGTCTGTATACATACATCTCAAAGGCATCTATTCTTTTTTCTATTTCAGAGTCCATTGTCCAACTTTCACAGCCATACAGTAAGACAGAAAAAACGTAACATCTGACCATTCATGCTCATAAATGTTTTCCTTGCTTGTTCGATTCTTGATAGGATTTCTTTTTTTTTTTATTACACTGACTATTGATATTTGCTCCCAAATATTTTATGGAATTTATCTGTTCTATTATTTGACCCTTGGCATATACATATACGTTTATTGGTGTCTTTGAAAGTACTAAAGTTTTAGTTTTGGAAACGTTTAGATGTAAACCGAACATTTCGCTGTGGTGAACTACCGCATTTATTATATTTTATAGTTCTTGTGCGTTGCTTGCTATTAAGACGGTATCATCAGCATATCTGATGTTGTCTATGCTGATTCCGTTAATTAAACCGTAGCGGTGATAAGACGCAACCCTGTCTCACTCCTCTTCGGATTTGTATATCTTCGGATGTTGTGTGCTCTATTTCAATTGTTGCCGTTTGGAGTCAGTATAGTTCTGAGATAATTCGCAAGTCTTGTTCGTCAACTCCAGTTGTTCTCAGAATTTCGATCATCTTTTGATGGTTGACGTAGTCAAATGCTTTTCGATAGTCAATAAAACATGCATGCACATCTACATTCATGTCTCTGCATCGTCGCGTTAACATATTTAAAGCAAAAAGAGCCTCTCGTGTTCCCAATCCGTTTCGAAATCCGAATTGAGTGTCACTCATCTGGAACTCGCACTTCATGTAAATTCGTGTATGGATAATTCTGAAAAAAGTTTTAAGGACATGAGACATCAAGCTTAATATTCGATAATCATCGCATTGTGAGGAATTCGATTTTTTTGGTAATGCTACGAATGTTGATTTTAGCCAGTCTAATGGTATTTTACCTGTGTCATATTTATATCTTATTGAATAGTGCTGTTATTAAGTCTAGGCTTTTACTTTCGTTATCTGCAATTAGTTTTAGTATTTCGACATTGATATTGTCTGGACCGGTGGCTTTTCCATCTTTCTGAGATTTTACTACGTGGATCACTTCTTCTTTGGTTATTTCTGGGCCTTTTTCATTTATTCGATTATCTGTGGATAGTGGAGAACAAGGTATATCGTCGTCAAAAAGAGTTTGTATGTATTCTTTCCATCTCTCTAGTTTGTCTTTTATACCCATAATTATTTCGTTATTATTATTTTTTAATATTGTTGCTTGTCTCTTTTTGTGTCTATCTGTCATTTCTTTTACTTTTTTATGAATATTAAAGATGTCGTATTTTTCCTGAAGTTGTTCGATTTCTAGGCATTTTGTTGACATCCAGTTTTCTTTCTCCTCCCTGCACTTTTTTCTAATGATTTTGTTGATTCGCTTGTATTCTATTGGGCTTGTTTTATGTTTTCGTCTTAGGTCCATGAGGTCCATGATCTCTTGCGTTATCCATTCTTGTTTTTTGTTGTGTTTTATGAACCCGATGTCTTCTTCTTGTATCTTTGTTATTTTTGTTTTTAGAGCAGTCCATGTTACTTCAATGTCTGTCTGTACCAAGTTTTCGATCGTTTTTATTTCTTCCTCAAGCTTGATACTTATTTCTTTTTTCTGTTCAGGGTTCTTCAGTTGTGAGATGTCTATTTTTTTTGTCACTGTTTTCTTTTTGACTTTGAGAAATCTTTTTAATCTAAAATCCATTATAACTGGATTGTGATCGCTATGTATATCAGCTCCAGGGTATGTTTTCGTAGATTGTATGTACTTCTTAAAGGTGTTATTGAGCAAAATGAAGTCAATTTGATTTCTAACAATTCTGTCTTTTCTGTCTGCAGGTGATTTCCATGTGTATAGCCTTCTAGGATGTTGTTTGAAGAAGGTATTGGCAATTAACAGATTGTTTTCTACGCAGAATTGTACAAGTCTATCTCCTCTATTATTTCTGGTACCTAGACCGTATGCTCCTATGTGGTCTCCTTCCGCACTACGACCAATTTTAGCGTTAAAGTCACCCATGATCATCGTTATCTCACCTCTTTTTGTCAGTCTCATTATTTCATCTATGTTGTTATAAAATTTTTCGATTTCTTCGTCTGACTTGTCACTTGTTGGAGCATAGACCTAAATAATATTAAGTTTTGTGTGAGTTGTTTGTAATTTCAACATTGCTACTCTATCATTTAGAGAGATGAAGTCTGTGACTGATTGACCAATTTTGTTCGACACTAATATAGCAGTTCCATATTGATGTTCTGGGTCGGTTCCACCTGAATAGTAAATGTATCCATGTTTTGTTTTTTGTACTCCTGATCCAGGCCATCTTACTTCACTCATCCCCAAGATGTCTATTTTCAGTCTTACCATCTCGGCTTCAGTGTTTACCAGTTTCCCGGACATAAATAAGCTGCGTACGTTCCAGGTGGCGATGCGTATTATTGGGTCGTATATTTGTATTCTCTGTCCACTTTCTTGGGTAGTTGACGGGGGGATTCTTCGCACCCTCTCCCCATTTAAGGGGTGCCCCGGACTGAGATACATTTTCTTTTTCTCGTCTGCCATTTAGATTTGTGGAAAATTTAATGGGGTGGTTTTCTCGTTGCCTTCCCCATCGCAGTACCACAATTTAAACTGATCCAGTCATGCTTGTGGTAATCCAGTTTGAAGACGGTCCAGGATCATTTCCTCTACGCCTTGAACTGGTACTGATGATCGCTGCTGCTCTTCACCAGGGAGGGATAGGAAGAAGGAAACTAGATTTTGGAAGGATACAGGAATGGGACATGATTTCTCTCAGTAAGGAATTGAGAGCAAAGCATAGCTCGCGTGGGCAGGGACGCTTCCCTGAAGTAGACCTATTTTCCACTAGGATCGTAGAAAAGTTACTACCCGCTACCCGTAATAAATACTGGAAATATGATTTTTAGAAAAAAAAAATGCTGTCTTGTTTCCTATTGGTCATAGGTTTTATTTTGTTTTGGAACGGAAAAAATGTCAAAGTTATTATAAAATTGTTTGTAAGCTAAAAAGTCAGTCTTTTTTCAAACTGTTTTTTAATGACAAATTTATTAAAATATTGAAGTTTTTTTTTAATATGCCTTAATAATGTCACCTTATAGAATTGATTTCGATTTACAGAATACCTCTAGGGTGAGTGTCTGGGTAAGAACTGTTGTTTAAATTATCGCTCTTTGGGATAAACAAATTGAATAACTTATAAACTCTTCAGTCTTCAAAAACAAATTTATATACATTTATAAATTACTGCAAAATTAAGGGTCTTTTGCAACTATCTTATGTAATTCGTATAAGTGAATTCCTTATGTTTTTTAATTTAGAAACTCATAAATTAAAGAAAATTGTAAGGTCTACAATTATTATTTAAACCATTTTTCTCTAACTTCATAACAAACGTTTTATATTCAAAAATGACTTTTACTTCTTGATTGTTTAAAACAAAAACAAAATCAGCTGTACGTCTTCACGGATTTTTGATCAGTTACCCTTCTTATACCTTTTAGAACCTTCAGCATAAGGTTTTTACGTGAAATCAATAATGTTTTCCCAGATAGACTGGTGTACTACTGAAACAGACGTCCAGGAGCCCAACAGTAGTTAAACCAGTTATTTTATTACCAGTTAATTAGATTAAGTACATAGAGTTTGTTTATTTTTATTTTTATTTTACACGTTTAAAATAATATTATTGTCACAATAATAAAGAATAAATGTATTTAATTTGACATTTTAATCATTCAAAACATTAAATAAGAAATGACAGAAAAAGTTCCTAATAGTATATTTACCTCAGATAATTTGTTACCTAACTTCTGATCAAGTAAAGTTAGGACTGACTATCTGGTTAACAGTTTTATTTTTAATTTAAAATATTATAAAAAATTGTATATGAATTACAATTACAGAATAACAATGCCAATTACTTTCCAGGTCATTGGCGGCGTTGGTCGTTTATCATTACATTTCTCTTTTCTGGGAAACTTCTGCGATTAACTGATCAATCATTTCGATTTGGGCTGGCTGTAGGTAATTTGGATCCAAAAAGCAATTTAGAAATCCTTTTTCTCTTTTTTACCAGAAAAGCAAAAATAAATATCACAAGAAACATTATTAAAGCTAAACTGGTGGTCCTGAGTCCTGTTGGAATGTGTGGAAGAAGATCCAGTATTTCTGTTGGCTGAAAGTGGCCTTGGGCGTCTGGAATTTAAAATTTTTCAATTTGAGTCTTATGTTCTGGTAACAATTTTATCGGGACAATTTCTTTTTCTTGAATCTTTATTGCATGTACTATTCCTAATAGTATTACTTTATTGGTTTCTTGAAAAAGTTTTCTGTGACTAAAACTTTAGTACAATTTTGGACATTTGGTATCGAGCATCTGGATTTCATTAATTTTGTACAAATTACATATTCAGCATGTCCATTTATTGTTGGCATAAAAATGTGTGGGTATTAACATCATAATGTGATCTGTAGGTATTAGGGATAGGATAAATTATATAGGTAAGTGATACAAACAAGGGCTTTAGATGCTTCTATAAGTTCATAAGGATGATTGTCATTGATTAGAAAGGCGTTTCTTGAATAAGTTCGAAGAAGATTTTCTTTCAAATTTTTGAGTTCATTTAATATAAATAATGCAATATTTGGAATGTACAAATGGAACAAAGCGACAGTTCTGATAAGTTTAATTAACCCTTTGCGTCCAAGTTGTTCCAATAAAGTACCACAATTATGTTAGTTTTTTATCGTGGTCTTCACTCTATGTACAGATTGAACGAATTTAAAACGGAACATACGAAATCAATGTATTTCGGCTCAACTCCGCTCTAGGTGGTTGGCCAACAAAAGGTTGTTAAATAATTATATTATAAAAATCCAATACTTCAGAGGGCTGCTGGATTCTGAATTCATTCAAGAACAAGTCAAAACTCCACCCAAATAGGTTGCCTAGAATCACTGTGAAAACTAGACTACACAAGCAGTTATTATGCTGTCAAACCACTTATCGCTTCCTTATAGTCCAAGAGATAGAGCCGAAATTTTGAACTGATCAGTAATATGACATTTCTCTATTGGAATATATTCATTGTAACTGGGTTAACACTTTGCCTTACAGGCGGACGCCCCTCGTGGTACAGGGGGTGGCTATACAGGGAAGAAGTAATTTTTTTCAGAAAAATTAACGATCGATAATATGGCTGAAAATTTGCCCAGAGTAAGATCTTGGTATAACCAGACGAAATCCCAAAGGGCGGACGCGAGAGTGGATACATAAGGGGTGGCGGACAGGGGTGAAATTGAAATTTTTTGAGGAAAAATTAACGATAAGTAATATGTCCGCCATTTTCATGGCTCATTATTTAGCCCCTAAAAACTCTAAATCCAAAAGGGCGGACAGCTGGGTTGGTACAGAGAGCCATAAAACGGGGTCAAATGTACCACTTGCCTGCGCATTTTAGGTCTCAGTAACAATTTTCAAACTGATTTTATAATAATATTTTTATACCGATTGATTTGAAAATTTGTATGCTCACTTCTGTTACTATTCTGAGAAGCGTCAAGTAGAGTTTTCCTCAAAATTTTCCAAAAAAATTTCCGTAAATGAAAATTTTCGTAATTTTTTGATGTACAATCTAATTTATAAAATCCTTTCGATTTTCTGTAAGTTATACCATGATTTTTTTCCAAAAATTTTCAAACGATTTTTCCGATAAGAAAAAAAAATTAGAAAAACTTTTCTAAAACATTTGATAAAACTCTACGTCATCGTCTGAATCTTTTATAGAATATTTTGTAGTTTTAAAATGATATTATGATAATGTTTTTTTTTCAAACTAAAGTCATATTTACTTTACAAATCACATTTTTTTCTTAAATATAAATATTTTACGAATTAATTTTTAATTGAATAAATATTTGATATTTGATATTTTATTAAATTAAAGTAATTTTATAATGTTAACTATTAAATATTTTCTATTTTTTTATTATTTCTATTTATCAATAGGTAAAATTCAATTTGTAGAATTCCTTTAACATTTTACAAATAATTTTTAATAAAAATCAATTTAATAGTGGAATTATCAATTTTTTAAGTTTTGAAATTTACTTTGTACTTATATATTTTCAATATTTTTTTTAACTTTCAAATTGATTGAATTTTTTTTTCATTAGTTAATTATAATTTTACAAATTCTGTTTGGACATTAATTTTGCATCATTATTATTTTAAAATATTAAAATAATAATGATGCGCGTTCCATTTAGATCAGTAATTCTAGACGCATGCGCTAAATGTAATAAATATCAAGATGCTTTTATCCAACTTGGTGAAACTGACTTCGATTGTAATGAAGTTTTTGAAACCTTAGAAACTTTCATATGTCACTTATATGGAACAGGACTAACGAGAACAATTCCAAAAAGAAAAGTAAACGATGTCAGATTTTCACTATTTAACCGGCAGTATAAGTTGCATGATATGAACGAGCCTTTAAAAAAAAAACTAAAAAATTTCGATGCTTCAAGCTTACCACCATGTCAAGATGAATTACACCAACATCTACTGCGAGCCCATTATATTTCAAATATTTGGACAAATGCTCATAAAAAAGTACCAACAGAATTGATTGTTGAAGAACATGGTTGGGAGTTTGAAGATGAATCATATAAATTCAAATGGTTTAGTGGACCTCAGATGCCAGAATCAATTCGAGAAGTAGTGATTGAAAATGAAGCAGATAATGAATGTGATATTATTGAACGTGAAAGTGACGAAGATGATGAATGTGATGACATCAGTGAGAGTGAGAAAAATGACGAAATTTTTAAAGTTTTTCAAAATTTTTTTTTCTTATCGGAAAAATCGTTTGAAAATTTTTGGAAAAATTCATGGTATAACTGACAGAAAATCGAAAGGATTCTACAAATTAGATTTTACCTCAAAAAATTACGAAAATTTTCATTTACGGAAATTTTTTTTGAAAATTTTGAGGAAAACTCTACTTGACTCTTTTCAGAATAGTAACAGAAGTGAGCATACAAATTTTCAAATCAATCGGTATGAAAATATCATAATAAAATCAGTTTGAAAATTGTTACCGAGACCTAAAATGCGCAGGCAAGTGGTACATTTGACCCCGTTTTATGGCTCTCTGTACTAACCCAGCTGTCCGCTCTTTTGGATTTAGAGTTTTTAGGGGCTAAATAATGAGCCATGAAAATGGCGGACATATTACTTATCGTTAATTTTTCCCCAAAAAATTGCAATTTCATCCCTGTCCGCCACCCCTTATGTATCCACTCTCGCGTCCGCCCTTTGGAATTTCGTCTAGTTATACCAAGATCTTACTCTGGGCAAATTTTCAGCCATATTATCGATCGTTCATTTTTCCGAAAAAAATTACAACTTCATCCCTGTATAGCCAACCCCTGTACCACGAGGGGCGTCCGCCTGTAAGGCAAAGTCTTAACCCAGTTACAATGAATATATTCCAATAGAGAAATATCATATTACTGATCAGTTCAAAATTTTGGCTCTATCTCTCCGACTATTAAGCAAGCTTCTCTTTCCTTTAAAGGAGACATATAGTTGAACGATATTTTATACAATGTCTATCACCGGGTATGGATTAATTTTTGTCCAAGTTTTATATTCGTCCACTATTTCAAATGCAGTTCAAACAGACATATATTAAATTGTATGTTCCGTTTTAAATTCGTTCAATCTGTATAAGCGCCAGCCGGAACCTCAATATCATCGTTCGGTCACAGTTCTTTTTATGTACCATAAGTATATGGCTATGTTCGGTGTTGCAACCTATCCCGTCTCCGTTCGAGGTTAGAATCTAGCATAATCTTGTAAAACGTGTTTAGCAGACTGTTCATAACTGTTTAGTTTTAGGTGACAATTTTGTTACTATTTGTTTATTTGATGTATAATTAGCTGCTTTAGTCAAACTTTTTAAATGGCAAGTTTTGTAAATTTTCTTTTGTACTAATGATTATAAATTAGACACATTGATAAAAAATTTAAAAATATTTTATACATTTCGAAAAATTAAATATTTTTCTTTTGGTTTCTTACGGGACCACTAGGTTATTATCATTTTTTATATTTTCTTTGGTTTTAGAAAGACTGCATTTTGACGGTACGAAGCTGTCTTCTGACGACGGATATATTTTAGTAGCTGATCTGCCATCTGACAGTGGGCCATATACTTCAGATGCAATATCTTAAGAAAACTTGACGACGACATAGAATTAAAGTTTTTATAATACGAAAAAAGTGATCACGTTGTAGGTGATGTTCAGTTGAAGAGAGATGACTCAGATCTGGAAGACTAGGCGCTGCCAACTGCACGTCAAGTAACTTGGATGAAAACGTCATTATATGATCCGTCTAAAATTCAAAATTTTACACAACACAGTGGTCCAAATGTTTCCGATGATGTAGGTATACCGCTAGAAATGTTATTGTACTTGTTTCTGACAAATTTGTTTGAGATAATTATATTTGAAACCCAGTGTTAAGCTACACAGCAATATGGGGATCGTTATATTCCAACAACATATGAAGAATTGAAATGTTTATTTGGGGTTAATCTTATGATGAGGCTAGCACGTAAATGTAGTTATAAAGACTATTGATCTGCAAAATTTAAAATGAGAGATCTGTTCATCTCATCTTCCATTTCTCGTGACCGATTCGGTTGGTACTGGCAAATTTGCACATAAATGATAATTTCATTCAACCTAAAAAAGGTAAAGCAGGATATGATAAACTGTATAAAATATGACCGTTGATAGACATTTTTTTATCTGAAACACTTCTAAAGTGTTATTTTTCGTCCCAAAATCAAGCCATTGACGAGTCACTGGTAAAATTTAAAGGACGAATAGGAGCTCGTCAATACATGCCACAAAAGCCGATCAAACGCGCATACAAAATTTGGATAGGAGCAGACCAGTCATGATATGTGTCACAGTTTCAAATGTATACCGGAAAGGTTGACAATAAAGCTGAAACTAAACCTGGATCCCGTGTCGTGAAAGATCTTACCCGCTCTCCTGTAGGGAAGCATCATAGAGTATATTTTGATAATTTTTTTAATGGCGTAGAACTACAGCAAGATTTACTAAATAGTGTATATGTGCTTTTGGAACTGTAAGAGAGGACGAAAAATGGAGCCTAAGGACTTAAAACTCGAGAAATTCCTGATAAAAGGCGATACCGACTGGCGAATAATTAAAGAAGTGCTGTTATATTTGCAATTAAAAGATACAAAACTTGTTCGTTTTGCAACTTTCACAATCTTGAAGATTTATGTACAGTTAAAAGTTAAAAGAGTGGGCAGAAAATCTAAAAAACGGTGGCACAGATTATTTTGGCATTTCTGAGATTTAGCTGTTGTCAAAGCTTTTTTATATTAATAAACTGCGTTTTTATATTAATAAATAAAATGTCGAGAACTAATCTCAGAAGACTACGGCCTAACAGCCCGAACAAACAGTTTAACTTTTTTATATTGTTCAAAAACTGGTTCAATGAAGGTAAAACTTTGAATTTGAAAGAATTTAGATTTGCTGTAGCTATTGAATTAATTGGGGCTAATCCAGAACTACCACATAGAGGAAGAAAGAGTACTAAACTAAAGCCATCCCGAATAGATATAAACCTGTAGTTTCGTATAAAAGACTATACATTGCCAGTCCATGGCATAAAGGTTCGATGTGCAAATTGCAGTACGAGAGCAGAACCCCATCGAACTAGATGACGTTGCTCGACACAAAGTAGGTCTTTGCTTAACAGAAAAGTCAAATTGTTTTTTTAAATTCCATCAAAAGTAACTTTTTTACTTCTTTTTTTTTATTTTTGTATTGTTGTCATTCCCTAGTGGTCCCATATAAGCAACACCTGTTTTTTGTTTTATAATAAACAAAAATAACATTAAAACAAAATAACAAATTTGTTATCTTTATTTGCATTATTTATTCAAAACCAAACCGAAAATATTTAAAAATAATTAAATCTGTCCACAAAGGGTTAAGGATTCGTTAATGTTTTGAAGCTTAATTATTTCATTACGTCAAAATCGGCAGATAATTTTTTAACTTCAGATATAAGCACAAATCCATTATTATTTGGTTTAGAAGTTTATCAAATCTCGTATCAATTGACTGTCCAAATGAGATTTGATTTTGTTTTTTTATGATTTCATTTTCGTTAAGTTCGATAGCTGTAATGTGTCTTTTTAATATATGTAAGTCTGAGCTCTCGGAATTACCTGTTACCTGTTACATTTGGAAAAAAATGTTATTAATCATTTTAGAGATGGCGTGAGAAGGGCACGTTTGACTCTTGTTGTCAGGCAATAATAGAACCGTTAGTTTCCTCGTTAAAGCAAGACATACAGCAAAAATTAGCTAGTTATTTATCATTTTTGCACTGACCGTTTTTCGGTCATGTTTGGGGGGGCGGACACCCTTACCGCCCCATATATGGCGTCAGAGAATATTATTTCCTTTTATTATTCACTGAAATCAAGCCATTCAATAAATATGGCAAGAGTATGTATCATTTTTGCACATGTCGTGAAACGGTCATGTTCATGGTCATGAAAAAGGTTGGTGATTTTTTTCGTCTAGAGTACGTCTTCCTTTTCGACTGTTATAATAAACATGGGAAGTTTTTTTTTGTCTGCTTCTCTGGATATAATTTTGGTGAAATTAATTGTTTGAATGTCATATTCTTGCTCCAGATTTGCTTGAATATCTTTAGCAGCAGTGTTTGAGGGTAATACTCTCTAAACTAATTTTGGCTTTACATCTTCCTCAAGCGGGCATGCAATCCACTGTATTTTTACTGATTTGGAATATTCTTCCAGAGTGACACACATTTTTCTATACTCGTCAGGGTTCTTTGCTTGTATTAATGTCTCCCTGGCATTTCTAGAGATCTTGTTTGTAGTGAAAATCTTTACTTTTTCGGCTACTTTTTATTTACAATTTAATTTAATTACAAACAATTTTTTTTTCAGACGATTCTGAATAATTATGGTTCGTAAGGTCAACTACGACACCTTTGCAAGTACATACATAGTACATACATTGTACAACTAGAGGAGGGGATGTAACTTTTGCAAAATTGATCAGGACCAGATACTAGAAAGATGGGCAGAAAACTTTGAGGAGAGGTTGCAAGCAGCAGAAATCCAGCTCGAAGACATTAAAGATGAAAGAGAGGAGAATAACATCTTAACAGCGGAAAATGTGATCAAAGCAATGAAAAAATTAACAGAAAACAAAGCTCCTGGAACAGATGGCATGCCTTCTGAGCTTTTAAAACGGCGCAAAAAACCTAAAATATGATCTTTATATGTAAGCTGGTAGAATTGATTCGGAAGCAGGTATCTGAAAATTACAGAGGAATTAGCCTCCTAAAAGTAACTTATAAAATATTGGCCTACATTATTTACAATCGATTATCAGGATATTGTAAAAACATAATAGGCAAATGCCAGTGTCGGTTTTGCAAAGAAAAAGCAACGATCCATCAAATATTCCTTCTAAGACAAGCTTTGGAAAAACATATATGAGTATGGAATTGATACTCACCATCTGTTTGTAGATTTTAGATGTGTCTATGATAGAGTAGAAAGAAATGCAGAGAGATTTGGGTGAGACGTGAGATATATCTATGTTCAAGATACAATATAAGTTGAAAAAAATCATTTCTTTATTTATAAAAGATATAGGTACTACTTATTAACAAAATATATTTTAATGGAATAATCCTACTTAAACTAATATCGATTGTAATCGTTACAGCCAATTTAATCAAATTAACAAATACATTTTTATTCGTATTTTTTATTCCACTACTATTTATTTTGAAGATTACTATATAACTGCAAATTTAAAATGTAGATTTTAGATGTCGCTACTAACACTCTTGAAATAAAACACCATCAGTGGACACAGCTTATACATTATGTTATATGCACAAATTATAGTGCGTAGATCGCGTAGATACACTCACATTCACATTAGAGCATAGAATAAGAAACAATGATTTCTTATTCTGTGGTGTAGGTGGCCATTCTGATCTAAGGTGACAAACACAAGACCTACGTGACTACAAGCACGGTGTTGGAAAATACTAAAATTCGATTTAATGTCAGATTTTTCATAGTAGTATCTATTTTGTTTTTTCACTGCTGGCACTCTTAATTTATATCAATAATTTAACATAATGTTTACTTGATTTTTTTACCAATTTATATATTTGGTTGGACAGAACAAAGAAGTGCTAGTAATAAATACATGAATTTTAAAGTGTCTCTTTTCATAAAACAGGATTATGTATAAATGTAATATCATTGTAATATCATGTTTGACATAATAGCTGTCATTTAATATTATTTAATGCTAAAATAAAAATTCACTCTGTGGAACTAAAATGATTGCACGCCAATGTTCATCAAAGCAGTACTCGCTATGAATGATGATACAATCGAAGATTTTTATAATCGACTAAGGAGTTATCGATCATAATTTAGTTTGGTAATGAAGTGACTGAAACCTAACAGATTTTAACACAAAATAATTATGTTGTACATTCACTTTTATAATAATAGCTATTATACAAGAACATGAAAACTAAAGACATACAACTCCATTCTCTATATCCAATATTAATAAAGCAATAGTTACAAATATTACAAAAATGGATCTTCAGGTCTTACAAAAAAGACAAAGATCCTTTTAAAAATTTTCAGATTATAGAAATAGTGTTGCTATTGTAATAATACAGTCTAAATATTTATAAAAACTATTCTATTAAATTTTCTTAAATTGTTATGTCTTAATAAATATTTATTTAAATAAAGATTCCACCATATACTGAAAAAATGAACTTGTATCGATTCTTTGAATAATCCAGCAATCGATTGTTTTCCGTTCGAGTAATTCGAGGATTGAGATTGACTGCTTGACTGCTATTGGTACATGATTTGCCCGGTTATAAGCATGGCGGTAAGCGTGGATAATAACTATTTTTGTGCTGTTTATCATCTGTGGTAATCTTTTGTTAAGAATATCGTGTTATTCGTAATATTTAACTTTTTGGTGGAAATAGTGTTTGAATAATGTGAAATACGTAATTTCGCAATTTAAAACATCAAAGAAAACAAGGGACGTCTTTTGATAGTGCAAACTATGGCGTCGAATGAAGAAGGAGGTAATGATGATGAAAATAAAGATTATTTGGAAAAACAATCCTCCTGTGAATCAGTACTGGAGTCTTCTAAGTGCCCAAAGTGTGTATCATCACAAAATAAGTGTTCGTGTAGTGTGACTTCCCAAAACTTTGAAGATGACAATCTAAATAGCCTGAACAGTAAGTAATATTTGTAAACACAAGCTAATATTCATATTTCCCACCCAAATTATTCCCACTTTTTCAATTGAATATGTAGCATTACTATGTTCGTTACTTTTATAATGAATTATAGTTAGATGTAGTGAAATAAGCAATTTATTTTTCTACTTAGGGTTGGGATTTTTAAGTTTACCCTTCTGTAACTAATAAACATCAAAACTACTTTGTTTAAAATGTTTTGATAACTTCACTGTATTAGTTTTTTATTAAATCTGATATGTATCAGAAATCCTAATTTTTTGGATATTAGCTTTTAAGAAAACAAGTATTTATCCATTAAGGGGATGGAGTTCACAAGGTAGTGTAGTGTGGATGATTTTATATCATTTAACAGTCATCTATTAACAACACAGTATATACCCTGTTGATGATAACTTTTAGTTTTCTTTGTTTATATAATCAATTCCATCATTAGTATTGTGAGTCTTCTTGTTTCTAGATTACAGTGATAATAGGGGTATCATTTTACTTGTTTTCTTTTATCACACAATCCCACTTTTGTAGGTATATTCTCTTTCAACACTTTTTATTATTATATGTACTTGTTTTGATATGTTCCCAAATTTCAACATTTATTTCTATAGCTTTTAGTGTTTAAGAGGGTTTTATTTTTATTGTGATATGCATTACATTAACTAGCAAACTAATTTTGGTAGCTTTTTGGCAGATAATAATTGACTGTAATGTATAGAAAGGAATCATACACAGACATGGACTCAAAATCTCCTATAAACTAAACATAGTTTTATATTTTGACATCAGAAATGATTTACCTTTATTGCTGAATTACCTTCAATAATCAAGTAGCTTTATGTTTCTAAAACAAAATATTTCCACCTTTCTTATCTTTGGATTCTCTTAATTTTCATTCCCTAGATTCTAGATATTCAAAGCTGGCACCATTATATTTGTTTATTAAATGCAACATATGATTTATAATATATTTACTTACAATTAAAATAAGTAAAATCTACATGTATTTTGTATATTGGCTGTGAGACAGTGAACAAAACAAATTGAGAAACGATTCTCCTTAAAAAGTCCAAGTATTTGACAGTTTGTTCATAAACAGTAGTTATTTTTGTGAAAAGCAATCTGAAGTAACTATTTCTTCAAGAATAAATAAAGAAAGGAGGCCAAAGAACTGCATCTATAAAATACTTTGGGAATACAACATGTTAGAGAAACTTCAAGACCACTAAGTGTAGGGATAAACAAGCATGAATCATAATAATATATCAAAAACAGAAAATTCAACATATATCTCAGATATGCAAATATGTCTCAGAGAATGAACACAGAATACAATAAAAAGATGCATCAATAGTCATAAATAATAAGACAGAAGAAGAGAAAAAACCAAAGCAAGGCCTTATCTTACTTGATGAAGAAAAATATGTAGCAAACCCATCAACGGAATGTAGATGAATCAAATAAATCTTTTCAACGTGTGACATAAAAATATTCAAAGTCATTTTGGTTAAAGTCCAGAGAATGTTCTGATTAAGTTAACTACAAAGAAATTTCAGTAAAACACAAATTTGCATTTGTGGTATTGCCATGTCCTTATTATGTATATGATTTATGTCTCAAATATGCTTTGCAACTGTAAATTTTCATTATGTTATTTTATGTAATCTGGTGGTTTTAATTTTTTTTTAATTCATATAAAACTCGAATGAATGAATATTTGTTTTTTTCGATATTAGTTGCAGTTAGTTATTAGAAAAAAATTTTGTAATTGTCCTTTGGTAGATTAGCGAATAAATTTGGCAATAGTGTCAAAACCTTCAAAACACTAGTTGCCAGATTACAACAGATGTTCAGCAGATTTCAATTTTATGACAATTTCCTTATCATTTTAAAAATATATATTAAAATCATTACAGCAGAATTTAACTTATTCACTTTCTAACTTTAGTATTTATAGTGATTTATATATTATTTTTCGTGTTATTTTACCATTTTATGTTTTCCATGTTTAATTAAATTAATTAATATTATGTCGCATGTTTTTTTGTGATTTATTATAGGTACGTGGCAACACTGCCAAATACAAAATTTCCTTTATTTGTAGCTAATTTAATCAGAACATTCTCTAGACTTTAACTGTCATTTTAAATGTTTATAAGTTAAAAGTCATCACTTTTTTCAAACTGTTTTTTTAATAACAATTTTGATAAAATGTTGAATTTTTTTTAATATATCTTAAAATTGAAGCCTCAAAGAATCAATTGTGATCTGCTAAATACCTCTAGAGTCACTGTTTGGGCAAGTACAGTTGTTTAAATAATCACTCTCTGGGATAAACAATTTGAATAACTTACAAACTATTTGGTCAATCTAGTTGATATTTAGCACACTTAAATAACTCATTAATTGTCATAATTTCAAGTGGTTATATTACATGTCATTATGCAAAAAACAAAGTTTTTAACATTTATAAAGTACTGCAAAAATAATATTTTTTTGCAATTACTTTGGTCAATTGTTTATGTATTTTAATTTAGAAAAACTTTTATTTGAACTGTTTTTCTCTAAAGTGTATAAGAAACGTTCTTATACATCGAAATCATATACCTTTTAGAACCATCAAAATCCTCTGTAAGGTTTTTTTTACTGGCGTAAAAACATTCCATGACGATTTGAGAGTATATTTTGAGACTGGAAAATATGGTAGCTTCAATCAGTTACTGTCTGAGGTCATTATTTTTGATTTTTTTAAGAATGATGCCTGCTCATTTTGAAAGACTTGCTTAAAGTTGGTCCCATTATATCAAAGCATGATACCAAATTCAGAAAAGCAATTAGTGTAAAAGAACAACTTGTTGTAATTCCACTGTAGTACTGAATTATTCTGCCATTTCCCTATAAGCGTTACATTTTTTAATATGTCCTTATAAATTGCATTTTTAACATCCCATAATTCATAACTCACAAGTTTACATTGATGTGAATTAATTAATTGTTCCACATTAACTTTCACTCTTATTATCTTTATCTTTTTATTTTATTTTTTTATCTTTTTTATCAGTTATCTTGTAACATGACACAAGTTAAAAAGTAGATTAGCATCCAACTTTTTGCAATAAGTCTGACACAAATGTTATGCAATAAGTGTCACATTGGAATAATTTACTTGTGCCTAAAAACTGTTATGGCATGAATATCGAAAAATTTATTAGTTAGGTGTGCGAACACAAATGTTTGTGGAATCAGAGTGATTCAGTTAACATACCAGAGACTACCAAAACAAATAATGGCGGGAATTCAAATTTGTCTCTTTGTAAGTATACACTAGTGGACAAAACTCTTAGTTTTGTTATCAGTATTCCTCGTTTTCACAAGGCTTATGTTATTTGTAAGTTTATCTATAATTTTATTGCATCATTTTATGCTTCTACTTAATATTTAACATCTATTTTATGAGAAAAATTCCTCTAAAAATTTAAAAATAAATAAAACAACAGCCATTAGCTATTAGTAGATATATTTAAAAAACATGGTACAATGGTTATTATCAAGAAAATTAGTATTTGGTGGGATAACCTTTGTTTGTTAGGACAGACTCGAGTCTGCAAGGCATGGAGTACATGAGACGAGCCAAATCTTGTGGTGTAATAACTCTAAACCATTTTTAAATAATGGCTTCTATCACTTATCTCTCGTTACTTGGGTTTCTGCATGATACTAACACTTTCAGCCTTGACCATAAAATTTCGATTGTATTTAGATCGTACTATTTCCAGGCCAAGGCAGGACAGAAACATCATGGTTTCTTAACCATTCCATGGAAGTCTTAGCCATATGACAAGGAGCTCCATCCTGCTGGAAGATGCATCATTGGGCATCCTCTTCCAACAAATCTCTGATAGTCAGTAGCAGTTTTACTTGCAGTATCTCTTCCTGATATTTTTTTGCATTAATATTGCCCTCTATTAATGCTAAACGTCCAACTCCATTAGTGGTCATACAAGCCCATACCATGACACTCACAGGATGCTTCATAGTGACACTGGGGCAAAAGGTCTTCCCCCAGTTGGCGGCAAACAAACTTCACTCCGTTACTCCCAAAGATCGAGATTCTGGTTTCATCACTCCAAATTACCTTACTCCACTGTTCTGTCCACACTCTGTGTGCCAAGGCCCACAGACCAATTTTGTCTCTGTTTTTTGTTCAAAAACTGCTTCTTTCTAGGAGTTCTTCAACTTTCTTCTGATAGTGTGGTCCGATATTTTTAAGCCAGTTGATTTGACAATAGCATTAATTTCTTTTGCGGAAGTCGGCATATTCTACGCCCATCGAATTGACTAACTTTCGGTTTTCTCCCTGTTCTTTTTGCTGATTTTGTCGTTCCAGCGTTATGATAATGTTTACAAACTTTCATTACACCTGATTTTGTGGCACCACCACCCAATTTGTTTTGCTATTTCTTGATATGTGTAACCTTCTCGAAGAATAATTGCCTTGGCTCTCTTTCCTGGCGACATGTCAACACGTTTTTGGTTTCTTGGTGCCATTTTCGTTGAATCAACATTGATGTATTCCTCTGCAACAATTAAACAATATTACCTTAGTAACAACTACCTGAAGTCACTAGTAAACACTGGAAGTCGCACAAAACTGTACTAAACGCTTCCAATTGGGTCGTTGACTGACTAGCAAAACTCTGACGCAATACAGTATTGCGTCAATTTTCGGCTTTTTTCGCTTGAATCTGTTCCCACTATTTATTGAATAATTATGCTAATATATATAGAATGAAAAATACATAAAATATTAAGCAGAAATATAAAACAATAAAATCAAAATGTAATTGTACTGATAAACTACATAAATTACAATCATAAGACGATTGTTGCTGGAAAAGCGATAATTTTTGCAAAGTTTCCAGAGTTTTGGCCACTACTTAGTGTATTTCACTCACCCACTAGGTTCTGCAATGGTGATAAAGACAAACTTTTCGATTCAGAAGAAAATTTTCTACAAGATACCATATTTTATATCGTTAAAAAGTTGAATTAATTTAATTGTGTCTGATAACCACGTGGCGTATAATTGTCCATGCGCGAAACATGGAAACTCCAAGTTGATTTTGATTGGCTTGCGATTTGTGTATCGTCACTGCAAAAGCCGAACACACGAGAAATTGTAGACGTTTAAAATCAAATTGAAGTCCTTTGGAATCATCAGTATACCCGGGATCAAAACATCCTCTCCTTTGTTTTGTCCCTTGATGATCTTTGTCTCAATGACATTATTCATTAGCTTTTTCACAGTCAAAGTCGTTCTATTGCGTAATCGAGGTTGATTAATGTTATGCAGTATAATGACAACTAATCCTTCTTTTAGGGAGTCGAGGTAATTCCAAGACCATCGACATTCTGTATATTTTGCCGCAAATACTACTCATTGGTTATTGAACCGTTGATCTCTTGTGAACCATTGTATATTCTTCCCAAACGATTAATTTTCATCACTGTAAAATCTTCGCCATTGAGCTGTTCAGAATGTGCAGTTCATTCGCCATCTAATAAAGTTGCAGCTATTTCAGATGAATTCAACGCTAGGGCTACTTAATTTTGCGATCTGATCCTAGCCAATAATACGGAAATTAGGAATGTTTTTCCCATCTCTTCCAGAACATAAAAGAAGTAAATTTTTCACCCCCCCTTTTTTTTTGGAGGTGAGTATCTTTCTAAAGAGATCTGGAAAGAGAACCTAGGTACTGTTGGATGCATCAGAAGTATATAGTTCGAGGACCTACTAACAAAACTCACTTTCTCTTCCAGAAGCGCACCCGGAACTTTTCTTGGCGACGTAACTTCTGGCGCACTACCGCGGTCCCCAGAGTACACGGTAACGAAGTAGAGTCTTCAGTATAGGGCCTCGAAGATAACTAAAGGTCTCAAGGGCCATTCTCGTTATATAATGTCTCGTACTATGCTTTAGCGGTAAGATGATGGGTATAAAAAACAAACATATGATTAGATAAAGTGCCGAAGAACATATTTTACTGTTAAATATTAATACTCTGCATTTATAAATTTTCTTAGAAAGATTAATGGTGCGTTCAGAAATTTTCCCAGAAATATATTATCAAGCTACATAAAAAACTATGCCTTGATAATAAAATAAAGTAAATAAGAGACCAAACAATTATTGAATGAATTACTACCTACAGGTCTTTTAATATTCCTAGTCTAAGACTGTCTATATTCCTTGTTCAATATTTATGTGTGCTTCTGAACGCACCCTATTTGACAGGTACACATTGTTTGTATGGGAAAATTATTGTTTTACTATTTTTCTTACAATTTCATCCTATTTTCTCGAGTTTTAGTGAGACTAAGAAACGACATTAGATATAAATTTGAAAAGCGAAAGACAAAAAAAATACAGGCTAAATGTTAAATATGAATTAGATGTGGAAGATATACACTAGTTACTTATTTTATTTTAATTTGATTGATTGTTTAATCATTCATAAAATTTAAAATAATAAGAGATAAAAAGTTAATGGATTTAAAAAATAAAAAACTTCTCCCCGGCGGAGATTCGAATTCTGTTCATTCGTGTGAAACAAAAAAATTAAATAGACGTGAAGGTAGCCACGGTTATAAAGAAGCTAAATCCGTCATTTCACAAACAACATGGGTCAGAAATTATAGTTTTGTTAATCGTAAAAAACTGTAGTTGTAGGAAAAAATGCTTTAAAATAATTGTTGAAGTAATATTTCACAATCCTATACATTACACATTTTTTTGTAATTTTTTTTTCTTAATTCATATTATGGCTTTTAGAAAAGTGACATGTTTCAGAAAAGAAATTAAAAAAATAATTTTTTTTAAATGTCAATTAATCATCATTAATTGCATCAGTAGTACTAACGAAAGTAGAAATCTCACTACAGTATGATTCCGGTTTTGACTGGCACAGCTGTCAGAGAATGTGTACAGCAGTAGTCACTTCAGACTTGATATGTTTAATACATGAGATATGAAGTAACTCCATTGGGACCCTTTTGGGTGTGACCCTCTTGGTAGGTGTAAAACATACCTTGATTTTTTTGCATATTGTGAATTCCAAAGGCGTTGTGGGTTAGTTGACGTAAATAAAAAGTCTCCTGTACGGGAATAAGTGTAAGTTGAAGATTTTGCATGTAGTCAAACATCAGGCCACATACACTGGCATATGTACTGCATATCTTTGAAACTTGTGCCATTTTATTGTAGAATTTCTTTGCCCGTTTTTTATGTACAGATAATTCCGCAACGGCCACTTGTTTTGCTGTCTCGTTTAAGGATGGACTCTTAATTTTTATCTTTAATTGCTCACATTCACAGCAGGTGTCTACCTGTAGACGTTCAAAAGATATAGAAAAATGTTTAAATAAAATTTACTTCACTAAATTATCATTATTAGGAAATTTGGCACAAAATAGTCTAAGCAATGCTTCTCTTTCCCTGTGTAATGTGCAATTTTAGTGGGAAAACTCCCAATATGTCTTAATCTGTTTTTTGGTGTGGTGCTTTTCCTTGCACATGAAGCTTAGACATTCTTCGAATTCGTTCATGACTCATAGTGTGAATTCCATGTCTGTAAACTTAGTATATCCATTTTATAAGGCGAAATTCAGACCAACACTATAATTTATTGCTAATTTATTATGGAAAGAAAAAATTTATTGCTGTAGACGTTTCCGAGAAACAGTGGGTATGCTAACTTTATGGTAAAGCAAGCATAGCCATAGCTATATCTCCGCAAGGAAAAGGGATACAGGGCTGATCGTGGCCGCATATTTTATTGCCAATTAATTGCTGTTGATTAATATATTAAGCAATTCCCAAAAGCTACTCCATCATCCCCTAGTTTAAAATACACCCCCGGAAAATCGAGATATCGGCCAAAAAGCGATCCGCAAGGAATTGATTTCTAATTTATTGCCAAAGTTTTACGCCAAGAGACAATTTTTTTCTGCAACCGTTTCCGAGAAACAATGATTATGCTAATTTTAGGGTAAAGCTAGCATAGCCATAGCTATATCTCTGCAAGGAAAAGGAGTACAGGGCCCATCTTGGCGGCATATTTTATTGCTAATTAATGTCTGTTGATTGGTATATTAACCAATTGCCAAAAACTATCCCATCATCCCCTAGCTCAAAGCATACCCCCGGAAACACTGAGCTACCAGCCTCAAAAAAAAGCGAACCGCAAGGAATTGGTTGCTAATTTATTGCCAAACGATGGAAGTAGAAAAGAAGTAGAAAAATAAAAAATTATTCCTGTAGCCGTTTCCAAGAAACAATGGTTATGCTAACTTTACGGTAGCTAGCAAAGCCATAGCTATATCTCAGCAAGGAAAAGGCGGCATATTTTATTGCTAATTAATTGCTATTGATTGATACATTAACCAAGCCTTAAAAACTACCCCATCATCCCCTAGTGCACAAGTTACCTACGGGAAAATCGGGATATCGGCCAAAAACGTTGAAAGTAGATAAGTGCACAAGCTTATCAAAAATAAGTCCCTAATATCAAATTCGTAAGAAACCACGAGCCATCTTGGAGATTGTGTTTAAATAATATTTTCAAACAAATTTAAAAAATTAATTTTTCTCCCGGGACAAAGTTTTTTGAGTCATTCTGAACAAAAAAGGTCCGTAGTAACTTTTCCCAAAGTTTATCGTTGTCGTGTTATAATTAGCGTTTGAAATTTTGAAAAAACTCTTTTTTTTTAAACTCACTAAAAAATGATAATTTTTGAAGTTAGAAAGTATGTAAAGTTAAAATATGCATGTACAAGATTCTGATGTGTTTCTCAAAATGATTTTATTGCTACACCCTTGTTTTTGATTGTTAATATTGCGTAAGGCGCGTCCTGACTTAGTAACAATACATTTTACAACAATTTTATTCAGCATGTTACCGAAATTCTACTAAAAATCAACATGTTGTGTGGTATTCAAGTTATTTGTTACCCGTCGGTGAGCGGTAAAGATGAAAGGATGTTGGCAACATCTTCAGTTGCATTATAGGCCGGAAGCGAGTGAATGCGGGCCATATTTTTTGTGATTTGTTTTGATGTTTTTTTAAGTTTTGTGGAAAAATGGAGTGGTCAAAAGAAGCAACTATGCATTTAATGGACCGTGGAAGTGATGACGTAGATTTTATTGACATCTGTCAGTTTCACTTTCCAAACAAACCTTGTTTAGTGTGGATAATTTGTATTTTTCGTTATTTTTTCATTTTTTTACAGAATCTTTCCGCTTTTTGCAATATTTAAGTATTCTAATAGTTACTAAAACATTTTTACAAGGTTGTGTAAATCATAAAGCATGTTGTTTTATAAAAATAACAACAAAATGCATGTATCAATAAAGTAAGGTTAGAATGTCTTTAATTTAAACTTTTAAACTATATTTCATAGAAATAGAACACGGAATTATGATGGTATTATCGTAAAAAACACTATAAAAGAAAAAGCAGCAGAGGAAGCAAAATGTTAACTTTATAGAAATTAAAAAGTCTTGAGATTGGGCATTTCAACTTTTGTTTGGAAAGTAATTGACAGTTGTGACGTCACACTTCCACTGTCCATTGATCTATGTAGAGACAATAGCGTGTTATGGGATTGTTGTCACAAAGATTATAAAAATCGGCAAATTAAGAGTGATGCATTTACCCAGATAGCGACAACGATAGAAATACAAAATTATACAACAGAAAAAAATTAAAAGCATAATAGGATGTTATTAGAAACATGTTGCCAACAAGTTTCGGTAATATGTTACTAAGTGAGAAGTGAGAACGGGCCTCGAGGCGTATCGCTGGCACACTATATGTTGTGTCTCTCTCGCACTAATTCCGAGTATATGTATAATATACGTTTTAACAAAGAAAATAAGCACCGGATTATTGAGATACATTCAGTCAAATTATCTGGACCGGCCTTAGAAATTAGCTCGTTTTTCAAAAAATCTTACAGACAAATTAAATTTCGCAAAAATAAGTTACGGCCAAAATAATGAGTTTGGTGTTTTGATTATTTATTTAAAAATATTTCCACTAAAAAATTGATGAATCCCTAGATGAGAGTCTTTTTGCATTATCTCATACTGTACATTTCAACCCCCGTCAAACCCGTCTATACAGTTATGACGAAAAAATTCTTATTTTTTACTAACTTAATTGGTGTATAAGTATAACTGGAAAATGTTACATTTTAAAGTGAATTTAATGAATAAGCAATGATGTACTTTTAATGTAACAAGTTTATTTATTGTTAATTATATAAACATAGGTATTAATAAAAAATATCCATTAATCAATTATCTTCACTTATAACCATAAAATATTTATATTTGCATGAGTTTAAATTACTTCCTTTTGATTTGCAATTTTTATGGCAATTACAACTCTTACCATTTTTTTATTTCTAGTGGTTTTCCAACAAAATAATGTTATCAATTACTATTTTTTTTATATATATCTAACTATTTTCACCTCAGCCTGAAAGGAAACAATATATGATTTTGGTTGGCGATCTCAAATAATTATTCATAGAGTAAATACCGATGTTTTTATTCTTGCTGTGCATTTTTGGAATTTCTTCAAATCACACAATTGTTAGGGAATATTTTTTGACATTCCTAACCAGAATCTAAAGAACGTTAGTTTGTCACGTTGCAGCTGAAAGTTTGTCACCAAAAATCTGTGAAATATTACCAGCAAATTAGTAATTAATTCCTACCGGTTCAGTTTTCTGGTTTCAACGTTTTTGTCTGGTATAGTCGGTTCACAATTTGTTGATAGCTCACTACAAGTTTAACCCTAATTAGAAAACTGAAATACAGAGAGGATAGGTAATACGATATAATAGTAAAAACCAACCTAAAACTGACGGTTTAAGACGTTTTCGACTAACCCACCTTATATCTGAAGGAATACAATACCTTATAATCCTATTACGGGGGTATTTTGAATGGTTAGAGATGAACGACCAGTGTCGTAGAGTATATGATTGAAACATTTATTTGAACTAAATAAATATATTTTTTAAATTGTACTTATGTAAATTGTATTTTTTAATAAAACTTATTTATTTTATTCAAAAATAAAAAGTTTATTGCCATTTGTAAAAGATACATTTATTTAATTAAGGAAAAAGGCGCCAAATGTCGCCTGACAAAATTTCCAATGTGTTTTAAATGTATCCATTATTTTCGAATCCGGAGAAAACTAATAAATATTTTTGAAAAATTTAAACGCAGAATGAAAGATTACATTATTACTCAGGGCAGAAAGTCCCTGAAAACTTCTACAATGTTTATTTTAATATGTTATGTAACAGGGGTGAAAATAAAAGAGAAAATATAGTATAATTTTTAATTGAAAATATTGCATGCAAAAGAAACTTTTTATTTATTCTAAAAAATATTTCATTCTGCCTTTAAATTTTTCAAAAATGCTGTTTAGTTTTCTCAGGATTTGAAAAAAAAATGGATACATTTAAAACACATTGAACATTTTGGCAGGCGACATTTTGCGCCTTTCCCCTTTAATACCTTACGATTACAACTATTATTACTTACCTTATATAATTACGATTAGAAAACTATTCTAAATAGGATCAACTTCGGAATCCGAGTCATCTTGAGGGTTAATAATTAGCGGTTGTGTCTCTACGGTCGCATCAATTATGTTATCAAGATCCCACATTTTTTGTTCTTCTTCTATTCTTGTTCTGTAATATGTTGTAACAATTCACGTACAGCTTGTATTTTATATAACGTATTTTTCTAGCCACATAACTTTTCATTTGTGCCCAATTCAATTGGATTTATTTCGCAGTGGTAGGGTGGAAGTCTATCGCCTTTCCGCCATTTTGTCAACTACGTATTCCTTGAACTTAGATTTGTGTTGCCGAGCAATTTTTAGAAGTTCTGCTTTTACCATTCCATCTTCGTAAGGCATGTACTTATTCCGCAGCCAGTCAAGAATATCTGTTTCTTCCACGCAGTCGTTGGAAGTATTTCTACTAGTCGTGAATGATAAGATGCATTATCTAATACTATAATTGAATTTGGTGGTATGTGTTCAATCATCTGCTCAAAATACTCTTCGAAAACAGCTGTCATCTCCTCGTGATAGTCTTTTGTGCTTTTGGACTGAAATTCCAACAAACCATGCTTAACAAATCCTTTTTCACTGCCAATGTGAGAAATTATTAATCTACTGCCTTTACCAGAAGGTGGGGAGATACCAGTAGACCAACCTTCCATAAAGGCTTGCCTGGAGCTTAATATATTTTTATCTGACCAAATTTTTTTTAGAGTATGACCTGAGTTTACCCACGTTTCATCCTGGTAGAAGGTGGGCCTTCCTTCAGGCCGGAATTTTCGTATGGATCTTAGATAATTTCTTCTCCAACATATTATCTCCTCCCGGTCAATCAAAAGTGATTTTCGGTCTGATTTCTCCCACCGGAAATTTAATTCTTTTAAAACTTGCCACAATTTAGTTCGTCCGATATGAGGCAAATCCGGGTCGTCTCTAACTTCTTGTAAAATTTTGTTTAGGTTTGGTATTTCTTTTTTGAAAAAAAATCCATGAATTTTCCTTCGAATACCATTTTTGGCAAATTCATCAATTTCAATAGGCTTTTTCCCCTCTCTTTAAGTGTTTGGGTTAGCTATACCAGTCATTTTGGCACAACTTTCGACTATGTTGCGAACAGTGTTTGTGGGATTCTGAGAAGCCAGAGCATCGTGAACATTCAGGACAATAGTCTTCTCTCTTGGTGAATAGACAGACTTACTGACTGTACGCAACAGTACCGGTGTAAAACTTGATGATGTTGATGATGAAGCCATCACAAACAATCCAACAAAACGAGCACGAGCGAAAGGTACGTATATGTTCGTAGGTATATGGAATAAAAAATCACTCACGCACTGCATATAATTCGCAAAAGAAATATTCGAGACGCTAATTACTGTCGTAGACGCGGACACACCGACGAGCCGTAAATTACATGCGATCAAAAACGTACTAAATATAAAAATTGTTTTCGTTCGTAATAACTTCACCCTTTTAAGTTAAGTTTCGAATATAAACTGAACAAACGAGGCACGTGGCCAAAGCATACCCATTATATTATTAAAAATCTGGGGAATTCCATTCTAATTATCTTGCAACGAATAGTACCTTCGGATATGAATTCCAGGTTTTCTAGTAAAGTGATTAAACGTGAAGATTAGTATTGAAATATCCAAAGAGATAAGGTATTCTTATTTACAAAATTGTTAATGGTTAAATTCTTATTTTTATTAATATAATATAATTACATAACATTAGCCGTGAAAGTTTTAATTGTTTTTTTGCTAAATATATTAGTATTAAAATATTATTAATATTATATATAACAGTATTAAAAAATATTATATTATTATTTAATGAATAAACGCCTCAGGAACGCCTATGGTTTACGACCGTTTTATGAGTTTGAGGCACATTTCGTGCTCTCAACAATTTATGAACGGAGAATAGGTATCTTAATTTTTTTAGAGTGAGTTTTTAGGTAGGGGATAATGGGGTAGTTTTCGAGGATTGGACAATGTACGAATCAACTACAATTAATTAGCAATAAAATATGCTGGGCCCTGCCGTCCTTTTCATTGCCGAGATATACCTAAGGCTACATAGTTTTACCACAAAGTGAACATAAACATTGTTTCTCGGAAACGGTTGCAGCAATAAATTGTTTTTTGGAGTAAAACATCAGCAAGTAATTCCTTGCGATTCACTTTCCTGGTTTCAACGTTCTTCTCCAATATCTCGGTTTTTTCGTGGGTGACTTTTGCGCCAGGGGATGATGGAGTAGTTTTTGGGATGGTCAATGTATCAATCAACAGCAATTAATCAGCAATAAAATATGCCGCAAAAAATGCTAGGTCTTACCGAGATATCGACACCTAATATGAAAAACATTGTAATTTATTTTTGCTTAGTTTAGAGGAGAGTGATTTAAAAAAAAATCCACATTTTATTTTTTTACGTCAGTTTTATTATTTTTTGTAGTTTTCTTAATCCAATTACAGGTCCTGATTTAAGTCAAGTTACAATACCAAGTTTTTTAGGTGAAGATCATTGTAAGTGGTTTATACCAGGACTTCCCAAAGTTATTCGTACTGTGACGCCCTTGGAACTCTGCTATTATTTTGCGACACCCCCTCAACCCAACGCCCAATAATACTTACCAATTTTAGTACTAGCCTAGTAACAGATTAGAATTACAACAAAAACACTATTTGAACATTTATATTTTTTATTAGAAATTAAGAACGAAATCAAAACATAAGCACAAAAATGAAAAGGGATATATATTTATGTAACTGGCTGGTTAATGTGAGGGATGTGCTTGCTCTTTTTTGAGCACATTTTATAAAACCGGGGCTCCAATTTGGAAATTGTCACTCTCGTTTCTTTTTCTAAGTTTATGTTTGACCTGTACTTGTTTTTATTTACTGCAACTGCAGAAAAGTTCGTTTCGCATAAGTACGAAGTCGCAAATTGTAATAAAACCTTTAATGCAGCAGTGGTGATGGCATGATATTCATGAGAAAGTGAGCTCCAAAATTCAAACAGTTTGTCCTTGTCGTATTGAACCTTTAGGCTGAAGTCACAAGACAATTCTGTCAGTTGTTCTTCTTTCTCTGTTGAAAGTGTCGATGGCGTGGATGACAGGAAAGGGTTTCTGACCCAGTCATATTGCTCCATATCTTCGGGAAAATATTTCTTAAAGTGTCCACTCAATGATAACATGTGTTGTGTAAACATATTTAAAAAAAAAAGATCAAGGATTTATATTGATTTTTCGTGTAGAATACCTTGTAAAGCTGGAAGCAGTCAATTTCTTGATCTTCTAATTTTCCCTTCCATAAGAGCAACTTCTTCTGAAACCCGATAATTTTATCGGTCAATTGCAGGGTATGAGTATTGTTTCCCAGCAAAGACATATTAAGATCATTTAATTTGTTAAATAATTCACAGAGGTATGCTAATTTGTGCGCATCATCATGTGATTCTGTATGTAGATACGTGTAAAATTCATTTCTTAATTCGTATACACGTGCGAGTACGTAGCCTTTGGACAGCCAACGAGAGTTGCAATAATAAAGAAGTGTGCTCTTCCCCCATTTCTTGATTTCACGGGTCGTGTTTTATTGTAGTTCATCACTTTAATAATGCTATCCATCACAACACTTAATTCAGGTGTAACGTTCTTTGCTCGTATGGTCTCTCTATGTATGAGACAATGTTTCCATTTTGCACTTGGAACCTTGGTTTTTATGAGAGCTTGTAGTCCTCCATACTGTCCAGACATCGCTCGGGCACCAACCGTACACACGCCTACACAGTTATCCCAGTTAATATTATTTTCAGTCATATAATAATATGAGTTTAAAATCTCGAATAAATCAGTAGCTTTACAACTTTCACATATTTTTCTGCAAAATAACAAATCCTCACATATATTTGTTTCTTGTATGTACCGTACATAACATATCAATTGAGCATCATCATTACTATCAGTCGCCTCATCAAGTTGAATGACAAATAAACCTAAAAGTTTCTCCACAATTTGCTCATTAATATCTTCTGCCATGTCGTGAATACGGCGACTAACCGTATTGTTTAAAAGAGGTACATTTTTTATCTCTTTAGCTGCCGATTTTCCAATAATTCCTGTTACCATATCAACATCTGCAGGTAAGATCAGCTTCTCAGCAATCGTATGTGGTTTTTACATTTGGCAACACGGTAAGGTACCAGTAAGAGGCGAGCAATGCTTTGGTAGGAATTGATGCTCTTGAAACCAAAGCCGTGGTCTGTTTTAGCTCTCGCAATTTTCTTGCAAAAAAGTCTCTTGGATGACTTTGTAAATGACTGTGAGTTGATTCCAAATGCCGTTTTAGTTTATTAGGAAGCATACTTTCAACTGCCAACACTTTGTAACAAACAACACAATATAGAAGTTCTACATTCCCTTTAGTAACGCAGTTAAATCCAAATATTGGTCGTCATATTTCCTATATTTCTTCTTTTTTTTTATTTAAATTCTTATATTCAAAAGAATTCTATTCTTTTGAATATAGGTATCCATTGTTGATAGCAAAAAACTCCGCGTGCGTAATAAAACAAAACAAAAGCTTGACTAAATGGCATAACACGCCCGACCACGCCCGGAGGAGGAGAGCCGACCGAACAGAATGCACTCGACTCCAGTGTTACCAATATTCAGATAATTATCCGATTTTTGGATAATTTGGTGGACCATCATATAATTTTCGGATTGAACAATTTTTTGAATAATTTCTGATAATTCAAGGATCTATCGACTTGATGTTTTATTTTTTATTTAATTTATTTATTTATATTTTATACTCATTTAAAATCAAATAAAGATATTTTCTGTACTAAAAGTCCGCGCTGACACGCGACGCCTCAGAGCGCCACGACGCACAGTTTGGGAAGCCCTGGTTTATACAATGATATTTCAGTAAAGTATGTTTCTTTGACTAGGTGCATATCAATGGTAACTAAGGAGTAAATATCAAAATAAACAAATTGTTATTAGTTTTTGTTATTGATTTTACCTTAACGTAATTTTTTTTACCCAAACAAGTATCAAAGAATTCACATTGTTTAAATTCAAATATGGTTGTATAAATTAATCAATACATTTTTCCTCCCCTGTATTCATCCGATCCTTAATAGACCGCTGAGGCTAGGGAATACATCTCGCTAAAGACACAGGAGCTTAAGTCGTTAAGAAGGAAAGACGCAACCCGACAAGTGAATCCATGCACTCATATTGAAATCGTTTTGTTCCTTGTTTTCATAAAGTAGTGCAAACCATGGTAATTAGACCAAGCGGTAAGTTTTTACCTAGGTTTACCTGTACCTATAAATTGTTTTTGATTGTTTATTGCAACCATTTAAATTTTGATAATTATTTGCACTTGTGAATCATAAATTGTAAATTTCCGAAGAAGTTTATTGCGGGCGGCAGTTAAAAAGGGTATTTATTTATAGCTACGGCCGGGCCAAAACGTAAAAAAACCCGTTTTTGATCTTCTTTTCTCTCGTTATAACCAAATTTGCCTCGCTATAGAGGGTTATAGTTGAATACAAATTTCACGGGACATCTCATGTATCTCGTTATAAGCGAAACCTCGTAATAACCGTGTTCGTTATAGAGGGAGTATACTGTATATTCTTGGCCAGAGTTCCACTGTTTCTTCATTTTCCAAACACTTGGATCCGTTTGTCTATCCTTTCCCAGAGTTTTGTTCTTTGGGTTTTGTTTTTTCTTAATAGACATATTTAATGATGAACTTATACCTTTGGTGCATATAGAAGTTTCCGCTGTCGATATATCTTGAGTATGTAATGCACTGTGAACATTTGGTATCTTATTTTTATCAGTAGAAGTTAGTTCGGTCGTAAATGATATATATGTAGGTGTTATTATATCACAACTTACAATGAAGTTGTAAAAATTTATTCAATAAATTTTTCGAGGAAAACATTGTATACAATCTTACCATGTTTTTATAAAAAATATTTATCAGTAATAAAATTTTTTAATATTGTAACATTGGTTACCACGTTTTTTTCTACCAAGTGATTCAAAATTTACACTTACAATGAGGTTATTTTGTTAAATAACTTTATATTTACATAAGATAGGATGTAACGATAATATTTTGCCTACCTCAGGGTACGAACATAGGGGTAGAAATAGGGGACAAAAACTATGGGGCGAAGATAGGGCAAGCAAAATAAACGCTACTAGTGCGTACGACACTCAGTTGGTTGTTGGAGAGCTGGGGTCGTGGATAAGTGAAATAAATGGGTCGGATTGGGGCAGCTACAAAAAAAATGAAAGGGTACTTACATAAATCTCCTGGACAAAATGAAATAAGATATGGCAGACAAGGTTACCTCTAGCTATTTAAATTTGGACGCCGCTTCGAAGAAAACTTCCTGCTGGAAAAAGAAAGAAAATTTCTTCTTCCCTAAAATCAAAAATACATACAAGGGTTAGGAGATTTTCTAAACTAAAATAAACAAAGGATCAGAGAAACAAATCAAACGTTTATTTTTGTCTTAAGCAAACAGTTATCAAAAATACAGATTTTATAAATAAATAAAAACTTACATGTTCTTCGTTTACATAAGAGATTGCTACAAAAATTTTTGCTACAAAAAATGGTTTCTAGGTTATAATATGGCCCATTTAGATTATCAAAATTTTATGGATATCCTTTTTTTGAAAAATATTATTGAATTTAATCTTACATATGGAATATCTTTTATATAAAATACTCAAATTAAAATTGTCTTATAACAACAATGGATTAAAGCGAAATGTCATATGTCAACATAACAACTCAAGACAGAATAAAATATGACATTTTTTTTAGCTACGACAAAAATAATATAAAACTTTAATTATTACAAATTCATTTATTTTAATGAAAGCAAATTATTAAAAATGCCTTTATAACTTGAGAGAATTAATATATTAAATTGTTACCCTAATTCACATAATCACTTAACTTTGTAAAGGAAAAACTTGCTACATCTCTGGGAAGCTACTTGGACAGATTTTTAAAATGGAAAACAGGAAACCATTTCCATATTCAGGCAGGAATGATTAAAACAGGAACTTGGTGGAGGAATCAAGCTGTCGACGGGGACATTCTATACAATACTTTTCAAAAATTTCCAGTATCTGTTCAAATCTTCCAGTGACCACTCTGACAGAACTGCCTATGCAAAGAGTATCATCACGTCCACTGGTATGAGAACATTACAAAAAGTTGAATCGCTTGTTCGATTCAAAAATTGCCCCAGATTTTACATTTCAGATCTTTTGTTAGACTTCCTTAGCTCGACTCACATTGTCGCACGTCTGCTCTGCTTGGGACTTAAATGTCGACTCCCCCATGCCTTACATTTTACAAATTTCAACGCAAAATAAATTTCCCTTTACGTCTCACAGCTAGTTTTTGCCTACAAACTTAAAACAAACAATCTACCCTTTTTTGACCTCGTTCTTAACAACGAACCGACAAAAAACTTCTTGAGTATATACTTTTAAATTGGTTAAACTGGAAATTTTTTACCTCACAATACATACAGAGAATAGGGGAATATTAATGTAAACAAAGACAAAAAAAATATTCTGTTAATACGTCTTAGAAAAACCGTATACCTGACTTACAATATTATATTAGGGGACTCAAAACAACTTTTAAATATTCCAGTTTATTGCGTTTTAAAATTCATTTGCAAACAGAAAAACGAAAATATTCCACCAAATATGAAACGCTACAAGGATAAAAGTAATTAGACCAAAAAAAAATATCATTTATAAATGTAGACCATAGTTGAAAAACATTGTAAGTAGAGTTACAATGTTATTCATAGGAAACGGCTACAGCAAGCAGGAATTCGGTCTTATAAAATGGATATGCTAATTTTACCGACATAGGTTTTAGGGTATAGGAGTGATGTGCTAAAATGTTTATCTAAATAGACAACAAAATAGGATGACAAAAATAGGAGCTAAAGCTGAAATATTGCCATTGTAGGGCAAGCACAGGTACTAAAATATGGAACCAAATTAGTTTTTTTCTGAGAAATTACTCTATCTTACTCTCGAAATATAGTATAGTTCGTTTGAATGTTTATTTGGGTGATTGTGATGTTTTCCATGAGCATCGTTGTCTAGAATATGACCTGCATCTTGGACCATGTGATATCCTTAATATGGATGACTTATAAAAGTAGCGTGTAAGCTACAAAATGCAGAGCGACAAACTTTACTAGTCTTTACTCTTTTAATATCTTTATTAAGAACACTTTTTGGTTTCTGAAAACAATAGATTTCCTTCTCTTTTTTACATTTTTAAGTCTATAGCTGCACCTAAATAACTGTCTTGCTCATTTTTATCTCCCATTGCATAAAAGCGCAGAGATATTTCATCTCTGTCCATTTATTATGGCAGTAAATGTCCATTTTGGAGTGTAATTATCCTCGTCACGACGGATTTGCTTGAAAATTTGGATTTAGGTTCCTCTTACCCTCTACTTCACTTTTGGACTAGAGCCCAGGGTTGCTCTAACTTGGTGGGTGAAAAAACATGCATTCAAAATAAGTCCGGAAATGGATAAATTGACTAATTGTAACCAACTTTTGTCCTATAGAGTTTTTTCACTAAGCCAATACTTTATTTGCGAGTGAAAATAGTCATTTTTCAAAAAAAAACACGTTTTCAGGCGGTTTTTAACAAATAACTCAAAAAGTAAGTACTTATTTTATCGAAACAAATATATATAAAAAAAAACAAAAGAAATGGTGAAATGTTTAAAAAAGCTTATTTTTTGTTTTTTAACTTTTAAAAAAATTTCTATCATCAAACCTAAGCAAGTTAGGCTCAAAACAAAGCTGGTCACTTTTATTTGGTAAAAAAATTGTGAAAATTGCCACCTCATTAGCGCCCCAAATGAAATTAATCATTACCGCTTTACAATTTACTTTATTTATGTATTCTTAATATGATCTGTAAGCTTGACTGGCTCAAAGTGCTTATTATTGAAAAAATTTGGTTTTAAAGTAAAAGAAAATTTTTTGAAATTTTGAAACAAGCGCTTTTTTTTTTAAATAACTTAAAAAGTATTACTTAGTGATACGAAAAATCTCGACTAGTAAAAAATTTTGGTTTTTCTTGTTTTTCTGTAAAATAAATATTAGTTAAGGTATGGCTGTTCAAAGTTTGCATACACTCGTGATTAGCGACTCGTTCAAGTCCTTTCATTTTACAATCCTTTCAAAGATAAAAGTTAAAAAAAAAATAATTTAAATGATCTTATTGCCCTTAGAAAAACCTACAAAATTGTTTTTTAAGCACTTCATAGCTTAAAAGCTAAACTTAGCTAAGCTATCAGTAAAAAACAAATCACATATTAGGACAATTTGACCATGTATACTGGAGCATTGTAAGCTAAACACAATGTGCTATTAAGGCCCAATCACCCATCCTTACAAACTAATAAGGGTTGTTTTTTAAGTTGAAATCAAATAAATTCATAACATTTTAATTAAAAAATTATTGTATTTATAGTTTAAATGAAAAAAATTTTTTCCTCATTCTTTGCAAGGGTAGTTTTTATAAGAGTAGAAATTATGTGGTAAAAAATCAAAACAGTAAATAAATCTAAATTTAATATCACTGTAAAATTAAATATGTAATTTCAAATTGCTTGAATTTACAATTATACGTTTTTTTTAATAGGGGTCGTTTTCACCCCTAAAAACTAAAAGCAACCAACGGCTTGGGTCCACAAGTGAAGTGGAGGGTAAGTAGAACCTAAATACAAATGTTCATGCAATTCGGCGGTGAAACGGAAAATTACACGGTATCGCCGTATTACACATTCATTTACTGGCCTAATTTAATTTAGTTTATTATAGCACTCATTGAGGCACTGGCATCCTGGACCCTGTTGTTTTCTGTCGATGGTTTTGCCTTTACTATTAACATACTGTTTACTGGAATTTCTTTCTAACTTTGCAGGTGTTCGCTTTCGTTTTTTTCCTAGAATTCGTTCTATATTGTCTTCTGTCAACACAAATAAATATATTAAAAAAGTAAAAATACTGAAAAATATTTAAAAAATAATAAATACCTTGCATATTTTCCATACTTGAAAAGTCACCGCCGCTTCTGTCGGTACTGTTCTTTAATTTTGTAGATTCCAGAAAAATTCCTATTTTGTCTGCGAAATATAACTAATCAACTCATAAACAATCAAAACAAAACACAATTTTACCTTTTTTATTTATACTGCGCCCACTTTTCATTGTGTAATCAGTATCAATATCACTATTGTCAACATATGAACCACTCTCACTATTTGAAACCAATTTAAAACCAACGCCTGTAAAGTTAGCATATCCATTTTATAAGGCCGAATTCAGACCAACACTATAATTTATTACGGAACGAAAAAAATTATTGCTGTTGCCGTTTCCGAGAAAAGGTGATTATGTTAACTTTGCAGTAAAGCTAGCATAGCCATAGCTGTATCTCAGCAAGCAAAAGGGATACAGGACCAAGGATCTTGGCGGCATATTTTATTGCTAATTAATTGCTGTTGATTGGTATATTAACCAATAAAATCTGCCCCATCATCCCCGCTATGAAACAGAAACAGAAGCTCCGCCAATCCCTGCCATGTCAAACAGCTGAATTTTTCTGATATGTTGGATCTTAAAGACCTCTGAAAACTCACAATTAAAATCGCCTAAAAGATGAGAATGATAACACACTCAGATGGCTTGAAATCAAGTCTTTGCGATATGAAAAAGCCAATCCAGACATAATAAAGTTTTATCATACATAACCCTACATTGTACCGAATGTACGCGGAAGAGGTCAGAAAAATTGTGTGAATGAAATTAAAAGAGTTTTAACTGCTGCCTATTAGTAACCAGAAAAAGGAGGACTTAATGAAGTTATATAAAAAGAAATTATACCAGAGGAACTACGTGGATGGTATGCATCTCTACCAACAGGCAATAATATACCAGACACAATAAACGAGCCAGTTGTTGGGGATGACGAAGAAGAGGAACTGTTTTAATATTCTTTTTTAATGTAACTTATTACGATGCATTATGTAATAAACAATTATTACCAAAACTCAGTATTGTTGTTTATGCAAAAAATCACTAACTGATACTATTGCACAAAATATTCACAGTAATTGCACAGTAATCCTTAAAACCTGAACACAGTTTGTGACAGAAAATATTAAACACCTGATTTATAGTAAAGATTTTATCATCATCATCTTGGCTGACAATCCTCTGTGGATCTTGGCCTGCTCTAAGATTCGTCGCCATTCTGTTCGGTTTCTGGCAACATGTTGCCATCTTCTGATTTTTAATATCCGTAAGTCGGTTTCAACTCCATCTAACCATCTAATTCGCGGTCGGCCTTTGCTTCTTCTTCCTACAGGTGTTCCTGTGGTTAACTTTTTAGCAATCGTATTTTCTGGCATTCGTATTATGTGTCCAGCCCATCTAAGTCGCTGTGTTTTAATGAACGTTATGACATCTGGCTCATCAAAGAGCTGATACAATTCAAAATTATATCTTCTGCGCCACTGCCCTTGGTCGTTTATAGCTCCAAATATTTTGCGAAGTATTTTACGCTCAAATATTCCCAAAAGTCTTTCATCTTTCTGCGTTAGAGTCCATGTTTGTGCTCCATATGTGAGGACCGGCCTCAGCAATGTTTTGTATATAATAATTTTAGTTCTTCTTTGAATGTTTCTTGAGTGGAAATGCTTTTGAAGTCCATAGTATGCCCTATTAGTAAAGATTTTATATTAAGTTTAAATATCTCGATAACAATAAAATGTTAGTGACTTCTCGCTGGGGTATGACAATAATGCAGTTTCTCTTTTGTTATAATATCATATAAATATATACATGTTAAACTATTTTTTTTTTTGAGAAAATATAAGTAAAAATGGTATTGAATACAGCAAAAAGCAAAAATTATCAAATAATACTTCCGTGTAGATAAAAAAGTAGAAATCACATCTAAAATGCATATTTTTTCAGACATTCAGTGATACTAGAAAATAGACTTTTTCAGAGATCCAATAGTACTGGTTTATAAATTTTCAAGTGGCCAGTACTTGAAGTGTACTGCTGACAATAGTCAATATCATAGAAATTGGCAAGTACCCTTATTTTGAAGGCACACTTACTGCGGCACAATATCACAGTGAGATATATAAATGATTGTGGTAGTGAATAATTCCAAATGAAAATTACTAACACTAGGCAGAAGCACACAACCAGATAAATGATTCAATATTTTGAATGACTGAAACACTGAAATACCATCTCCAACTAAATTTAAACATATGCAATATTTTTGTGTGAACCTTTATAAAAAGAGTCATTTATTCAACACCAATTCACATTGGAAAAACTCAAATTACATGTTTTTTACAGTCTCTTAATCTCTATCCTAAGAATTTTGAATCCACGTTGGTCCTGTATATTACTTAAAGTAATCTAAATACTTTGTTTTACTTCTTTCTTGTGTTAAAATTTCATGGTTTCTAATTCATAATTGCATTTATATAGACCAGGGCGAATCTGTGAAAAAATTTTGGATGTGAGAGGTGGCATTCTGATTTTTGCAGAAAAAGTTGTTTGATTACTTTAATAATGATAATTGACTTTACCCCTTCTCAAATAGGTCGGGAATATGAATAGAAAAAATTAAAATGTTTAAAATAATTGTTTTTTTTTTTATTTTTCTTGCTAATAACTATTCATTTTCGAAGTCGTAATGAAATAAAATAGCGATAATTGAATTTTCTGACACTGAAGATACGACTGACCCAATATGAATCAAATTACCCTTCATGCTAAATAGCAATAAATAAAAAAAGTGGGCAAAATAAGCCTTTTCTTATTCAATGTTTTTCAACAACTTACAGTTAGGACCTTCATATTTTGCCTAGAAATTTTTTATAATATACTTAATAAAACAGTTAACCAAATCTCATTAAAATCAATTTTATAAATTTCGAATAATAATTTTGCGATTTCAATTTTAATTGCTTGTCCAATAAAAACTAAACCATATAAAAGTTTGTAAATTTGTTTTTAAATGTAAAAGAGCACTCCACCTATCCAACGCACTTAATAGAAATGAAATCGGATTATTTGGGCGGCCTAGGAATTTTTTAAAATTCTAAACAATTTTTTTGCTTATAAACAAATAGAATATCTCGGCAACTATTAGTTTAAATTAAATTCTGGAAGCGGCGTTAGAAAAGACTCGGCAAGACGTTTGTTATAAAAGAAAAAAAATTGAATTACGAGCAGTGGTTCCTGAGATACAACCGGTTAAAGTTGACCTGCATTTGTGCCGAAGTTGTAAACAATAGGATGCTACTACGTCTTTGAACCCATTACCTTTCTCTTTCGGAGCTCTTTCTCGATAAATATTTTCATATCTTCAAGATATTCATAACATAATATTGTAATAATAAAAACGATCGGTATTGCGCGTGAAAAATACTAGGTTAAATAAAATTTAATTTCAAAATTCAAATCGGTATACGTTTTACAATCTAGCAATGTTCTTTTTTTTAATGCGATTTAACTTTAATACAGAAACCTAAATAACGCATGTTGTATACTTTTTTTTTAAACACTTACCAAACGTGTATCTTTTATTGCTCTAAATATAAATATTCTCATTTCAAAGCTCAAGCATTTCAAACAATCTTTGTTTAAACAAATTAATTTTTGTAATATTTTTTATGATATATTAATAAAAATGAACTTCACGACAATATAATTTTAAATTATTAAATTTAAGTTATAGAATTGAATTAAAAATTATTATTTATATTTATTTCATATAGAAAGTATCTTTTTTTTTCAATTTTCAGATAATTATTCGCATAAGCGTGCTTTCTTGTGTTGTTGGCTGGACGGATCTTCTATTACTTCATCAAAATCTTCATCATAAAAGTAAAAATTACTCCCAAAGTTTTCATCGTATGATTCTAAATCAATTTCATCAAAGTTAGTAGCAGTATCAGTATTTTCTTCTTCGAGGTTAATAATAATGCTTTCTAAGTTTTTTTAAGTTTGCCTGGAACAGCTAGAACAGTAATCAGTACAGTTCAAACCATGTGTAATTCGACCACAGACTTGGAACATTCTTTCAAACACATACAACTAATTTTTTTTTTCAATAGACCATCAGGCAAGAGCATATCAGTAGTTTTGATTGGCTCTATACTCGTTTTTTTCCATTTTCCGGTCCCACTCTTTTAGATCTAAAAAAAAAAAATAAAATTTCATTTAAAAAACAATATCCTCTTTTCTCTCAAATTTTTTACCCAGCCATCCTTTATTTTAAAAAGACAACAAACTGTATACCTCTAATAGAAAGAATAAGTCACAAATTTTAACATGGATCAACTTAGTCTATTGCTATATACAAATGCAATCTCTCCTCCATGGGCAACCTGCCTACTGATCATTGACCTGACACTAAGAAAGTACCCCAAATCAAATACAAACTTCGCGATAATTAAAAATCTTTTTGCAGAAATCATATCCCATTACCCCAACTACTTACAAATCTTTACCGACCTCCTAAAACCCCAGATGGACATGCTGCTGCTTACTATTCTGATGAAAACTCCTACAGCATACACTTAACTACAAATTGTAGTGTACTCACAGGCCAGACCAAAGCTATATTAAAAGTTTTTTTCAAAACGAGTAATACAATGAAGTGCGTCATCATTAGAGATTCACTTAATGAATAATTAAAATTAAAGCAAATTTATACAACAAATCCCATTATACAAGCAATAAAACATGAATTAGAAATACTTCATTCCATGGAAAAGGACACAGCTTTCATTTGGGTACCATCCCCACACTGGAATCTGGGGAAATGAAAAAGCAGATCAACTAGCAACTACAAGCCATATCAACTTAGAAGATACTACAAAAAATATCCTTATAGTTACATGAAACATCTGATTAAAGTTCATTGCAATAACATTTGGCAAAATTACTGGGAAAATTCAGCAACCAAATTAAACCCAATATGCCCAAAGGTGAACAGCTCTTTGGATAACCCCACAAATAGACGAGATCAAGTAATTATAAACCGTTTAAGAATTGGTCATACTGCTGTCACACATAAATTTTTAACCAGTAAAGATCCACCACCAATTTGCAACAACTACTCCACTTAATTGACAGTAAAACACTTCCTGCTTGACTGCCCATGTTTCCAAAATCAAAGAAGAATCCATGGAAGTTCAGATGACCTCAAATCCATCCTGACATAAAAATTTAAATGTATTCAATTATTTAAGATATAAAATTGTATTATACTATTTATTGTACATAATCATATTAAAACTATTGTGTTTGTCATCCCACTAATGGCCCTTCTTGGTTGATGTGAAATAAGTGTTTTAAATAAAAAAAAATATTTTGGCATAGCTATAGATCTGCAGTATTTGCATACATAATGACATGTTACACTTAGTTCATTACATCTCTAAAGTTTAAATAGATAACACTTAGGTAACATAACATTAGGCGTTTGGAATACTTACTTATAGGTAGGTTCTGATCCGGCCGGTATTCCGGGGTCCGGTCCGGTTAGCGGTAGGAATTTCGGTTCCGGTCGGATTGGCCAGGTACCCGATCCGGTACATCCCTAAATCCTATTGTTTAACCCAAAAAGTTTTTTACAATTTTAAAAAATCCCCGAGACCGCCCAAATAATCCGATTTCATTTCTATAAAGTGCGTTAGATGAGCGGAATGCTCTTTTATAAATATAAAACAATTTACAAACTTCTAGGTACGTATATGGTTTATTTTTTGTTCTGCAAAATGTAAAGAATTTAAATTTTTTTAAGTTTAGATTGTAAAATTATTATGCGAAAACAGATCCGCACTGGTCTAATAGTTAGTATCATTATTTTGATTCAGCTGATGACCAGTAATTTCCATTATAGACTGGAAAAGTTTATATGCCTGAAACTAATTTGCTACTACATACTTAATTAGAGAATGTTGTCTTACTCATAGGTATTTGTATTGTATTTCGTACATATTTACATACCTATGACTAAGGTACTTTGTTATCAAATATATTAAAATGCTTGTACATGCAACATTTTATTTATTATCGATAAATAATTAGTCTACAAGTATTCTGATGTGTTTGTATAAATTTAATTCCTTATTTACTATTGCGTGTATAGGTGCAAATCAAATACATCTTTTACTAATAAGAAAATCAAAATAATATGAGTTCATAAAATTTTAAGGGCTCTACTTACCTTTAAAAGTAATATGCTGTTCTTTACAGTGGGCCAGCTGTAAGAACAGACCTATTCACAATGCGTTTTAGCTAGTTTAAAATTGGTTCAGCACAAATTATTCGAATCTTTATTTACTCTCTATCAGTGGCGTTCCATGAAGGCATCTTTTTTTTTTATTTAAATTGACGTGCATGTGACATCTATGGTCATTAACAAGAGTTACAGTTTACATGGTATACTTATAATATAAATTACAAATAATGTAGTTAACATCTAACATAAAAAAAACATGTAATATTTATATTTTGTTTAATAGTTGATTTTTCTCTAGGAATTAGATCGCCTTGTTGATTTGGGCTCTACTTACATTTTAATAAGTAATATGCGGTCCTTTACAGTGGACTAGCTATAACATACCTATTCACGATGCGTTTTAGCAGATTAAAATTTGGTCAGCACAAATTATTCTGATAACGAGCTGCTGGCGTATTGTGACATAACAATGACAGAGTTATAGTTGATTAATATATGTATTATTGTTGAGCATATTTGAAAGCTCTTGAGATAGCTAATAATTCACAAGTGTGGATACTATTTTGATGAGTTTGATGTTGTACAGTGGTTACAGAATATTTAACTCCACTTTCAGTCTTTCACTCGTCAATGCAAAGAACCAAGTTATATGTATTTTGTTTATTAGTTCTCGAAAGAGAATTCTTAATGTATTAACGCTGGTATCTTTATTGTTAAATTTGTTGAGGTAAACATCTTGATGTGGGATTATGTTAATCCAATAGGGATTATTGGCGAATGGTATAATTCTGGTTCTAGACAAATTCATATCTTTAAATAACGACTGTAGAAGATTAGGAATAGAATGTATAATTAAGTTAGATGGAGGGTTGTTATTGAGTTGGTGTGACAATATAATTACAGGATATAGTGGATTGGAGGGGTTGTAAGAAATTGCAGCAGCATAGGAGAGGAGTAGATATTCTCACCTAAGCCATAGAGGAAGTTCATTAGCTTTACAGTAAAGACTTTCTGCTGGACTAGAGCGGAATGCTCCAAGACATAGACAGATAACTGTATTGTGAACTGTATTTAGTGAATTTAGGATTGATTTAGTTGCATACATGTAGATGAAACATTCATAAACGAACTTGGAATGGATTAATGATCTGTAAACTTTCACATTATCACGCCCCAATGATAATATGAGAGTGTTTTAGTTATATTTAATGGGAGATGATAAGTCCTAGAGAAGCAACTTTGTTTTGTAATCATTGCAGATTTTTACTAGTAGTTGTGTGGGATTTACCATGACAGTACATTATTAGGTCATCGGCATATAATATGCATTTGATTGGTGGGCCAATAGTGTGACTTAACTTGATAATCGCCAGAATGAATAAGTATGTGCTTAAAACTGAACCTTGAACACCATCATGTTGGATGTGTGGAGAAGAAAGGTAGTTATTCAAAAGAAACCCTGAATGTTATAGATGTTAGGAAGTTTTTTAAAAATACGTATGTTGCCAGTGAGGTCACATTGAGAAAGTTTGGTCAAGAATTGTGTCTCTAGAGATGGTATAAAATACACCTTCTTTATCGAAGATGGCTGCTATCAGATCTTGTTTTTGCCATTAATTGCGTTAGAGATATGGGTTTGGAGTAGTACAAGAGTATCTCTGGTCCCTGGTAACCAGATTGTTCCTTTGGAATAATCTTGTATTTTTCAAAATACCATAAAAGGAATTTTTGTTGATCATTTTTTCTATTAGCTTACACATAGTGCATATGAGGGAGATTGGTCTGTAAGGTCTGATTGGAAAAATAGTTGTCTGATTTGGTTTGAATATTAGTATAAATAACAATAGACTTGCTCCATTGAGAAAAAAATTTATGTGAACTACAGATTAGATCATATAAAATTAGGAATTTATTGAGACCATAGTTAGACAAATGCTTTAGGAATGCATGAAAAATATCAGGCTCAGCTGCGGTGTTTCTGCTATTAGCTAAGGCAGATATTAGCTCGTGGATCGTGAAAGGTACAGGGATATGAAGATGGTATTAGAGTACTTCTGTGTGGATATATTTCATGATAAGACAAAATAATATGATTAGTTTTATTTCTAAACTTCTCTTCAAATTGTTTCGCAAGGGTGTGGAATAAAGGAGTAATTTTATTATTAGTTTTGTGACCTTGAATTTGTTGTATTTTTTCCAAAGTTGGCTAGGATTGGAATTTTCGTTAATGGATGATATGTATATATATCCTACCAGGATAATTTTTTGCTTTTTGTTACTACATTTACTACATGTTACTACAAAATTGTGGCAGTTAGTGAGTTATTAAAGTGTGCTAAATTTGCAATATGCAACCAAATAGTTTATAAGTTATTCAATTTGTTTATCCCGGAGAGCAATTATTTAAACAACTGTACTTGCCCAAACCTTGACTCTACAGGTATTTTGTAAATTGCAATCGATTCTTTGAAGCTTCAGTTTTAGGGTATATTAAAAAAACTTACAAGTTTTTATTAAATTTTTTAATAAAAAACCAGTTTGAAAAAGGGCTGACTTTTTAGCTTATAAATATTTATAATAACTTTGATATTGTTTATGCCATACGCTTTTATGTAGGCTTCATCAAAAGCTGGTGAAAAACACACTTTCCAAAAAAAAACAGAACCTTATATGACCAGTAGAAACCAAGATAGCATTTTATTCTTAAAATCATAGCGTTTTGTACTTAAAATCATACTTCCATTGTGTATTAACATTAATAGCTGGAAATTGAAGGGATTCTAAACCAAGATCTACATTTTGTGATTCAATTTATAGATTACTTATAGATCAGTGAAAAAGTAAAAAGTTATAGCCCGTTAAAATGGTGGTACTTGTAAAATACCACCAGGAAAAGTGGAGGGGAGTACTGTCGAGCTCCGTTTTTTTTTAGATTGGAACTTCAAATTGTATAATATGTAGTAAAATTCAAAGTTATTGAATTTTACTATTTCGTAAGAAGTATTTAAATTTTATTAATAAGTGTATATTATTTATATAAATATATAATTATTATATATTATTAACCCTGGAACTGCACTGTTGGGTCTCAGAAACCCAGAGAGTCATTCATTGCAATGTGACATGCGCATGAGTGGTTTATGTGTGTCGTCACTTTATGTAAATTCAGTCTGTCGTAAGCCGAGTTAGAATACGGGTCATCCGCTGCATTTTAGTGAAACAACGAGGTAAGATATTTCCAGAAGTACAAGCATGGGTACCCCGGACCCAAGGGTGATGTTTACGGTAATAATTTTGTTTTAACTTATTTTTATTTATTTTAGTATAATGGCGTCAACTAGTAGAGAAAATAGTCGAGTAAAGGCATCAACTAGCAGAGAAAATCGTCGTCCTTTAACTGAGGTAGAATTACAGAGAGAGGCAGACAATTTATGGGAGAATGAGAGTGAAAACGACATTGTAGACGATATGTTTGGAGGGGACGAGTCTGATGAAGATTACGTTGAAGAGCAACTGTCAGACAGCAACAGTGAACAAAGCGACAATGAAGACGAAATAGTGGATGCACCAGTTAGAAATATTCCTAGTTTACTGGGGAAAAATGGTCATCGGTGGAGCACACAACCACCAGCAAGACAGGGTCGTACAAGACGAGAAAACATTGTAATACATTTACCTGGCCCCAAAGGAGAAGCGAGCACAGTTCAATCTCCTGAACAATCTTGGAATTTGTTGTTCGACGAACAAATGATAGATGTTATTGTTTTGCACTCAAATGAAGAAGTCATTCGTAAATGCAATGATATTAGACAGCAGAGTTACACAAGACCAGTAACTAGAACAGAAGTGAAGGCTTTCATTGGGCTGTTATTTTTAGCAGGTGCATTACGAGTATCTAACTGTAACTTAGATGAACTTTGCTCAGTAAAATTTGGAAATGGAATATTTCGAGCGACGATGTCACAGCAGTGATTCCAATTTATAGCCTTATGTCTGAGGTTTGATAGTAAGGACAGTAGAGCAGAAAGAAAATTAGTGGATAAATTTGCACCTATACGAGAATTATTCGACATTTTTGTGAATAACTGTAAATCATACTACACACCATACGAATACTGTACTGTAGATGAACAGCTTGTAGGATATAGAGGAAAACGTCCATTTCGAAAACAAAATTGTTCTTTTGCTGTCAACATTGCATTCTGATGACTCTCTTAATGCCATTACGGGTAAGCCCAATATTATACATTCGTATAATGAAACGAAGAGAGGAACAGATACATTTGATCAGCTTTGCCATTCTTACACTACCTCACGGAAGACCAGACGTTGGCCGCTACGAGTTTTTTTTCAATATACTTGATGCTAGTGGAATAAATGCAATGGTTTTGTTTTCTCTCAAATCCCCACTGGAAGGAAAGTAGAAACAATAATCGAAAATCTTTTCTAAAGCAGTTAGGAATGAGTCTAATTGAACCATGGTTACAAGAACGATTGACCGTGGCTACTTTACAAAAAACACTGCGGCAAAGAATTTCTGAAATTCTGGGAATTGAAGTCCCCCCACCACAACATGATGTTCATTTAACAAAAAAAGTTAGATGCTGCTTTTGTGCAAAAGGAAAAGATAGAAAAACCAGTTTTGCGTGTTCTGAGTGTCGCAGACCATATTGCATGGAACGTAGAGCCCAGCTATGCTGTGAATGCGAACATCAGGATCCAAGAAACTGAAGACCTGGCTAAGAATAACTAAGACTTATATTACCAAAAGAGTTTATTTTTTTGTTACAAGGATAGTTATACAGGTGTATTTTGTAGATGATAATTTCAATTTAATGTTTATTTGTTTTAATAACAATGTTTTATGTTTAAATATTATTTTATATTATTTTTGAATTTCAACAAATATATCTCTTTGTGAAATACCACACCATGGTTAAATTTTTTTCTACACATTCTACTAAGATTAGATATTCTCCCAAATCCATCAAATATTCACATTTTCTGTTTTTTTGCTAAAAAACAGCTTTGGGTGTTTGGGTGGGAGTGTGAAGTTCATGCCTTAAAAAATAAGTGTGATGTACAAGGTTAATATACATTTATTTCTTTTATTTTTTTTTGTTTTTCAACAAAATAATTCATTTTATTATAATTGCATTTAATGAAGATAAGTAGCTAATAAGTATAAATAATATTTTTGTAGTTCACCTTTCCACGTTTCCGTTTAATTGTTTATAAGCTAAAAAGTCACTCTTTTTTCAAACTGTTTTGTAATAACAAATTTGATAAAATGTTTGTTTTTTTATATACCTTAAAAATGTACCCTTATTGAATCGATTTCGATTTACAGAATTCCTCTAGTCTAGAGTGAGTGTCTGGGCAAGAGCAGTTGTTTAAATTATTGCTCTCCGGGATAAACAAATTGAATAACTTATAAACTATTCGATCAATCTATTTGAAATTTAGCACACCTTAATAACTTATTAATTGCCACAATTTGAAAGGTTTTACTGCAAAATTAAGGGTTTGTAGCTTCTGTCTTGGTGAATTCTTTGTGTATTTTAATTTAGAAACTCGCAAATTGAAGAACATTTTAAGATCTACAATTTTTATTTTAACCATTTTTCTCTAAATTGCATAAGAAACGTTTTCTAGCCAAAAAAATGACTTTTTCACTTTTTAAGATTGTTTAAAACAAAAACAAAGCAAAAGCAGCTGTACATCTTTACAGATTTTTCATCAGCTACCCTTATGTACTTTTTAGAACCTTCAAATATCTGTATAAGATTTTTAATTGAAATAAATGATTTTTCCCAGATAGACTGGTTTAAAATATAGAGACAGGAATAAAGGTAGAGTACATACCTAATGTGTTTCAATGTGTTATATTAATACAGTGTATTCAGGTGTTGAAATGTGTCATAAGTATCACTGTGTCAGTTCCACTGTACCTATCAATACAATTGACACACTGTATCAATACAAGTGCCAACATGAAAGTGCCATTCAACAGTTTTACACATCTCTAGTTGTGATACCTTCGTGATTGTCCTGTTTATCTACATCTGTATATAATTCCTTCATATAAAAGTAATGCACACATATAGTATGCTACAAGATCAAAATTATTGATAGATATAACAAAAACTTCCATCATTACATGCTTTTTACTCTAGCTCATAATCATTCAAAAGCATTATTCTATTAGTGTATAAAAATTAAAACAACTTTTTTTTAGCTGTGGATAATGTGCAACTAACCAACAGTCTTACAACTAACTCATGTGATAATATCAGTGCAGATAAAGAAACTATTAAGGAATTTGTTCCAAAGAATTTTGTAAGCAGTACAGTTGCTGATCCTGAAAACAATGTTAGTGATAATCAGGAGGTTGTGTTAACAGATGATGTTAAGTTAAAGTCACAAGATGATAGATTATTTGATACTAGTGAGATAAAGCAAGAAGATGAGCAGCCTAAAGCTGAACCAGAACCTCCTGAGCCTAGTGATACAGACAACAATAAAAACAGGTCAGTATTCAGTATTATCGTAAAGTTACATGTTTTAGTATTTGTTCTGAATTTTTTCATAATTATAATTTAGTATGTTATATTTTGTATTTTATCTGAACTTCCAATTGTGCTGTTCTTCTAATTTTTCGTATTCTTTGCTTATTTTTCAATTTCAATTTAATGCTATCCTAAGGCTCAACTACTGGTCTAAAGTTCTGAAACTGACAGAAATAATAATCATTCTGAAACCTGGCAAATCCAAATAATGTCACATCATATCAATCAATAAGATTACCACCTGTTATCTCCAAAATATTTGAAAAACTGCTGCTACAAAGAATAAATTTTTATCCTGATACTGAAGAATTTCCACAGTTATATTTCCAATGGATGAGTGGAAATATAACTATCGACAATAATACCATACAACAAACAGACACTTACAAATATCTGGGACACGAGATCAAAATAAACGGAGACAATCAAACAAATGAAATACAGAGACGAATAGGCCTGACATGGGCAGCATTTGGCAAACTAAGCCATATTCTAAAAAGTTCAATTCCCATGTGTCTCAAGCGAAAAGTTTATAACCAATGTGTTTTGCCTGTACAAACTTATGGAGCAGAGACTTTAACACTCACGCAGAAATCTGCGAATAAACTAAGAGTTACACAACGAGCCATGGAACGTGCAATGCTGAATGTGAGCCTCCGAGACCACATAACAAACCGACAAATCAGGCAAAGATCAGGAGTTCAAGACGTCATCGAAAGAACCACGAGACTTAAGTGGAACTGGGTAGGACACTTAGCCAGAACACAAGATGGACGATGGACAAGACGAATTATGGAATGGAGGCCCAGAAATTATAAAAGAAGCCGAGGACGACCACCGACTAGATGGACCGACGACATAAAAAGAGTAGCGGGAAACTGGCTACAAGCGGCCCAGTGTAGAGAACACTGGAAAGAACTGAGGGAGGCCTATGTCCAGCAGTGGACGGGATTGGCTGATTGATGACTGAAGAATTAATACCAACTCACCAGTTTGGCTTTAGAGAAATACACTCAACTGTTCAACCACGAAATTATTCATAATATAAACCAAGGATTAGGAGACCAATAGTTCCTGCACCTCTGAAATTCTAGATATCAGTCAAGCCTTGAACAAGGTGTGGCACACAGGATTATTATCATCCTCCCCAAGAATTTTTTTCCAGTCGTCCCTATCCATCGCCTTCCTCCGCCAAGCACATATTTCCACATTTCTCATATCTTGATCTCAGGATTATTATTCAAGACAAAAAAGTATCTTATCTGAGTGACAGAGTTAAGAACAAAATTCAATAAACATTTCTCGTGTGTTATTGGCCCACTCCTATATGTACTATACACAACACTGTTGTGTATAGACCTCCTTGCTACTAGAGAAACCACAATAAGTTCATTTGCCAATGACCCTGTTATCCTTGCAAGAGATGCAAATCCAGTGAGAGCTTCCACACTTCTCCAAAGTCACTTGGATCAAATAAAAATATGGCTGCAAACATGGAAAATCCAAATTAACAAAACGAAATCTGTGCGAGTTACCTTTACCCCGAGGAAGCACCAGTGTACCTAAACAACATACAAATACCACAATCCACAAACACGAAATATTTAGGAATTCGCCTAGACAGCGGACTAACCTGGACAGACATATAACCAAAAAACACAAACAAATTGATTTAAAAGTAAAAGATATTTACTGGCTAATCAGTAGAAAGTCCAAAGTATCATTAAAAAAATGTCTTTAAAGGTAGCATATTCATTTTATAAGCCCGAATTCAGGCCAAAAATATAATTTATTGCTGTAGCCGTTACCGAGAATCAATGAATAAGATAACTTTTCATTAAAGCTAGCATAGCCATTGCTATATCTCCTCAAGGTAAAGGGATACAGGGCCCATCATGGCGGCATATTTTATTGCTAATTATTTGCTGTTGATTGATATATTAACAAATCCCCAAAAGCTACCCCATCATCCCCTAACTCAAAACACACCCCCGGAAAACCGAAATATCGGCCAAAAAGCGAACCGCAAGGAATTTATTGCTAATTATGCTGTTAGGTTATGCTCACTGTACGGTAAAGCTAGCATTGTCATAGCTATATCTCGGCAATGTAAAATATCTCGGTTTTCCGGGTTTGTGTTTTGAGCTATGGGATGGTGGAGTAGCTTCTGGGGATTGGTTAATATACCAATCAACGGTAATTAATTATATATCATAAACTATGCCGCCAAGACGGGCTTTGTACAAGATATATTTTTCTTGCCAAGATACACTGGGGTGCAAAATTAACCGGACACTCAGATTTTTCATCAACACTGGCGTTTAAAAAAGTTTAAGATGATCCCAATTGAATATTTAATAATAAACAAAATTTAAAAGTCAAATTTATTACAACTCAAGAATGTTATACAGAAAAAACAATAAACAATTAAAAAAAATTTGAAAATCTGCAAAGAAACAAAAATTATTTTTTTTAAATATAAACATTTTTTATGGAAAAAGATATTTAGTAGAGTGTATTAACTCTATAATAATAGTCTCCCGTTTTATACCGCTGTCGCGGCTTTGGGAGTATAGCAGGGTAGTCTGCTATATCTAGGGCCTACGGTATACAAGGAAGGTAACATGGCCAGTGCTACGCTTCAACCGTCTATTATTACCCCTGGTTTTACCCAAGGTACTCATTTTTATTCAGGCTGAGTCGACCTGGGGCCTATAGACATTTTTAAAATGTCTAGATGTTCTTGCCGGCGGTGGGATTCGAACCCCGGACCACCGGCTTGCGAGACAAGAATCCTACCGCTTGCGCTACGCAGGCCCTTTACTACTTTAATTAACTCTACGAGCCCTAATTACAGCTCTCATTCGATCAGGCATACTTTAGATTAAGGTAGCAAAGTCCACAATAAACTGAAATTAATACCTAGCCACTATTTCACATTAATAACAAAACATATGTGTAAAAGTGTTGTTTTTCGCACAAAACATCTAAAACAAGGTTCAAACAAGACAAAAACGTTATCGCTAATAAGGTATAAAATACAATTCAAACAAATTAAACAAGTTTTGATCTAAACACCAACAACAAAAAAAAAATTTGAGTGTCCGGTTAATTTTGCACCCCAGTGTATATCTATTGCTATGCTAGCTTTACCGTAAAGTTAGCATCCCCACTGTTTCTCGGAAACAGTTACAGTAATATTTTTTTTCTTTCTGTAATAAATTAGAGTGTTGATCTGAATTCGGCCTTATACAATGGATATGCTAACTTTACCTACATATTAAAAAACAAACTTCTTAAAATAGATGCACCATGATACGATATCTCTCCAATCAAACAATTCACGAAGTCCTAAAAATAAATTAGGTTGAAAGACAAAGGCAAAGCATAAAACACTATAATAAATAAGAAACTCACACAAATTTACTAGTTCAGCCATTACTACTGCCATATACCACAAGATTAAAGAGAAATTGGAGAGCAGACCTACAAAATGGTTGAAGAGGACTTATCGATGGAGAAGGCATTTTCACATCAAGCATGAGCAGTAATGTGCTGTTAAGTCAACAGATTAGCCACCAAATTAGTCAACATAAAATTTTTATCAACATATGTAATCGAAAGGTGTGTTTTTCTTGGTTCCAGTCGCAACTCTTCTTGTGTATTATATCTAACATTATTGTTTTCCGTAATCTATTTTAGTTTGTTGACTGCTGTATAAATTAAGTATGTTTTTCATTCTATAGTATCATTTTGTGGCAAGTATATTTCTGGCCCCTCTTTTTCTTTTACCTTTCCCTGCCTAGTTTGAAAGTATTCTCTATTTTTAGTCAACTATCAGTTGTTTACCACCTGCAGCTTTATTAGTTTATATGCCTAGGGCAGTATTTGGTTTTAGATTGTTTTAAATCCTAGAAATTAGTCTAACGTATAGTATTCCTGTAGGTATAATCTAAGTAAAGAAGATTTAAATGAAGCATCAGATATGAATCCATCGATATATGATCCTAATCCCATACCAACTTATGAAAACCTTAAATTCCATTCATTAAAAATTGACTGTGATACTATGAAGAGTGAATTTAACCCCATTAGTAATTCTCAAGATAACATTCACATATAACAAAAAGTGTTTCTAACCCAAAAAAGCCTTTAAAACCAATGAAGTTATGTGCAAGCTTTGTTAATACTCTAGATTCTAACCTTGCAAAAAAGGGAGGGTTAAAGGCAAAACAAGGTTTGGTCATTTAATCTCTATATAGAACATAGCTTACAACAAAATTAAGATAATGGATAAACATACAGCTAGTTCTTCAGATTCAGTTGATTTGAAACATCAAGAGCCACATTAATGTTGACTGTAATCATTCTTTTGTATCTGAGGCAGGTCTAAGAAGTAGTGATTTTGAATTATTAAGGTCTGTTGAGTCCCCTTATATAATTTACTTTTTATATCTTATGTATCTATCCCAGAATATTATTTTTGGGGTGGTTTACATCTATCTATTCATATAACATGCTTTATTCTTGCAGGTGTAAATTAAGTGACATAGATACAGAAGCAGATTTAGGTGTAAATCCAACAATGCACTATCCAAATCCCATACCTGAAACACCACAAGAAGCAGAATTAGGTGTAAATCCAACAATGCACTATCCAAATCCCATACCTGAAACTCCACAAGAAGCAGAATTATGTGTAAATCCAACAACACATTATCCAAATCCCATACCTGAAGCTCCACAAGAAGCAGAATTAGGTGTAAATCCAAAAACGCACTATCCAAATCCCATACCTGAAACACCACAAGAAGCAGAATTATGTGCAACAATGCACTATCCAAATCCCATACCTGAAACTCCACAAGAAGCAGAATTAGGTGTAAATCCAACAACACACTATCCAAATCCCATACCTGAAACACCACAAGAAGCAGAATTAGGTGTAAATCCAAAAACGCACTATCCAAATCCCATACCTGAAACACCACAAGAAGCAGAATTAGGTGTAAATCCAACAACATACTATCCAAAACCCATACCTGAAACTCTACAAGAAGCAGAATTAGGTGTAAATCCAACAACACACTATCCAAATCCCATACCTGAAACACCACAAGAAGCAGAATTATGTGAAAATCCAACAATGCACTATCCAAATCCCATACCTGAAACTCCACAAGAAGCAGAATTATGTGCAACAATGCACTATCCAAATCCCATACCTGAAACTCCACAAGAAGCAGAATTAGGTGTAAATCCAACAACATACTATCCAAACCCCATACCTGAAACTCCACAAGAAGCAGAATTAGGTGTAAATCCAACAACGCACTATCCAAATCCCATACCTGAAACTCCACAAAACCTACAAATTCCATCTTTAAAAATGGCCTTTGGTTCTGTAAAAAATCAATTTAGTGGTCAAATTAGACAATATCAAAATCGTAATGTTCATCCTATAAAAGAAAATCTTTCTACTGTAAAAAATATAAAGTTATGTTCAAGTTTTATTGATACTCTAGACCATGACCTGCTTACAGGCAAAATAGAGTGTGATCTTTTGACATCTATTGAAAACATAGCTTATAGTAAAATTAAAGTGATGGATAAACATACATCTAGCTCTTCAGATCCCAGCTGGCTAGAAAAGTCAAGAAGAAACTTCGACACTAGTGACTTTCTTGAGTCTCTTACATGTGAGGAAGGCCTAACAAGTAGCGATTTGGAATTATCGAGGTCTGTTCTTTCGGTTGAGTTTACCGAAAGTACAAGCTGATTATAGCCGCAAATGTCAAACATGGAACAAAAAATTTCGGTATAGCAGTGTTGGCATGTTTTTATAATGTAGATGCTGTATGCTTCAAATATAAAAAGATAAAGCTTTAGAAAAGTACATTTTGTTTATATTATGTTATGAATTCTGCAATTTTTGATTTATATAAAACAGCAATGAGTAAATATTTGTTTCTTTATAGATTAATTGCAGTTAATTATTAGAAACTTTTTTAGCAATTACCCTTTAATAGATTATGGGATAGATTTGGCAATCGTCAAATCAGCAGTTGCCAGATTACAACAGATGTTTGCAATTAATCTCGAAAGAGACAAATATTTACTCGTTATTGCTTCATATAAATTAAAAATTGCAGGATTCATAAAATAGTATAATCATAATGTACTTTTTAAAAGCTTTATCTCTTTATATTTGAAGCATACAACATATGCATTATAAAAACATGCCAACACTCCCAAACCGAAATATTTTTGACATTTGCGGCTATATTCAGCTTGTACTTTCGGTAAACTCAACCGTTCTTTCTTATATTTAACTCTTTATATCATAAATGTAAACCCCAAAATTTTGTATTTGAGATAATTTACTGTGTAGCTGTATTAGTGTAGTTAGTATATGGTTTATTCTTGCAGGTATAATTCAAGTGACATAGATATAGAAGCAGAATTGGGTGGGAATCCCTTAACAAACCATCCTCATTCCATACCTAAAATTCCACAAAACCTCCAATTTCCATCTGTAAAAATGGGCAGGGGTTCTGAAAAAAATACATTTAGTTGTAAAATTAGAGAACATCAATGTGGTAATCATGACCTACTTAAAGATAAAGCAGGGTGTGATCTGTGCGATTTGGAATTATTGAGGTCTGTTCTGTCTTATATTTAACCCTTTATATCTTAAATGTAAATCCCAAAATTTTGTATTTGGGTTAATTTACTGTGTATTTGTATTAGTGTAGTATAGACTAGTGGCCAAAATTCTGGAAACTTTACAAAAATTTTAGTTTTGCTATCAGCATTCCTCTTTTTCAGAAGAACTATGTTATTTATAAGTTTATCTATAATTTTATTGCATCCTTTTATGCTTCTACTTAAAATTTAACATACATTTTAAGAGGAAAAACCCTCTAAAAATTTAAAAATAAATAAAACAACAGCCGTTAGCTATTAGTAGATATATTTAAAAAAAAAAGGAAACAACGGTTATTATCAAGAAAATTAGTATTTGGTAGGATAACCTTTGTTTTTTAGGATAGACTCGAGTCTACGAGGCATGGAGTTCACGAGACAAGCACAAATCTTCTGGTGTAATAACTCTAAACCAGTTTTGAACAAAGGCTTCTATCAGTTCTCTCTTGTGACTTGGGTTTCGTCGTGATACTAACACTTTCAGCCTTGACCATAAATTTTCTATTGGATTTAGATCTGGACTATTTCCAGGTCAAGGCAGGACTGTAACGTCATGGTTTCTCAACCATTCCATGGAAGTCTTAGCCGTATGACAAGGCGCTCCATCCTGCTGCAACATGCATTGTTGGGCATCCTCTTCAAACAAATCTCTGATAGTCGGCAGCAGTTTGGCTTGCAGTAACTGTTCCAGATATTTTTTGTATTAATATTGCCCTCTATTACTGCTAAACGTATAACTCCATTAGTGGTCATACAAGCCCATACCATGACACTCATAGGATGCTTCATAGTGACTGTAGTACACTGGGCAAAAGGTCTTCCCCCGGTCGGCGGCGAACAAACTTCAAACTGCCTGCTCTTTTTGCATATTTTGTCGTTCCAGTGTTATGATAACGTTTACAAACTTTCATTACACCTGATTTTGCACCACCTAATTTGTTTACTATTTCTTGATATGTGTAACTTTCTTCGCCAACAATAATTGCTTTGGCTCTCTTTCCTGGCGACCAGTGAACATGTTTTGGGTTTCTTGGTGCCATTATCGTTGAATCGACGCTGATGAATTCATCTGAGACAATTAAATAATATCACCTTAGTAACAACTATCTGAAGTCACTAATAAACACTGGAAGTCGCACGAAACTATACTAAACGCTTCAAATTGGGTCGTTGACTGATTAGCAAAACCCTGACGCAATACAATATTGCCAATCTTGCCATTCACAAATCGAACATTCACGAATTTTCGGCGTTTCGCTTGAATGTTTCCATATTTTATTAAATAATTATGTTAATATAAATATAGAGTGAGAAATACATAAAATATAAAACAGAAATATAAAACAATAAAATAAAAATGTAATTGTACTGATAAACTATATAAATAACGATCATGAGACGATTGTTGCTGGAAAACGATAATTTTTGTAAAGTTTCCAGAATTTTGGCCATTAGTGTATGGTTTATTCTTGCAGGTATAATTCAAGTGACATAGATATAGAAGCAGAATTAGGTGGGAATCCCGCAACAAACCATCCTCATTCCATACCTAAAACTCCTCAAAACCTCCAATTTCCATCTATAAAAATGGCCGGGGGTTCTGAAAACAGTACATTTAGTTCTAAAATTAGAGAATATCAAGATGGTAATCATCCTATCACAAAAGGTCATTCTAGCCCAAAAAAACACATAAAAACTATTAAGTTATGTTCAAGCTTTATTGATATTCTAGACCATAACCTTCTTACGGGCAAAATAGAGTGTGATCTTTTGACATCTATTGAAGACATAGCTTATAGTAGAATTAAAGTGATGGATAAACATACATCTAGCTCTTCAGATCCCAGCTGGCTAGAAAAGTCAAGAAGAACCTTTGACAATAGTGACTTATCAAGGTCTGTTCATTTCCTTATTTTAATCCAATCATATATACCTTATTCCTGTAAATCCTAGTATATCTTATGTACCTATCCTAAGATATTGTTCTAGGTTAGTTATTTTACAGACTGTTTGCGTAATATATGTTTTTTTTTCAGGTGTAATTCAAATGAGGAAAGTTTAAATATAAAAGATGAATCAGATATCAATCGCGCAATGTACTATCCATATCCAACACCCAAGGATACTGAAAATCTGCAATCTTGGCCTTTAACAACAAGTGGCTGTGATTCCCCTAATGGGTTTATAAAGAGTAATGTTACTTCTAATAGCAGCGAAATTAGAGATAGTAAAGATAATTCTTCTCATCCAATTGTAAACAATCTAGCTGACCCAAAAAAACCAGTAAAGCCAAAGAAGATATGTTCCAGCTTGGTTGAGAATATGGATTATAATTTGCTTAAAGGAAAAGAAGGATATGAACTTCTAACGGCTGTTGAAAACTTAGCAAATAGTAAAATTAAGGTAATGGACAGACATACATCTAGCTCTACAGATTCCAGTTGCTCCTTACGAAAATCAAGAACGAGGTCTGTTGATATTGCTGTGAAACCAACTACAGGAGTTAAGCGGGCTCATTCTGAAGATAACAATTTTTTGAAAGCTAAAGTGCCGAGAGTTGACCAAGATTCCAAAAATAAATTAATTACAACAACATCTTCATCAACATCTTCGTCATCAAAAAGTGTGAACAATAAAGATGAGAGGAAACATCGGCATGAACACAAAAGTTCTAAAAAATCATCGCACAATTCAAAATATAAACACTCGAGTCATAGAAGTGAGCCTCGAGCAAGACTTCTTACCAATGGCAACTATAGTTACCCCCCTGAAGATGTGAGTACTTTTTACATTCTTTTTTCAGATAAAAATGTTGATTCTTATTCCGTCTGTTAATTCTCCTAATATTTTCCTTACATATCCATGTGTTTTTCTCTTCCCTCCAATTGACCTATCTTTTTATAAGATGTCTTTAAAGTATGGATTATTTTTTTGTTTGCTTTTTCAGAAAACACTGAAGTACCGCAAATACTACCACATAGAAACCCATACCAATGGAGGTGCTAAGATCCTCAGAATGTATCAAGATGAAATAAAACACCTTAGTCCCACTGAGTCTAAAGAGTTAGCAAATGAGTTCTTCAAACTAGCATTCCAAGAAGACAAAGATGGCTGGGCAACATTTGTAGTTGCAGTTGTTCATGGAGGTGCGACTTACCTTCCAGATATTTTGACCTACATGGCAGAAAACTACCCCTCCCTTACTGTTAAGAATGGATTGTTAAGTAAGAGTTCTGATATCGAAACAACAACGCTTGCAAATTATCATGAAAATGTTTGCAAACACTATGAAGCTGGCACTGTTCGATATGGACCACTTCATCAGATTAGTATTGTTGGTACTGCGCATGAAGAAGTTGGTGGATATTTTCCAGATTTGTTATTAATGTTGGAAGATAACGAATTTCTCAACTTGGTATGTTGTCTTTAAAAAACTTATACCTTATATATAATATTTAATTGTTTTAGACAATGCCTTGGGGAGCTCTATCCATTTGTGATCAAATGAGACCTACAGAAAGTAACGATGGACCTATTATTTGGTGTAGACCAGGAGAACAGCTTGTACCCACAGCAGATTCGAAGTCGCCTAATAAGAGAAAAAGGTTAGTACATAATATTTACACACAAAAAGACTCATCTAGGAATTCATCAAGTTTTTAGTGGAAATATTTTCCACAATCAAAACGCCAAACTCATTATTTTATCATCGCGTAGCGCTACAACCCTGGGTGGGTCTTGGCTGACTGTACAACTTTTTTCCAATTTGTTTGGTCTTCCATCAACCTAGGTTCCAATGGAATGTTCATTTTCCGGAGATCTGCTTGGATGTTATCTCTCCATCGCATTCTGGGACGTCCGAGTGGTCTTTTGCCTGTGGGAATCTCTTCCCATACCAGTTTTACAAGTCTATCGTTATGCAGTCTGTGCACGTGGCCTGCCCATCTTAGTCGCTGTGATTTAATTTCTTGGACAATATCGGCGTCATTGTAGAGTGCTTTTAATTCGATATTGGTTCTGATCTTATACTGGTTTGTGGTGATGTCATGGCGAGGTCCGAAAATTTTTCGGACCTCGAATTTTTCGAAAAAGTATTTTTCGTTCAAAGCGTCTGAGCTTTTCTTCGTTTGTTTTGGTCATGGTCCACGTTTCGCATCCGTATGTTATTACAGGTCTGACGATGGATTTATAGATTTTGATCTTTGAACTTCTTGTAAGATTTTTTGATTTTATGAGCTTATCCAGTGCGAATAGACAGCGGTTTGCAGATTGGATTCTGTCTTTTATTTCTTCAGTAACATCGTTGTCAGCTGTGATTACGGCCCCCAGATACTTAAAACGTTGTACTCTTTCAAAATTGAAGGTGTTGATCTTCACATTTTGTCCTATTCTGTCTCTTCGTGTCGTTCTATTTATACACATATATTTCGTGTTCTCTTCATTAATCTTCAGCCCTACTTTACTTGTTGCTCCTCGTTGAAGATGTCTTTCGTGGATAGGATGGAGTCTCCAACGAGATCTATGTCATCTGCATATGCGAGTAATAGCTTTGGATCTTGAACCGATAGCAATTCTGTTTTTATTTTGGCCGACCTCATGGCTTTCTCTAATACAAGGTTAAAAAGTAGTGGAGATAGGAGATATAAAAAGTAGTAGAAACTCATTATTTCATCATCATCATCATCATCACTGGCTCGACAACCCTTTTTGGGTGTTGGCCTGTTCCAGGATTCTTCTTCATTCTGATCTGTTTCGTGCTTTTTTTCTCCAGTTTTTTATTTTTAAGGTTGTTATATCATTTTCTATTTGTTCTAAGTATCTCAGTTTCGGTCTTCCTCTTGTTCTTTTTCCTACTGGCATATGTTTGAATATTTTGTTTGGTATTTCGCCTTCTTCCATTCTTTCTACATGTCCTATCCAACGCAGACGTCCTATTTTAATGAATGTTATAATATCCGGATCCTGGTATATTTTGTATAGTTCAGAGTTGTATCGTCTTCGCCATATTCCGTTTTCTTTTGTGCCCTTATATATGTGTCGCAAGATTTTTCTTTCGAAGGTGGCTAACAACGTTTCCTCTCTTTTAGTGAGTGTCCAGGTTTCTGAGCCATATGTGAGTACCGGTCTTATTAGGGTTTTATATATTTGGCATTTTGTCTTTCTTGCGACGTTATCTGATCTTAGGTGTCTAATTAAGCCATGGTAACATTTATTTGCAATAAATATTCGCCTCTTCACTTCCTCCGTAACGTTATTATCAGACGTGACTAGGGATCCCAAGTATATAAAGTTTTTTACCCCCTCTATGTTGTATTCTCCTAATGTTATATTTTGTGGCTGCCTTATTTCTGCGTTTTTACTTACCTGCATATATTTTGTTTTGGTCTGATTGATTTTAAGACCACTATTTTGTGCAGCTCGTTCTATTTGGTTGTATGCCTCTATCATTTCTCTTCTTGATCTTGCGATTATGTCAACATCATCTGCAAATGCTAGTATTTGCACGGTTTTATTAATGATTGTTCCTCGTGTATTGACTGTTGTGTCCCTCAGTATTTTCTCCGAGTACGATGTTGAACAAGATGCATGATAGAGCGTCTCCCTGGGGTAGTTCCTTTTTCACATCTATTGTTTCCGTTAATTCATTTTGTAGAAACTCATTATTTGGCTCATTTAAAAACTTGTCTATCTAGAGACGTCAACAGACAACTTTTTCAGAAAAAAAAAGATACAAAAAATGAGATATTCTAAATTAAAATCGGGTCATAAACAAAAAAATTATTGCAAAATGAACAACAACATCGTTGTTTTTGAATATTGTTAATAACTTTTCTATTATTTATTAAAATTTGTTTAAATGTACCTTAACTTACGCTTCTTATCGATCTTGAATTGTGTGCAAAAGATGGGCCAGATCGGTTAAATAGTTTTTGCAAAATTTAATTTGTTTATAAGATTGTTTGAAAAATGAGCTAATTAGGCCAGGAAATGAATCTGAAAAATGGCAAAACCTCGCAATTTTTTCGTCTAGCATCGATTTGTACAAAAATTTGGGATTAGACTTATTTCACCCTCTAGTTTATTTTGTATATTGAGTCGTATGCTTTTGGTTTTTAAGGGTGAAAACTACCCCTAATTGTAAAAACCTATAAAATGACATTTTAAACTTAAATATGGTCAACATTTGGTTTTTATTAGTTAAATAATAATTTTTTAATGTTTTAGGATATATTATAATATTTCAACCCCTAATACTGTCACCTCGGGGGAATAAATAAGGGTCTAACCACCTTCTGTTATCCCCGGGTGCTCTGTAGAGGGCTTCGAATATACTGTCGAGAGCTCCTCTACTTAAGTCCATTTTCGGGTTATGGACTTGGAAAATATTTATCTTCGGTGTCTTGCCTTGAAAAAGGCAAGATATTTCTTACATGACAATTTCTTCGTCGAAATAAAAACACCAAGTTAGGTTGAAACAATTCTCAGCCACAGAGTATGGAAAATAAATGCAGGAAGCAGAGCCCCGAGAGCACTAAGCTCTCGGAGAGCTCGTGAGGGACTGACCTGGCTGACCTGAAAATCGCCAATATTTTTATGCGCTGTTCGAGCGATACATAGGGATTTCCAGGTCAAGACCCAATGGGAAAATTTGAGGCGGGGCGATGCGCATCGAAATGCGTACTAGTCCACAGACTATCGCATTCGATGACAATACCACCCTTGTTGGAGCTATATATAAAAAAATTTGGCTTGCCTCGATTCGCAAGCAGTAGTAGAAGCAAAGCATTATGGATATCAAAAGATTTCTCAAAAAAATCTACATTTCTTTATCCAAATTATTTTAAGTTTTCAAAAAATTGGACACGTTCATCATTTTTGTCATCAAATGGTTTTAAAAAATAATTTCCTTTTAATTTATACAGCAGCGGATTTTTTACATTAAATTCAGCAATACCTTCTCTATAATAAAGTAGGGCAGCATGAGTTATTTCATTAAAAATATTACAAACTAAGGTAAACATTTGTCTTTCAATGTTTGGTGAATAAACTGTTTGGTAATTTAAATTGGGAACTGCTTTAATTATTAAATTAGCTTCAAGTTTATAAAAATAAAGTTGATAATGTTTCCAAACTAATACTGGTGTTTTCGGCTTCAGAATAAGATAAAATATGTTTAATAGCTACTTTAATTTCCATTGTTTCTTAACTTTTAATACTACACCTGATTTTGTGACTAACCACACTCAAATTTCACAACATAAAGAGATTTTCATCTTGATGCCACTTCGATTACTTACACTTTTCACTGAAACTACAAAAATCCACTATCAGATCAATTTGAGGCCATTCGTCTTGTTATATTGCTGATTATTTATAATTCATCATCATCATCACTGGCTCGACAACCCTTTTTGGGTCTTGGCCTGTTCCAGGATTCTTCTCCATTCTGATCTGTTTCGTGCTTTTTTTCTCCAGTTTTTTATTTTTAAGGTTGTTATATCATTTTCTATTTGTTCTAAGTATCTCAGCTTCGATCTTCCTCTTGTTTCCTACTGGCATCTGTTTGAATAGTTTGTTTGGTATTTCACCTTCTTCCATTCTTTCTACATGTCCTATCCAACGCAGCCGTCCTATTTTAATGAATGTTATAATATCTGGATCCTGGTATATTTTGTATAGTTCAGAGTTGTATCTCCTTCGCCATATTCCGTTTTCTTTTGTGCCCTTTTTTTGTAGTGCGTCTCCTCCTTCCTTCAGTAACTCCGATGTTATTTGATCCGATCCCGGTGCTTTATTGTTCTTTAATTTGTCTACTGCTGCTCTAATCTCAGCTATTGTTGGTGGAGTTTTTTCTCTGTTGTCTGCTTGGTCTAATGGTATGTCAGGGTTCGTCTCTCTCCGATCTCCTTCAAACTTTTCCGTAAAATGTTCTGTCCATCTACTTAGTATTTCTTGCTGTTCTGCCAATATATTACCTTCCTTATCTCTACCCATCGTTGTTCTCGGTTTAAAGTCTTTTCTGCTTTTGTTTAGTCTGTGATAAAATTTTCTTGTCTCTGTTGATTTACATAGTTCTTGTAGTTCTTGAAGTTCTTTGTTCATATATTGTCTCTTTTTTCTTCGGTGAGTTTTCTTTTCTTCTTTGCGTAGTCGTTTATATTCTTCCTCTGCTTGTCGGGTTCTGTGCCCCTGTTGCATCAGTAAATATGCTCTGTTTTTTTTTTGTCTGTTATGATCTGACATTTTTCGTCAAACCAGTCATTCGTTCTATTTCTTCTTTCTCTACCTTCTATGCCTAGTACCTCTTTAGCTTCCTCTTTTATGATGTCTCTGCATTCTTCTCACTCCTTATTTAGGTTTTCATGTGTTATTCTGTTTTCTAGTTTGTTGTTTATCTTTTCTTTATACACTTTATTTTTGTTTGTTTCTTTGAGTCCTTCTACCTTGTAACGTTCATGTTTAGAGCCTCTTTCCTTTTTGATGTTTAAAATTCTAGCCCTTACCCTACTTTCGACCAGGTAGTGATCAGCATCCGCATTTGCCCCTCTTCTGGCGCGGACGTTTATTATATTCGATTGGTGTCTCGAGTCTACAATGACATGATCTATCATATTTACTGTAAGTCCATCCGGGGATTTCCAGGTACCTTTGTGTATATCTTTGCGAGCGAAGTATGTGCTGGCAATCACCATATTAAGTGATCTTACTAGGTTTATTAACCTATTGCCATTGTCATTTGATAGCTCATGGAGATTGTACCTACCTATTGTGGGTTGGAATTGCTGTTCTTTTCCAACTTTGGCGTTTAGGTCTCCATAGATTATTTTTATATCATTTTTTGGGCATAACTCATATGCGGACTCTAATTCGTCATAAAACTCTTCTTTAATTTCCTCTTCTTTTTCTTCTGTCGGAGCATGCGCATTAATTAGACTGTAGTTAAAGAAACGACCTTTAACTCTTAAAATGCACATTCTTGGACTAATGGTTCTGAAATCTCTTATAGTATGCTTTACTCTCTTGTTTACTATGAATCCTGTGCCCAAGACGTGATCTTTAGGATCGCAGCTGTAGAATTGCATGGCTTCTTTTTTCCATTACATTGTTTCCAACCCACCTCATTTCTTGTATGGCAGTTATGTCTATTTTGTATCTGTCTAGTTCATTTAGAAGATTTTGGAGAGCTCCCAATCTATATAAGGTTCGAATATTCCATATATTTTATTATTTATAATTACATCTCTCATTTTCATTTAACGGTTCCTTTTAACACCATATTCTTGCTTTGTCAAATATTTTGGAAGTTCTGGAGTTATTTTTGGAACAGCACTTTCTCTAAGAGTAGGTTTTTGCTTGAAAAAGTTTTTAACATACCATCAGCAGAATGCATAATAGAAACAAAACCAGATATATTCAAAGGCCTTCTATTTACTGTTGGCAAATTTTAATGTTATGGCCTGATGATTACGACGTCCATGGTAGTTTTTAATAGTCTGACATTTTAAATAAATAAGAATAAATTAAAAATTGAATTTAATGCCTATAACCTAATAACGTTCTTACAGAACTGCCATTAACGAGTTGAGAAATCTTCAGTACTTGCCAAGAATGTCAGAAGCCAGGGAACATCTATTTGAAGACAGGACGAAAGCTCATGCCGACCATGTTGGTGCCGGACTGGACAGAAAAACCACAGCTGCTGTTGGAATTCTAAAAGCTATTCATGGTGGAAAACAAGAAGGACCTATTAATAGGGTTACAAAAGATGTAGTTGCTTTCTCAGCTAAATATTTTGACATTTTATCCGAAAAGTTACAACTTGATCTCCATGAACCACCAATATCACAAGTAAGTATAATCATATAAACAATGTGGATTTCTATGATACAATTTAAAAAATGTCCCACTGTTAATGTTTCCATTTCCGTAAATAATATAAAAAATTGGTATCAATTTTGCGACAAACAGGATTAACGTATGTAGGTACGCTTAAGAAGAACAAGAAAGAAATTCCCAGCGAATTTTTGCCCAACCGGAAGAGAGAAGTAGGGAGTATCTACGGTTTTACTAAACATATTACAATTGTGTCTTATGTTCCAAAGAAAATCAAGGCTGTACTTTTAGTTTCTACGATGCATCAACAAAAATACACTGTGGTTAAAACTGGCAAACCTGAAATGATTGTCTTTTATAATGAAACCAATTACACCGTTTTTAGTAAACCGTTTCATTATTTAGGATATTTTGACATGCAATTTGTAATATGTTAAATAACTAACAATTAGGAAAAATATTATAAAAAAAATGCATACACTAATGTAAAATATATAAAAGAAATTATATTGAACATAATTTGTCATATTTTTAAAAAATGTTAACAATACCAAATAGAAATTACATGGGGTCTACTTGGCACCACATCCGTAGTTATGTTCCAGAAAGTACACTTCAGTGTTAGAAGGTTAACGTGCCCTCCGAAGCACGGTGAACGGCTCGTATCATTTTAGAAATAAAAATAACGTTTATGCCGAGATAAGTATATCAAAACCGTGCTTAAAAAACGCCTCTTTTTTTTTTTTTTTTTTTTTTTTTTTTTTTTTTTTTTTTTTTTTTTTTTTTTTTTTTTTTTTTTTTTTTTTTTTTTTTAATTTATATTTAAATTTACGTGTCTCGACAACTATGGTCATTGACACGGGAACAAACAAAATCGGTATTTACAACATATGATTAAGCTACAGTTTTGGTAGTTTTACAAAATTCGTAAATATTTTATATTAAATTATATAATTTAGAGTCTCTTAAAAAAATAATCAAAGAGTTCATTGAACCAGGTGAACTAAGTATATCACTAAGGGTACCACTAATGTTATGCCGTCGTCGGGTGGAGCTGAAAGTACTGCATTCAAGTAGGATATGCTGTATGGAAAGCCGCGTGTTGTTGCAGCGTTCGCAGACTGGTGGATTTCCAGAACTCATGAGGTAACCATGCGTGAGACGAGTGTGTCCTATTCTTATTCGTCTGATTATGGCTTTGTCTCTTCTTTTTTGTATGGGAATTTGCTGTGGTCGAATTATTGGTTGTATTTGATGTAATTTGGATGTGCTTCTACTCCATTGATCTTGCCAATTTTCCAAGACTGATTGCCTGAAGAGATATTTTAGGTCCTGATGGAGCTGTATCCTTTCGACTGGATGATCAGGGCAATTAGCTTCTTTCGCCGCTTGGTCCGCTTTCTCGTTACCAATAACACCTACGTGCGAAGGAACCCAGATTATGGAGACTGAGGTGCCCGAAGTTAACAGCTGATGACAGTGAGCGTGTACCTTATTGACTATTGGGTGTTGTGATCTTAGGGTTTTTAGTGAATGTATCGATGACAGAGAGTCGGTGCATATGGCTATACGTTTGCTGCTTTTTGGTGTGACTTCTAGCGCCTTGTTTATTCCATATAATTCCGCTGTATGTATACTGCAGATAGTAGGGAGGCGAAATGACGCTATTGTTTCATTTGTTGTAGTAACAGCACAGCTTGTACCATGTTCATCTTTACTGGCGTCTGTGTATAAGATTGTATCAAACTTTTCCATGTCAATCATTTTGTTGAACTCTTGTCTAAACATACTAATGGGGGTTTCCTTTTTGTCGTATCTACATAGACTAATGTTAAAACTAGGCTGCTTTCTGGTCCAAGGCGGGGTATGAGGGATACAGATCGGGGTCATATGTGAAAAATCTGTGTTGTTAATTAACTGGTGTAATTTGCAGTCAAATGGGTATACAGACCTAAGTTTTTCTGTTGGCTTTATTACTGTGTGTCTGGCAACAAGCTTGGCAGCTGGATTTGAGGGGTTGGCAGAGACCTTTGCAAAGTAATTCAGAAGTAGTCTTTGTCTCCTATAGGTCAGTGGAGGTTCATAGGCTTCAACATGAATGCTTTCGGATGGGCTAGATCTAAAAGCACCAAGACAAATACGAAGAGATGTGTTCTGAACGACGTTAAGATAATTTAAGAGAGACTTGCATGCAGACATATAGAGTATGCTACCGTAATCAAGTTTGGACCTAATTAGGGCTTGGTAAATTCTGAGTAATACTTCCTCTTCAGAGCCCCAGTGATAGTGAGCAAGAGATTTAATTATGTTTATTCTTTTTAAACAATTAGCTTTAGTGGTTTGTATATGATTTCTCCAAGACAGTCTTTTATCAAACTGCATACCTAAGATTTTATGGTTATCTACTACACGAAGCGGAGTTCCATGCAGTTGTAAATTAGGTTGAGGAGACCTGTATTTTTTACTAAACTGGATTACTACAGATTTAAGTGGTGAAAATTTGAATCCTGTACTTTCTGACCAATTGGTTATAGACTCTAGGGTGTTTTGGAGTAACGCGCATGTACTGGATGTGGTCCTACCTTGACTGTGGTTGAATAGAATGATATCATCAGCGTAAATAGCGTGTTGAACTGGTGCTTTTATCGTAGAGCATATGTCGTTAATACAGATTAAGAATATTGTGGTGCTAAGTATACAACCTTGAGGTAGTCCATTCTCTACAGCTTGTGGTGCAGACATTTTACCATTTGCAGACACTTGGAACGTTCTATCCGTTAAAAAATTATTAATAAATGTTGTTATATTACCTTCTAATTTGAGGTCACTAAGTTTTGCAAGAACTATTGATTTTGAAGTGGTATCGAAAGCACTCTCTATGTCTAGAAAAACGGCAATTACCTCATTCTTGTTTTGCATGGCGTATGTAATTTCAGACTGAAGTGAAACCAAATTGTCCATAGTGCATCTATTTGATCTAAACCCTGACTGAAATGGATTTAGTAACTTATGTCGTCTAAATACCAGTTTAGTTCTAAAAATATTGTATTGCCTAATATTAGATCGATTGATAGTTAAATGTTTACATATTTTAGTGTGTTACTTGGATAGAAGACGCGAAGCTAAATCAGTTACGAAGGGATGGTATAGAATATGCTAGAGTCAACTTATATGATAACGATATTTATTTTTTGCCGAGAAACATTATTCATCAATTCCGTACTGTAACAGCTGTAACCAGTATAGGTAAGTGAAATTTTTGTTAGACTTTGAACGAAGTATGGAACGATTATAAATATTTATGTGTAATGAAGCCTTAAAATATTTGTTTCAGTGGTAGAAATATGTGTTAGATTCCTCTTTTTTTAAAAACAGTACATTAACATGTAGTTTATAGAAACTTATGAGATGTGTTGTATTTGAAAATACTATTTTTATTTGAATAAATCACTACATTAAGGTTGATCTGCACCCACCAAAAGACAAACTACAAATTCAAAAAATTTGAAAAAAAATGAGAAGGTATATGTGACAACTAGAAGAATTTTAACAAATTTTGAGCAAACTTCATATTTTTGTTTTCGAAAAAACTCTAAAAAACTACTTTTTTCTAAGTATAAAGCGGGAAAACCAGACATACAATTTTTTTAATTTTCTTACAACATAAAGATATAACCCTAAGAAATACTTATGAATTTTTTGAAACTTTGAATTTACAGTTTTGTCACAATGGGAAAAAATAATATGTTCCGGCTTACAATAAACCGGGAAAAATTTTAATAACAACATATATAAAACTGTAAAAGTGGAAAATATTTGCAATAAAACGTTGAATATTTTTTCCTAGATATATGAAAAACCTTGTTAAACAAGAATTATACCTTGAACTGCCGCCATCAATCTTATACTAGAGAGATGGCTCCATCTCAAACGTTGGTATAATTATCATCGATAGATTGCATTACTTTCGGCCTCGAAACGCTTCAAGCGAATTGTCATACTAACAGGGTTGCCATATCAATTATTTTGTACAACACTGGCAGATTACAATAAGAATGTTATCGGTTTGAATGAATTTTATCTGGTATGCTGAAATTTACAGAATAATAGATACTGTACTATTCCATCTACAAGTAATATATCTATAAAAAACGTATTTAGTTTTTAAAAACCTATTTAGGCGTTTTTAGTTAATTATTTAAACAATAGTGTTGCTTGCATAACGTATTAGTGGTAATTTTTATATTAGTATAAGCATTAGTTTTTCTTAAGAAATTTACATTTGTCAACTTGTATTTTAAATCTTGTTTCCCTTAATTTCTCAAAAATCTTCTTCAAGATTTACCATATGTTCCTAAAGAGAGGCTGAAAATGTCTATGTAGACTAGATATATTTCGCCTGTAAGTCTTTTTAGTATGTTCTTCATTACTCTCTGAAATGTTGAGGGTGCATTTTTGAGTCCGAATGGCATTCTCAGGTATTCATAGTGGTCATTTTCAACGTTAAATGCAGTCTTCTAAATTTCTTCTTCCATCATTTCAATTTGATGGAATTCCCGCTGGCTACATCTGGGTGGAAAAGTATTGGCAGCGTCCTAGTTTCTCCAGAATGCCTGTTATATTTGGAATTGGATATAGATCATCGATGGTTTTTTTGTTCACCTTCCTGTAGTCGACAACTATTCGCCATTTAATTTTTCTTGGGGCATCTGGTTTCTTCGGAATGGCCCACATTGGGGATGGCCAGGGCAATTGGTTAGGTTTGATGATTTCTTGATCGATCATCCTTATGGATGTGTTGATACCGATTTGACTTTGTGTAAACCGGAACTTCACCTCTTGTTCGTATATGGTGTTTTATTTGGTTAGTAAATGTTAACTGACTGTCTGAATGATGAAATATGCATGATGCAAACTTCCTGCACTGTCGTTTTCGGTGAGATTCTCCTTTTGTATTAAAATGATCGGTTCTTAGGAAAGGATCGACATCTCTTAGATTTATTGGTTGACTTTTGATGGGATCAATTATTGCTACTTGAATATATTCATCGGTTTTATTGACTAGCTAGGTCCAGGCAAGTTGATTACATGCGACGGAGAGAGTTTCTCTTAGGATGGCACCTTCGACTTTTTGTCTTGGGATGACGATTTTACCTGATGTTTCTTTTAGTGGCAATTTGACTTGTATAATTGTTTAGGGCTCTGGTGGACTATATAGAATTGGGTTTCATTTGTGATATAGTAATTAATAGGAAGAATAGAATGCTATGTAGTAAGTGTAGCTTGGGTAAAATCGAGATTTGCTTTCAGAAGCCTTAAGATTAAGATCAAATGTCTTGTGAACTTTGAAAAGATAAAATTTTAAGTTACTATCCGAGTTAAATTCGGGAAAAATTGGAATTTCTACACAATAATCTTCTGAATGATTCTGAAAAATTGATGTAGCAAGTGGTTCATATTTAATAATATTTTTGTAGAATTTATTGACTATATCAGGATTAAGGAAAGATTTAGTGGCTCTTGTATCAATAAGAAGTACATACAAAGAAGAGAAAAAGACGCACTAATTAGGAAGATAACAAACCTGAAACCAGTAATAAACAGACCAAAAGAAAGACATGTTCGCATGTTTTAAATAACATTTTTGACGATTGACCATAATACCAGATACTTTAATTTTTAACTATCAACATCGACAACTATCAACAAATCTAAAGGCGGGTACACATTTGCGAGCAGAACTGTTCGCGAACCGTTTGTGAACGCTATATTCGTTAATGTGTACGGCAGAAAAAACCGCTTGCGTACTGTTTCATCGTGACTCGTCGCGAACCAAATTGTTGCGGTTTATTTCACTACTTCAAAGGAAGCTCGGCTTTCAGTTTGGACGGCGCTTACTAGACGCAGCGAACATTTTTATTGTGTCATCAAATCGACATTGTGTGAATGACGTGTTCCTTCCTAGAGAGACGTGAGAAAACAGTAAACTGATTATTGTCATGGACGTATAAATAAAGATAAAATCTTTATTTATACGTCGATGATTACTGTACATAATTTTATTTTCGTTAAACAAGCAAAAACAGGAACATAAATCAGTACCCAAATTATAAATAAAATGAATCATTTCGCACATGTATGTTCGTTGTTGGTTTGTCGCTTTCCATGGATCGAGATAAGTATGCGATCAGTACGATGTAGAATATTTTTCAAGGATCTGTACGCGTACTGTACGTATACCGTTCGGCTCGCATATGTGTACCCACCTTAATATATGATTGCATGTATAAATTTAATGGTAATACGATATTCACAGATAGCGCCGCGCCGCTAAGTACCTCTTTGCCGATAAAAATGTTTAGATAATAAATATGTATCATTCTTCAATGTTATGTGTGGATGAAACTTTATGTTCCTGCAAATGCGTAACTTTGTTTATTCGGTATAATATATTCCGATTGACACAGCGGAGCAGTAAAATATTATACATAAAGATGTTAAAGATATCTTTGCTTACTTGTTCTACTAGGTATTTTATAAAATTACTGTATATAACTCAGCCAATGGATATAATGATAGAAAACTGTAATTTATATTAGGGTTTGAAAATATTACAGAGTCATCATGTAGAAATCTACAATTAAGTTAAACAATTTACCAGAGCTCATGCAGCAGTAGAGCCATCTCTAGGATCAGAAACAAATTAATTGTGGGTGAAGATCAAACTTAATACTAAAGAGCTATCAAAAAAAATCTTAATTTATGGAGACCTTGGAATCGCATATTTCTACGGGTGGTTACTAGCATAGTCCCACGTTGAATGACGTGAAATTTATAATTTGACATTATTAGTATAAAGTTTGGGTACTTAGGCCTATTTTTTAACAACAAACATTTTTATGAAAATTCAAGTAAAAACTGTATTCAACAAAGCAAGGTCTGGTTCTAAGGCCTTCAGTCGCGCAAGCGCTCCTAACATGACTTAGCACTTACGCAGCCGGAACCTACAACTTTACATGTCGCCGAGAGTGTGGTGTAATTTTTTCATCAGCAATACCATCAATTATTTTTTGTTCCAAGTATTTGATTTCGATTCCCTAATAAGTAAAACTATAACATCTTGATCAACAAATAAACAATAAAATTCAATTGGTATAGTTAGTGTTATTAGGTGTTCCCTGATAGTAGCATCTTTTACTGGATTAAATGTAAATTTGTTTAGTTTATCCATAATCTCCTCTATGTGAGATGTGGATTTGGTATTTTACGCAAACTATCAGCTGAATCAGAGTTAAAACTATTGTTTGATTCTACACAACTGACACATCTTCTAACATAACCTCAACTTTATCTTCAGTATTTGTACAGGGAATTGGCTCTTATAATTTACTGGGCATTTTGACTATTTTAGACATATTATTGAGCTTAGTGCATTTTCTTTTATGTATCTCACTTACAGTTGCATTGTCATCATTAGAGTCACCTCTACTTTCTTACAATTCGTAATTTTCATCAAGTCAAGTCAAATTTATTGATCACATGCAACATTATACAAAGTACATGTATGAGACAACTCAAAGTTACAGACATACATCTTAAAAGTATATAAATTAATAAACACGATAAAACATACTTAAAAGTTATTTTTAGAATATGGCTCTAGCTCACAAATATATTGATGTACACACCTCCGAAAGTTTGGCTGATGTAAATTCATTCGTATATCTATTGGTAATTTGTTAAAGAAACTTATGGCTGCATAATGTGTGCTACCTTCCAACAAAACAGAACGATGTTGTGGAAGCATAAAGTGATTGTCTCTGAATCTTGTTGAATAAACACGGTTAAATTGAAATTTATTAAATTCATAAATTTTGCTATGTAAATACATTATACACGAAAATATATACAGACCAGGAATTGTAAGAATATTGTTTTGTCTAAAGATGCCTCTACAAGAATCTCTAAATTTCATTTTATACATTATCCTAATAGCTCTTTTCTGAAGTACGAATAGCTGCTCTAATTCAGAGGTACAACCCCAGACTTCAATCCCATATTTGGCTATTGAGTAAAAATGGGCAAAGTATACTGTTTTTAATATTGATGTATGAAAGAGACGTGAAAGAATTCTCAATGCATAACATGCGCTATTTAATCTGGATTTCAAATTAGAAATGTGGTTTGACCATTTACAATTACTGTCTAGAAGTACCCCCAGCAACTTCGTGCAGTCTGTTTTATCTATTGCTGCTTCTATAGTGGCTTGATAGTTTAATAAATTATTTGACGTGAAAATCATATACTTTGATTTCTCTTCATTCAAAACTAATTTGTTGGATAAGAAATAACTGTTGTATCTGTGTAGTTTTATTTTGCAAATTTTGATCAGACGTTCCTGTGACTAGAATGTTGGTATCATCCGCATAAGTGATGATGTTAACCCCAGTCAGTGAATTAGTTACCAAAGCTATATCATTAATAAATACATCATATAAACGATCATCACTTTCTTCTAAAATCCTTTCTAACTCTTCTTGTGTTAAACTTTTTCGGTATTATAAAATCAATATTACAACTGAAAACACTTAAACAAAAAACGTAACTACACGCGATGTCAAAAAATTTTTGTAACCTCAAAACTCAAGTTCAAATCGAGTAAGTTGAGATCTGAGGCAAATAAGTTATGTCCCAGAACCGGATGAATCATATATCATTGCTATTTAAATATAGCTGTTAATCTGATACGGTTACAGTCGATGATACAGTTACATTACGTGTGCCCAAGTATGATGCATAATGGTCTGTGAGAAATTTTCACTGTGGTCGATTTTGGTGCACATGGTCGTTAAAGTGTTAATTTAAATCACTACCTTATAACTTACGTAATAAATTGGTTCTTGTAAATAGTTCAATGCATATATTTCACTATTTTGTTGGGTTTATGGTTTGATCCAATCTGTAGTAGAAGTAATTCACTGGCATCACTGAAATTCTCTGTTCTGTTTCTTGTTTCAGTGAATTTTGCAGAATGTCCACAAATGAGAATGTCATCAAAGCTTTCAATGAGATCTGACTATGAACGACCTTGTTTATGAATTTTATTATATAACTGACAAATAACTTTCCTATGTAGTTTACCAAAGTAACTAAAAGGCTTAAACGTGTTTTAGGCCATTTTATTTTCCTTAAAATTGTGTTTTGTACGACTAAACTATCTAACAGAAATGAGGCTTGACTTGCTCTGGGTAGATAAGCTTCGTTTGTGTCACTACCAGAATAGGGAAATCAATGTGTTAGAGAGATAAGTACCTTTTAGGTAAGTAAAAGTGAGAACGATATATGTTGACGTCACAACAAGATGTTGTTATTTCCACTCCTGTTTTCGTCTTTAATGGACGAGTCCTCACAAACTTTGTGTGTATGTGTGTGTGTGAGAATATGGCTTGGAAGCAGTTCCGTTAGCCACAGATTTTTATTTATTATTTTTTAGCATGATATATTCGTTTTTTTTTATATCTGTCAGTGTTTCATATTAATGGCAATATTTATTTCTTTCAAATAGTCAATCAGTAATTATTTAATTATTCTAATATCATGGTAACCTAGTAAATAATGTTCTGAAGCTATTTTCTTGTGGCATTTTAAATTAATTACTATTTAAATGGCCTTATTCCCATTTAAATAGTAATTAACTTAGTAAGTAGTCTATATTAATTGGAAAACATGCTTGTTTTTCTTGTAGACTGTAATATAATTGGTCTATATATCTCCCGTTAATTATTCATTTATAAGTGAACAAGCAAATAAATATACAGTACAAAATAAGAATAAAACTATTCAACAATAAAACAAACTTAAAATTATTTCAATCTAAATCACTACTTATTTAAATTCCCCTCTCTAAACTAATACAATCCTAAATTATCTCTATCTCTATTATTGCAATACTGTACTTTATGAAGCCTTTTTGTTAACATATCTGCCAACTGCAATTTTCTATTTATATAACAAAGTTCCACGATATTTGAATTTAAAGTATCACGAACAAAATTATATTTAGGATGTATATGTTTAATTCTTTTGTTATTTTCTGGGTTTTTAAGAAGAGATATACACCCTTGATTGTCTTCATACACAGTGAAATTTTGAACTTTTATCTTCATATCAATAGGCAATTTTTTAATCCATAAACACTCTTTCACTGCTGCACATAAAGCTGCTAATTCTGCTTCTGAACTTGAAAGACTGAGACAAATTTGTTTTCGAGTGACCCATGCAAACGTATTTCCAAAAAGTTTAATTAACACTTTCACTGCTACATTTTGATTTAAGACATGCCCAGAAGCGGCTATTTGTTTTGTAAAAAAATGTTTTTATTGAAAGTCTTTTTTTGGATTAAGTGATGTAAAATTATTACTCAGATGTCAATTTTGACATGTGTCACGGATCCATGCCATGCGCACTGGTCAAAAATTTTTCTATGCAGTGCTCGTCGAGTGGTTTAGGCCAAAATTTATGTAGAAGAAACTTCAAAGGATGCTAAGAAAATCTTTATTTTGTTAATAATCAGTAAATAAAATATTTGAACTCGTAAGATTAAAATAAAAAAAAAAAAAAGAACAAGAATAATGCACTTTTCCCAATAACATAACAAAAACAGGAAAATATTTGTGTTGCAACAAAGTACAAAATAAAATAAACTAATACAATAAAAAGATAATAATTTTTCCAATAAACATAAAACGAAAAAGAACAATCTAAAACAAAAATAGTAAAAATGTTATTTATGGGTACCATCGAAGCAATCTCCCACACAATATCCAGGTTGTTAGGACATCCTTCACAATTGTACAATGTCATTTTCCGATTTTTCTTTTGGGAACAAAATCTACAACGTTTTCTGTTTGTTTTACATATGTAATTTTTGTCAGTTTATGTGATGTTGGGGCAGCTTTAGTATTGGGTACTTCAATTTTTAATAGTTTTGATATGACAGCTCGTCGGAAATCATAAAGACTCATGGTTTTACCTGAATATTTTTTGAAGAGGAAAAAGGCAGTGAGGAGCATAAGTTGTATGAAATGGATACCTAATTTTTTGTATCACCTTAATGTTTTCCTGTCATAGGGATAATATGCATTCATTTGGTCCTGGTGGTCTACTCCGCCCATCTGCTTATTATAATGAAAAATTGGTTTACAGCCAGATCTGTAACAACGGGAACTTGATGTTGTCTTTGTGTAGTTGACAGAACGGCTCCTGTAACAAAATTTATATTGAACACTACATATATAATACTACAGTGGCCACTTTTAGAACTAAACAACATTATGAATTTTACTATACAAATAAATATGAAATGTAATCCTACCTGATTCATTTTCGCCATCATCTACTCCATCACTGTCTTACTCGTCATTATTTGACTCATCGTCGAGTTCAAAATTGTCATCGTCATCACTGAAATATGTTTCATCATCACTCGATTCTTCCAATAGTTGTAATAGTTTTTTATCAGTGAGTTTTTTTAGGATTTTTACACACTAATTTACGTTTTTTAATGCCCGACGGCTCTGCATTACTATCATCCATAGTACTCTATCTACGAAAAACAAAATCCGAAACGAACGAACTTTTTAGAAGTCCTGATATGTACGCTACACGCTCGTCAACGTACGTCTAGCTTGAACTAGCGCTCAGTTCCTACTGGCAAGGAAAGTGATACTGTGCATGTGTCATGGATCCGTGCCATGCGCAGTGAAAGGGTTAAGTAACCTGTAACCGATTTTCTATCTGTTACATCTCTAGCCCAATCAGAATCTACATAACAAACAAAAAGTTTTCCTTGTATATTTCTTTTAAAAGTCAAATTTATATTTATAGTCCCCTGTAAATATCTTTTTAAGACTTTAAGAATTTAAGAATTATTTTAAGACTTATCCACACCTCACTTCGTACCGGATAATTATTACTATTATTGTCTTGATTTGTCAAAATATTCAGTTTTGGATCTATCGGGATAGGTGATGAATTACAATTTTCAAAATGGAATTTATTAAGTATTCCGTTAAGTATCTCCTTTGGTTTATATTTAAAATACCATTTTCACTATCATAATCTATTACTAATCCAAGAAAGTCCAACATTTTAATTCTCCTTTATCTTTAATTTCAAATTCTTTAATTAACATTTCCTTGTCTACCTCAATTCTGTTTAAATCTGGTCCTGTTATTACAATATCATCATCGTCAGAAGTGTTCTAATTTTAATCATTTTTGCCACTGGTGAGTATCAATCTTCATAATCAAAACTCTTCCTTCGTGCAAAACCTCTGTCAACTAGTCTTGCCTTATCTTCTTCCTTGTGTTCCAATGGTTTACTTGCAAATACCCACTTTGTGTTCAAAATCTGTATCTTTTCTGGTATTTTCTCCACTTCTGTCCACGTATTATTTGTCTCAATGGATTCTATTTCCCTCTGCATTGCTTTTATCCATAAATTCTTATCTTCTCTAGCTTTTAACTCTTCTACTGTCTCTTGAACCATTTCTATAAAAGACATGGCATCAAAAGCCATATATAACTCATAGTCATTGTATTTCTCTGGTATTTTTATCTTTCTTTTGTGCCCTTCAGTTTAAATTACATTTTGTCTTTTTTCTTTACTTTCATCATCACTATTATCTTTTATACTTCTACAGTCATCTTCAACTTTATCATTTTGTTCTTCATTAATTTGTATCTGTGCCTTTTTTTTCTTATGACAAAAATCGTTTTCATTAAAAAGTACATCTCTAGCAGTTACTTAATTGAAGAACGTTTTTGACATTTTAGCTTCTTCTGTTATTTTATTTATTTATTTCTTCTTCTATTACTCTGGCTTTGTCAATTAAACTGCTGTTGAATCGTTCTGCTTTTCCATTATGTTCTAGAGTATATGGTGTGGTTTTAATCTATCCATGTTCCATTCTTTCTACATAACTGTCTAATTTCATTTGAAATATATTCTCCCCCATTATCACATCTTAAAAGTCGCAATCCTTTTATTGGATTTTGATTGTGCCATATTCATATATTCTCCAAAACATTTTAACAACCTTATGTTTACCTTTAATAATATAAACAACACAAAAACTTGAAAAACCGTCAATAAAAGTTACAAAATATTTTCCTCCATCATGATTTAGTGGAGTAATGGCTACCTACCACATTTGTATGAATTATTTCTAATAATCTTTTAGCATCAGACTTTGTATTAAATTTTAATCTTGTTATTTTACCCCTAACATATGTTTCACAAAATTCAACTTAGCTTAATTGAACATTTTAGAGGCCCTGAACCATTTCATTGTTTACAAGTTTTCTCAGTTTTTTGTGACAAATGTGTGTTAATCTTTTATGTCATAATTGTGTATCATTATAGGAAGTTTCAACATTAAAACATTCATTTATATTATTTAATTTAAATGAGATATCATATAACCTATTGCTATGACGTAAGCTTACTAAATTATTTGCATTATACAAAGATACTTGTCCCTGATCAAAAATTACTGTAATATTTGACATTTCTAGTCATCTAACTGATAATAAGTTACACCTTAATTTTGGTACAAAAAAGACATTTTTAATGGTACATTCTACCTCATTATTTCTTGCTTGAATCTTTAATGTTTCCTACACCTATTGCCTGCATATAATCATTATTTTTAGCTACTGCTGTATCAATTGGATTATTAAGTTGTACATAATCTTCAAAATAGGATTTATTGTTTACTAAGTGATCTGTGCATCCTGAATCTATATAAAACAATAATTTATCTTTATTTCTACATACCTCAGAATCTAATTTAACATGATCGGTCAAAAAACATACATTATTTTCCTGATTGTAACTATTGTCTCCCATATCTATGTAATTTCCTTGGTTTGAAGATCTCTGTCTTGATTGGTGACCACTACCTCCTCTCTGGCCTCTAAAACTCTTATCTCTGAAACGTCCCCTTCTTTGGCCATTTTCTCTGTATTCTTTATTAAATCCTCTCATAGGTGCTCTATTATATGTCTCCGCATTCACTCTACAATCCTTTTGCATATGCCCTGACTTGTGACATCTGTAACAAACTAGGGTTTTCATTAAAAAAACTGCCGGTTTTTCATATTTTGTAGTACTGGATGAAGATATCTCATTTTTTGCACTTCTGCTCGAAGTTTTTTCTTTTTTAATTCAATTGTTAACTCTTTTGGATCTAAATTTTCTAGAATTGCAATAACTGGTTCGAAGAATAGCATAGAGAGTAGTAAGTTACATACTAAATCTTCGTCCCTGATTTCCACTCCCGTTGCTTTCAATTGTCTTGTTATCATCGAACTCACTAGAAAACTGCTCCAGATCATCTACCTCTTTTAATTTCATAGATATTAATTTCTTTCTCAATTTGTCCAGGTAGTCCTCTTTTTTCGTATCGTGCTTGCAAAGCATGCCACATATTATAAACTGTTGGTTTATTTCGAATAACCTCTAATTGATTGTCATTTATACATTGTACAATTATTAACCTACAAGCTGTATCTTTCTGTTTCGCTGCTAACTTTTGTGACTCTTCTGTATAATTATTCTCATTGAACTCCGTAGTAATCCATTGTTCAACTTCTTTTTCTTAAAAAACAACTTTAATTCTATATTTCCAAGCAGAATAATTGGCCCCATTCAAATGTTCAATATTAAATGTATTCTTTACTGTACTTACAATATTTTATTTCTATATAGTTTTCTTTACTGTGTACTTGCAATATTTTATTTCTATATAATTTTCTGGACCCAAAACCTCTCCGATTGCAGATTACAACTCTCAAACTCTTTGTTCCTTAGCTTTATTTTATACTCAATATCAATACATACTATTTTAGACATTGCACATTGCTATCATGTGCTTCGGCATCATAACCTATTCATATCTTAACCTCTATTTATAATCCTCTGTCATTATGATTCACTCAATGACACAGAACATTACAAAAAGGATTAAGGGAAGTATTACACTACAATTATCACAGCTTTTTAAATATTTTTTCTTGAATCCTTTCTATTCTATGAAGTTCAGCTGAAAAGATGCTACTAACATCAGATAATATGTAATTATTGTATTGGTGGGTATTTTGCACATACATAGCACATCCTATTCCTGTTTGATTTTTAGAACCGTCTGTGTAAATAACTGTGTAATCCACAAAGTCGCTCAGTATAGATTTTACTAAAATATTGTTGTAATTGATTTGATTCTGTATGTTTAGGAATTATGATTCTTGGTTTTTTTTATCAAATTCTTGTACTGAACTTTATAAATTGGTATTAATTTATTTTTGTGTAATCCTGTATAATTTCTGGTTTCAATAAATGCATCTGTTAGTGGGGGTGAATTTTTTATTTTTAAATATTTATTATTAATGTTTTCATATTTAATAATACCAGATTTTTTAAAAGGTCTGACTCAGTATTTCTCCTCTTTATACAGTATTTGTGTGCTAATAGTTGTCTACGTAATTCTAATGGGATTTCATTACACTCTGCTAGCATAAACACAAACTTTGAAAAACAATAAATTACAACAAGAATGAGCTTGTAATATTAATTTTATCTATATTATCTACGTCAACATATAGCTTTCTCACTCTTACTTACCTAAAAGGTACTTCTAACATATTGATTTCCCTATTCTGGTGGTGATACAAACGTAGCTTATCTACTGCTCTGATTAACTTTTTTGTATTGCTCGTTATATACTTCCATACTTTTAACCTACCATGTCCTACAAATATCCTTATATCGTACTATGGTTTAACATGTGTTATTTTGTTTTAGCTTGGCATGTCCGATTGAAGCAATACTACAACCTGGAAGACGTTAAAGGAACTGTCAGGTATATTAGTCAACTACCCAATAAAAATGTTTCGCCTACAAAACCAGAAAAATCGCCACTGAAATCGTCTAATCACCCAGATGAAGACAAGCCACCTATAAAAATGAAGCTTAAGTTGGATCTTAACAAATACGTTCCTGCTGAAAAAATCCGGAATCATGACGAAAAAGATAAGGAGAGGGACAAAGAGAAGAAACATAAACACAAAGATCATGATAGAGAAAAATCAAAACATAAGGATAAACACAGAGATAAACACAAAGAAAAACATAGAGATAAAGAAAGACATAAACATGATAAAGAGAGAAAGCATAATCACAGTTCCCACAGGGACAAGGAGCATAAACACGGTGATAAAGAGAGAAAGCACTCGCATGCCTCCAAACAAGAACGATTACAAGATCCAATCCACAATAACCATAACCATGTAACTACAGAAAACAGTGGTAACAGTACCAAGCCTAGTATAAGCAGTAACCTTAATTACAAAATAAGCCCAAATGAGTCAAATATTATTTCATTAAATTCTGATTTACAGGCAACACCGCCAAAAAGAGTTATGATGGAATCTACGAAGCTCGTAATGCAGTCACCCACAAAAATTGTTGTGGAGTCTGCATCCAAAATTTTCACTGAGTCTCCGATAAAAATTCTAGAACCCCCGACAAAGAGTGCTGCTGATTCGACAAGTAATTCCCCTGTGAAGCTAGTTGAGTCACCTGTGAAAAAACACAAACCATTTAAGATTAAGATTAAAAACCGTCAGTCGACCGATGTTCTTGGTGATATTTTATTAGAAATGAATAAGTGTGATCCACCATTTTAATATTAAGCTACAGGTCGATCAAAAAGTGAGTCCAGAACGTCTAAGAACTTCTCGATGGCACTTTTTGTTCGAGCTGTAGAAGCTTTGAATACTTTTTGTCCAAATTTAATGTCTCCAAAAATTTCAACCCTTTTTCAATGGTGAATCCGTTTTCAAAGATCATCATGTAGATATGTACAATTTTTGAGATAGACCTACCTCAGCATTCTATTCTCATTTATATCCCAATGTTGTAACTACATTCATCTCCACAAAGGAGAATACACTCGCGTTGCATTTTCGAGGTTTGAATACACTTTCGGGTATTTTGATACAAATGTATCTTATGCACACTGTATCTTGTGTACTATGGTTTGATAGACTTTGTTTTGCTTGTTGAGATGTGGCAATTAAATAACTGAACTGGAGTTGTTACCTGTTAACAGCGAGCTCGCCAGCGCTGTGACGGATCTGAACATGTCTGTCTGTTATGATTTCCCGAACTTGAACTCGATGAGCAAGCGAGGTTGTACGTCGCCCACTCTTGCTGTAACAATCACCTGTTGTAAGTCCTTGCTCTAGTCTCGTCGAAAAAAGGCTGAAGTGATCGATGGAACAACGAGTTAATCTCTAGTGTCTTGTGAAACTAAAAGAAAACATAAGCTCATATCATGTTAAAGTAAGTAAGTCGACGGTAGTGAATGTTAATCGCACACACACATAAGTTTGGGTGGGTTAAAACGTTTAAGTGTGCTACGTGACGTGACCGAGAAACGATCTGTCTTGAAAGTGGAATTGTGTTCGTTAATTAGATCCCCAAGGGCAGACTGCCAATCAACATTTTTACCTCAAGGTTCTGGCTAGTCGTCGAAGTTAGGTGAGAAGACGAAGTCCCGATTTGTCGAATCTTGTTTGTGAATATGTTATTTGCAATTTTGCTGTTTTGGCCATCCACGGTATTCGCCCGAGCTGTCCCGTGTAACTTTTTTATATCCTAAGGTAAAATCAGAGCTTAGAGGACTAGATTTGACAATGCATTGAAGGGGAAAACTTTATACCATGATAGGTGATCAATAAAACATTTTGAAGCATCAGTCCTTATTTGATTGCCACATCTCTTATCATCCTTGTTTTATGGTTTTATTGGCGCTAATTGCTATCTTTTATTTTTCTTCAACTTTAATCATATTTTTTTATTCAGTCATCTTTGATAAATAATTTTGGGGATCACATACTTATGAATGCTTCTACGGTAAATTTGGTTCTTTAGTTGTTTCCTTTCACTATTTTATTCACGCTGTTACTTGAGTTTGCATAAAACGAGACTCTTGGTAACAGCAGTTTTCTTCTTTAGTATTTATTATGAGTGTTTGGTTACAGTATAGATTCCGGCGTTACAAAGTCGATCTGTGTTACCTAACCTCTAATATTGTAATATTGTGTTGTTTTCATTCGCGTGGTCTTCATTGAACTGTTAATGACACTATTTCCAATCCTTCAGTTGAAGTCGCCACTATGAATAAAAGGCAAACCAAATAGGTTACGGTGTAAGTCAGTGTAGCAAACTTGAGATGTGACAACAAAAATAGACCAGTATAAAATGCTGAAGAGAGTCAAAAACAAATCATTTAAACTGAATATAAATATATCCCTTTTCGCCAATTACTCTAAAAATATAAAGCACGTCCAAAGTTCTCCACCCTACTAATTGTTTTCTGAAACAAAACAAATTAATAATGTTTTGTATAACTGACCTAAGGCACTGACATTGTTTTTGTTAACATAACTATTTAAAATAGCGCACGGATGTCATTTTATAAAATTATTTCAAATGTGACTATATCGCAAGTAATACTTTTTGGAAAACTCTTGTTTCTGTTATAGCTCTAATAATTTGATGGTTTTCAAATTTTATGGAAAATGCTCGAAAAGATCCGTTTATTTTTCCAGTTTGCCACATTCTGTAAAGATAATTTTCATTAAAACCGCCATTTTAAAACGGTGCAATATGATCACACAAAAATCTAGAAATATACGCACTGGTGCAAGAGCTTTCAAATTAATCATACATCTGGTTATTTAAGAAAAAAGTGTCTATGACGTCATATTATTGACAATGTAAATGAAAAACAAATGAGTTATATTAGAATGTGGGATAGATAAATGTTTTCCAAGCTAAAGACTACCAAGAGCTTTGATTCAAACCAAACGTTACTGGAAGACTTTTGGTCAATCCTGTTCCAATAAAGTTCTCTTCCAAATTTTAATTGTGTGCGACATTAACTTTATCCCTCTTCTTACAGTTCTGCATGTCTCCTTTATCTTCATATCGCCATGAATGGGCATCCTTTCTTCCTCATATATCCTACTCATTATTAGCCATAACACATCAACCCCTTCCTCTCATAGAGACCTTCCAAACCTCCTATTTAGGTCCTACCTGATTTTCATTTGGGGTCCCGCATCCTCTTGTCTCTCGTAGGTCAAGTATTTTGATGACTTATCCCTTGCTTTAGCTCTGCTGTATAACCTTGTCATTCCCTCGGGTGTTTCCAACTATTCGTACAGCTGTACAGGCGATCATTCCTTGACAGACAGCGTGCTTTGCCTCACTCTTTGCTACCTTCCCTTCTTCTCTTTAGACCTGTTATTATTTGGCATATGATCCTATTTATAATTTCACAAAATGGTGTCTGTGTGCGATCTTAAATGACAACGTCATCTAAGGCACAAAAATAATGTAGGTGCCTTAATTCAGGTACAAAAAATTTAGTTTTATGGTTCAACAATAGTTGGGAATGGACTTTAGACGCGCATATTGAAAAATGTTCATCAAGAGTAAGAACATTAACAACTGGACCAAGTTCATTGCAAATGTTCAAACTTTCAGTAATGGCATGTTATTCTTATTCGGTTTAAATGAGATTCTCAAAGTCTCTTATAGGTAGAGATAATAATAGAAATACAAAATAAACAGGGTATCCAAAACTGTTTAGTTACAACAAAAAGCAGTTTTTACTTTATTTTTTATTATTTAGTTGTGGGAACTTATGATAATATTAATTATTGTTTATAATATTTTGTGATTGATTTAATTGTGGTATTGAAAATTATAAAATTTGAATCCTAGAAGCCCAATTGTTATTGCAAAATTGGAACCTTTCCCCTAAGTTTAACAGTTTTTATTTATTAAAAATATTAACACTCGTTTTCTTTTAATTGATTAATATTATTGAAGAAGTATGTTTTACATAATTGAATTTTATTATTTAAAAATATAGTATGCTTATATAAACGATGTGGGTAAAGTGTAAACTTGACCGTTAAATTGGGGGAAACTGTAGGCTTGGAACGCCCATTTTTTGGCAATATTGTTAGACGGATAACAACTTGTAAATATGTTTTAGATTTTTGATAAAAATAATATTTCACGATATATTTATTGTTTGTTTTAGTTGTAAATTGAGATATATACTAAAAATTTGTATATAGTTTAATTGAGACCTATTTTAGTACATTTTACAGGATCGCTTCTTAGATGTAACTAATTGTTTTAAAAAATTTTCATATAAACTACGAGTATTTCAATACCTAATTTAAGAATAGAATACATTTGAAGATTTCAGGGTAATCATAAGACGATCGTGACTATTTTTAAGATTTCTTTAAAATCACAAGTTTCAAAAAAACGTTAACTTAATTACTCATAAAAACACTACAGCAGTCGTGTTTTAAAACAGTTAATAGAACTATTTTTAATCGGATTATCTTGTTTCATTGTAGGATCTGTTTAAAAACTAAGAAGACTAGGTGTAAAAGCTTGTTAAACACATCCAAGAGATCACAAACAAGTACACCACCTTCTTTTTAATATACCATTGTCTAAAAGGATCAAATCTTTAACTCATGGTTTGATATTTTACAATTGCTTTACGTAATTCTGAAATACAGACTATTTTTTGTAAAAAATAGACATTTATCGGTCATCGGTGACTCATCGAAGAAGGTGCATGTGTTCTAGATTACGATACAAGTGCAACACTTCAAAATTTTGAAGAATAGTAAATGAAAATATGAGAGGCGAATACGCTGTTAATTTCTATCGTATTGAATGTTTTGTGAAAATTTACGAAAGCTAGGACCAATGGTCGGTTGTATTCTATATTTTTCTATAATATCTCTTGTGCAATAAAGGTGGTCGTTAGTGCCAAAGTTTTTCCTGAACCTGCCTGTTCCCTAGGTTAATAAATCTAATTTTTCCAGTCTTTTATTTTTGTGAATAACTTGTAGACGCTTATGGGTCGGTAATTCTCGAGGTCTGTTGGATCGCCCTTTCTGTGTAATAAAATGGTAAGTGCACTGTGCCATCTTGTAGGTGTTTCACTTTGGTGCTGACATCAGTTGAACAAAATTATATATTCGCTATATATAGCTTCTATAACGATAATATCTTTTCCCGGAGCTTTATTTTGTTGGTGCTTGGTTGACTAATTTTTTTATGAATTTTCGAACTTTTCTCTGTTGGTGATATTTTCATCTTTATCCTTTAATTAATTCATTATTTCTTTTTTTTCCATTTGTTAATTTTCTTCTTAAACTTTTATGCTCTCATTTTTTTAAGCTATGAGGCTTTTATTTATCTCTCATTCAAGTTCATTGTCTGTACTTCTATTACAGTTTTCTCCTCTCTTACATTTATGCTTATATGATTTTTTTTTGGCAGTGTATCTTCGGGCTTTTCTCTATAGCTTCTATTATGTCATTTAGGGTGTTGACATTTAGGTCTGTATTTTTGCTGTTGATATTCTTCAAATGCATTTATATTATCATGCTTTGTCCAGGTAGGTGTAGACTTCCTTTTGACCATGTCGGTTATCGATTTAAAAATAATTCTTCCCTTTTTTTATTTTTAGCATTATTCAATATTTTATCTTGCTTTAATAATAATAGCGAACAGATTTTTCTCTCTTAAAGAAACCACTTTCCAACTCCGTTCTGTTCCAGGAGAGAGCTCTAAAATACTGCAACTTTACCAACTTTAACAATTTTCGCTCGCACTTGGCTCTGAATTCAAATTTGAGATGAAATAATAAAGTTTAGGTCCGATGAAGCCTGATTTTTAAACAAATATACCAAAGCGAAAATTATCATCAATGACTTTACAGCTTTTTATGAGTCAACGCCTTCTTTAGAACGATCATCCATTATTTCCTGTCTTGAGCATCTCTTTTGCTCCAATAGATTGTATATCGTCTTTTAAGTTGTTCAGGTACCTCGGTCTTCCTCTGCTTGATTGTTCTACCGGTCCACAATCGTTACCTTTGTACTCCTCCATGTATTCTTCTTAGCAGTTCCTAGCCCTTCTGTATAAGTGACCGTTCTTCTTCTTATCTAATTGGTATTCTACGGTAAGTTTTATTTTCCCGAGAAGTTTTAATGTCATTTCTCCTCTTGTCCTCCATTTACCGTCTTTAGTCTCGGCTGAAATTTCCAAAAGGTGTCAAGTTCAGCTGAAGGTGTCAAAACCTTCCAGTCCGATACCATCGATTATTAGTCTAGGTATCTGATTATTTGACTCATAAGGGGCACATATAGTTCCTTCTTTTGGTATTTATTTCTAGTCCCATTTCAGTGCAGATACCTAGACTATCGTCCTTAATGAACGAAATACTTCAATCAGAACCTCTGTGGACCTAGCGATGGTATCAATGTCATTTATACTCAAAAGATTTATTAAAGATCGTACCACTCGTGTTAAGTTGAGAATCTCTAATAAATTTTTCCACCGCAAGGTTAAAAAAATTTGCCTTTGTATTTATGTGCCATATTAGGTAAGGTGATGTCTCTGCAATTATCGCAGACCATCATGTTTCCCTTTTTGTGAAGTGGACACAGTATACCTAATTTCCAGTCCGCAGGTGTTTTTGTCCTTTGCTCGGCTCTACTAGGCCTGGCTCCCTTGCATTTGATAATACAAGGAGAGGCAAGATTGGGAGCCTACAAAATAAAAAAAAATACTGAACTTTCGCAATAAAGGGACAGGACAAATGAATATCACAAGGCGTGTGCCGAAGGACATCTTTAATGCGGAATCAGATCACATGACAAAAGTTACACTTTAAAGAATTGATGCAGGCTGTGTATTCCAGACAGGGGTTTATGGAGAAACAAGGAGTACCACAATCAACAGGGTAAGGTCTGGTGCACAGATGGATCCAAAAAATGAAAGCTTTGCTTTTGAGAGGAATTGTATCGTTTTCCAAGAAGAGATTTATGCTATACTGCAATGCGCAAAGGAAAATAATAAGAGAGCTCTTGCAAAAGAGCAGATCCATATATTGTCAGATAGCTAAGCAGTACTGAAGGCATTGACATGTCAGAAAGTTATGTCCAGACTAGTGTGGGTCTGTAACGGAGAACTGAATGCACTGGAAGACCGGAACAAGGTTGAGCTTGTGACCGGAATAAAGCTGAGCAAGGCATTGGCATGTCAGAAAATGATGTCCAGACTGGTATGGGTCTGTAACGGAGAACTGAATTCACTGGAAGACCGGAACAAGGTTGAGCTTGTCTGGGTACCAAGTCATTGAAGGCAACGATCAACTTGCTAAAAGAGACTTACTTGAATGAACTAACTGTGACCCTTGGAACACCAAATGTTGCAATCTGAAGGACTGGATCCCAGAAAGTCGTGAGCGATATTGGAAGAGAAAACTGGACCCGAGAAAGTGATGAAGCTATATTGGAATAGAATCCCAAAACAAACACATCTTCATTGGTGGGCTCTGAAAAAACAGATCCATATGGGCAGAAATAAATTGAAAACAGTAACAGGAATGTTACTGTTCTCAGTTTACAAATAGGTATTTAAAATGGAGACTTTAACTGCAGACTGTGACAAGGAACCAGAAACTGTGAAACATGTATTGTGAGGCGCTGGAGGTCAAAAGACAAAAACTATATGGGCAACCAACAGGAGACCCTGGTATATAAGACACGCCAAGAAAAAGACATGTGCAAACTTTTACAGGATATAAAATTCTACACTAGATGTGAGAAACAACAATGGGCAGCAAATACAGTAAGCTTCAGTGATACCGGAAATTTTGGATCAGACGGGCCCAGAAAACAAGGAAAAAATAGGATTTTCTCCTGCTTGTCACTAATTATTGAGCCATCCTTATCTTTACAGGCTATTATTCTGGGTTTGAGGTCATTTCTAAAATTATTTGTTTTATAGGTTGAATTTTCGTATTAATATTTTTCCTTCCTTCTGAAAATGGTCTTCTCTGCTTGCCTATATACTCTTTCATGTTTAATCTCATTTTACGCTGCGAAACCCTCCTACGTGGTTCGTTTATGGCTATACTCTCTTCGTCGCACTAATATTTATTTCTTCTAGCGTTGTTAAATATTAAAACACGTTTAACCGAACATTTTGTCAAGGCGAAAAAGAAGCAAATATCTAGAACCTCATTTGTAGGTTAGTATAACCTCGATCATAAGTTTTCGTTCCGTAAATTTCAAGTATTTTTCAATCTATGACACCTAAGCCGGAAGGCAAGAATGTCCAATTTACTCCATAGTTTTTAAACAGATCTTAGCTAAGTGGTTACTATTAATTTTAAGTAATGTGGTAACTATGATTTTATTATCAGTTATATACATCAGTAATTGTAAGTTAACGGTTTACTATAACCCCATTTTCTATGGGTTAGTTCTATAAATGTTTTTAAATAAAAATGGCTAATATTATTTCATAGTTATAGTAAATTTATTTCACTCTTAGTTTCAGTTACATCCTTGTAGCTTTTACATTGTTTTTCCCGGCGATCGGCGGGAAATCATAATTCATTATCGTTACTTTGAATTTTTGTCCGTTTTGTTAGTACAAAAATATAGTACAAATTAAGGTGTTGAAAACTCCTAGATTTCCCAAAACTTAGGTTTTTGACAATTTTGAAAATATTGCAATGTAAGACTTGCCATTTAATTAACATGAGTATGGAATACAGTTTCTTTTTTAAACAAAGATTTAAGTCTTAATTATCATTGATAGTCAGAACTGTTCTCTATACGAGTCAAATTCTTTAATTTCGGTTTAGGGATAAAAAATTTTATATCAGATCTCGAAACCTTAAACTTAGTTGTCACAGAAAATACAGGTGAAACGGGTAATATAGGAAAATCAATTTTCCGTATGACCTTATATGAAAACTTTAACTCAGTGACATCACTTTCCTGTAGCTTCAATATTTTTTTAAATAGTGTTAAGAGTGTGATTCCTTGAAATGGAATGTAAATATGTACAGGTGGAATATTGTACAGTTTTTATATAGTAAAAGACTTCTATGCAATGTTGTAAATAAACTAAGTGAACTATATAACGATGTTAGAATGTTGTAACGATATTTTTTCATATCACAGCTAAATAGTTGTTTTCATGTTTTTGAAAATAATATGTATTTTTCTTCATTGTATTGGATGTCCCAACAAAAATTTACATCTAGACAATCGACAGATCTTAGTAATTTATATGATTTGGATTGAATGTTTTGATACGCTTATATTCAATAAACTTTCGAAGATTTGACATATTCGAACCTCTCAATCTAACTTGATATGGCAAATTTTAAGTTTCTTCTTGTGTTGCACCTTTTGGTTGGTTAAACTTCTAATGCTTATCCTATTTATATGTTTGCGATCACATCGCATCGTTTCTGCCGTCAGGTGTCCAAAATACGATACTTTTCTAAATTTTACAGTTTTTTTATTCTTTTCGAATTCATTCCAGGATTGTTTTATTAATGATGTGATAGGTGCTCTAAGCATGTAATGAGAGCATCATATTTTGAACGTTTTTAGATAGTTAATTTGCTGCTACACTGCTTTTTAGATTTTCTTCAAACACGGTACAAACAACTAATACATTTGGTGTGAAAGAGTTTGTGTCACCAATGCTTGCCATGAACTCTATGCTAAGAATCAGTCACTAATGCATGACATGCGCACTAAAAGATTTAAAGGAGTCATCAGTCAAAATGCCTCAATGTCATATAAAAGAACGGCGAAGACTCATGTAACTAACTGCACATTCAAACTAGTATTACAAAATATGCATGAGATGAGATTTAATGCACTTTTCTATATTCGAATATTGACTTCTTTATAGCGATCTGATTCGTCATTTAATATACATTCAACTATCTTCTTGTGTCCTTGTTATTGTTTACTATAAGGATGTACGTCTTCTTACAGTGTCACTTCAGATAGGCCATCGGTACTATCAGCTAATAGCAGAGTTAAGTCTACATATGAAGATATTGTTGACTTCTGTTTTGTCAAACATTAGAGGCACGAGAATATACAACCCTGTCCGACTCCTGTCTTTATGCAAAATTCTTTAAATATTTAGTTAATATTAAATTGTATATCGTACGTTGACCATGTTTTCTGCTTTTCTGTGGAGATCTAATGAATTGTTTTCTAACTGGACTTAATATTTCCAATGTTTCCAATTGTATATTATTCTTTCTGATGTATTCTGGTACTCCGGTCGTAGTGCAGCAAATTGGCTTATTGTAGATCTTCCATCTATTCATCATACTCATAATCCAGTATATTTGTCCATGTTTCTGTAGTCACCATGCAAAATATGGTTGACTATTTCAGTTTTTATGCCACAGCTCAAGCCTCCATGAAACCGCCTTATGGCAGTACACAGGTGTATACCATAGCCTTGACTGGTGTATATGCAGTAAGGGCTCTGTGATACGAGCGCCATCCATCATGGGGTAAATTATACGAACGACATTGTCGTTCATATAATTTACTCCATGATAGTGCCATTGTCCAGTTGCGCCGACGCTAACACAACGACATTAGCGCTGGTACATCAGGGTCCTAAGCTGATTCTGCATTTTGATTTTCTGCAGTACTTCAGCCTTGTTAGTAAAAGTACGTCCGCGTGTCATATTGTTCTTCCTTATTTTGTGTTTTTAGTATTGTTGTCCTTTTGTAGTATACAGACTTTTATATCAGATGGTCTAACTCATTCGGATTTTATATTGGTGTGTCCGCCTCACAGATTAAATCGTCTATATTTCCTGATTAATTTGATATGCGTGCATATTGGCCATGATTTTTTAACATAAACGTGATTTGCATAATTAACTACTGAAGTTAGTAATCAGATGATACTAAATTAATAATCTGTACCATAATCGTGATTTTTGTCGCCATTTTGTTACAGCAATATTTCAGTTGAAAAGTCTAGATGTAAATTTTATCACTGTGTATGTAATCAAATGAATGTAGTAAACATATAATACAGCCATCGCAACAAGAAGTTTGAGTTATTTCAGTATTATTTTCCTTAAGACCATTTCTTAGTAGTAGTAGTATTAATCAAATTACATTTTGTTTGATTGTTTTGGTTGCAGAATGAGAGCACTAAAATATTTTGGACTGTAAACTTTCACTGTCGGTTTTTGTGATGATACCCTATTTTTCGAAGGATATTCCTTAAACTGGTGAAAGCCAACTCCCGCATCGCATTAGATAGTATCTACCACAGTCACAGTCGAAACTTTAGGAAAAATAATTTCAAACCATATGAACAGCTTTTCTGATTAAACGTCAAATATTCTTTTTATGTTATTGATTCTTTGCAATACATTTTAAGGTTCAGTTTTTAGATAACTGAATTAAGGCGTCTTGTATGACGTAATCAATAGAATGGTGGACGGACGCCATTTTGGAAAATAATTTTAACTGGAATCGTATGGAATATAATACCTCACCTGAAAGTTCTTGTATAATGCAGTATTTTTCTAAATATTTGAGCGATTATATCGCGCTGTTTCAAAATGATGTCCATCGTCAATCGTCATTAGCGATAACATGGAAAAATGTAGACCATCCATAGTAATTTCATAATCTTCAACTTTTATACGAAATGTTCTAACAAGTGAATTGATTTTCTCGGTTTTTCACATTTTGAAATGTCAACGACATTTATTTTTTAGTGGCAATTTAGTGAATCGAACAATCTGAGCCCTTGTGTCACTCAATAATATGTTACTAGAAACAAGAATGAGTTATTTTTCATTGAGAGATAATTGCCATAATTCAATGGTCGTTTTAAACCGATGTCGACAAATCTAGATGTATACTGAGTGACACAAATATTTCAAATTATAGATCACAAGCCAGATATTTTCATTTGATAAAATCATGACGTCATATATTGACAGTTATTAATAAATAAACAAATTAATTCTATCAGTGTACAGGAAACCGAAAAAATAAATTGGACTGTTCGAGCGTTATATTAGTAGTAGTTCATATGTTTTTGCACTATCGCCATTTTGAAACTTCGCTACAGATTCGTTAAAAATATCTAGGAACGTGCTGAGTGTTACAAGACCTTTACAATGTATTACTTATCATATAATGACATTTAAAATAATTTCACACCAAAGGTGTACACCATTTTAAATTGATTACGTCACTAAGATATAAATGTATAAGTGCCTTAATTTAGGTACCCAATTTTTTTTAAATATAATTTTTATGGTTTAGAAAATAGTTCAGGGCGAACTTCAGACGAGCACTGTAGATATGCAAGGCAACAAGCAACCTTTACAACAAATTATTCAACTAAGTGCTATATCCCTCATAGGACGTAAGATACAATTAATTAGTTTTTTTCCTATGACATGACAGCTTCTATTAAATAGCTCGTTGGAATAAACCACGAAATTATTAAATAAATTCTTTGGAAATTTCTGGTTCCAGATTGAGGCATTCCAAAACGGTTTCTGATCTGGAAACTGAAACGAACAATTTCTGAATTATACCTGCATCTCAACATTTAATTGTTGTAAATCGCTTTCAATACTAGAAAATGTTGAACATAATGGAAACGAAGATCGGAAAGGTGTCCAACAAATAAACGTATATTAGTAATAAAAATAACACAGAAAAAAGCAGAAATCCCGGAAATAAATCAAGAATTTTCCAGTTTATAATTTAACTGAACTGTCACCGTGCTTTGGAGGACACGTAGAGCCGTCGGTCCTGGCTACGTAAGTAGTCATGTATAATAACAAACGGCTTCCGAAAAAAAAAACACTGGACTACCGACTTATTTCAGTGAAAATGGTTTAGGAGCACCTGGGACATGACAGAAGGTGTTCCATATTTTATTGTTTTCGACACTAATACATATCTCCATTAGTCGTTGGTAGGTTTCACTTAATTTTATTCATCTTTACTGGGTCTTATACGGGTTAAATTCCTCCAAAAAAAAGTAGTTTTTTGGCGAGTGGACAGGCACACAGAGCAGAAAACTTTTTCTGGATTTTAACCTTGATTGAGTGTGTCTCATGTTATATAATGGGTGGCATTCATCCAAAGTTAAACTTTTCTATATATTCATCAACTGTTCCTATGCTATATCGTTAGTGGGAAACCTGCTCCTTCGTATAGGGGTTGAGTGAGTAAGGTTTCATACATCCGATTGTTATCCTGCATGTCTCATTCAAGAAAATGCTTACTTGTCTTGTGTGGTCCGATCGGTTACAGACAGGGCAGGCGTACTCTCCTGTTAAAAAAAAACACATTACCCGTGCAGTTGTTCTGTTAGTGACTTTTTGTCTTCTGTTGACAGTGATGTTTGTAAAACCTGTCTTGTATGTCAAAGTCCTTTGATTGTACTCCTACAGCATGGGTCATCAGCACATAGGTGGTGTCTTATGCCTTTTGTTTGTATATATTCAATTTGTATTTTTTGGCTGGTCGTTTGAGTATATATTGAACATAACTGGGAAATGTACACTTCCTTGAGGCAGGCCATGTTTTTTTATTTCTCCATCTGCTTTTCTTCCCTTGTAATATAAAGTAGAATATCCTGCTGTGCAGCAGACTACTACCTTTATCAGTTCAGAGACATTCAGAGTGTTATATATTTTACCTACCAGGTTTTTGTGGTTCGCGGTATCGTAGGCAGCTGTTAGTCAACTAATTCCACTCCGGTTATTAGCTTGTTTTCGAAACCCTTATCTATAAACTCTATAATCTTCAATACTTGTCCGATGCATGATTTTCTAGACTTTAATCTTGACAAACGGTAATCAGTTCTTGGTTTAAGTAGAGCTTGAGTTATGGGCCATGGTTTTCGGATTTTATAAGTTGTCATTAAATAACTTCAGCAATTCTAGGACCAAAATGTTGATATCTTTATACATATAGTACTGCAATAGGATAACATTTGTAAGAAGAGAATTACAAAAAACCATTGACCCAATGACAGTGGAAGATTGTTTGAACTTTTTTGTGAAGGCTGAAGGCGAAACATTTTAGTGCTCTCTATGATTTGTTAAAATGTGTGCAAGTACCTGAATAATTATGAATTTGGTTTTTGTGATATTTGAACACATTTTGTGTGTATGATAGTAATTAATTTAACCAATCAAAATGAGTAATTATGTGAATTTTTTGTAATATTGTACAAACTAATAATATTTGTCGCTTGCAGTAAAAATGCAAACAAGTGTGGACGTATCATACTTGGTATTATATTTGCGTTTTGTAATTAATTTAAATAAAAAAGTACTATCATACATACGAAAACTAACAAGAAGTAGTATGAAAATTAGTAAGCAGAAGTATTTTAAATGTAGAATAGTTTCCATTTAAAGTATCTTCGAATGGAAACCAAAGTTGTTACTTTTATAAGCACAATAAAATTCTCTTATAACCCCAAACGATTTTTGTACTAGATCCCGCAATTGATATTGTTTCTTAATATACCGAGTGTTTTTATTTTGTACCTCAACATTGCTCCCTTGAGAACATTAAAAGATACGGGATCAGTCATATTGGTCAACAATTCAAGATCTTAGTCTTACACAGAGTAACATACAGCTAACCTTCATTCTTCAGCGAGCCACTAAAGAATTCCACCTCCACCACTTAAATAATAATTATATGTACTGTTGATTATAATATATACCTCATCATTCTCTTCGCCTTTATCCCTATGTGTTGAAGTCTTCTCTTGCCTGCCGTCTCCCACGATTTTTCGTTTGGCCTTCTTCCCCGACTTCTTATAAAAGCTTGCCGTGTAATAAATAATTCATATTAATGGGTGTAAGCTCCTCTGGCTGTTGTTTTGGTCTCTGCACATTGAGTACTTAAATTGTAGTGATCACAAGTCTATCATTTTCATCGATCTTTAAATGAGTTACTAAAAACTGAATCTGAATATATTGAATGCTGTGGAAGCTAGTTTTTAAATTTTTTTATAATATATCTGATCTAACGTATATCATTTTCAAGAGGACAAGTTTTGTACAAAATACCCGGTATGTTAAGGAGTTTCACGATGCCGATTAAATTCACCGAATAATTTTATCATTGTACACATTAGATCTGCCTGTTCCTATCAGAACACAAGTGAAAATAAATGTTATTAAGAATGTTAACATTCATCGTACTCTATAGTTTTTCTTATATTTATTTCAATAAATGTTAAATCGTTTTTGTGAATATTGCGTTTTTTTAATAATCCTTAAAAAATAATCAGTGAAGAATGAAGAAAAATAAATCAAGTGAAGTACAGCCTTCATGCAAATTAATTAAGTTATTAAAACAAGCACGATATATGTCATAAGAAGAATGTTCAGATGATATTTTTTCCTGTAATATAGTTGTTCATCTTATTTAACGTGCCTTATCAAGTCCTACCCCAGAAAACGAAGCATTTAAAAATCTAAAAATTACTGGGCGCTATTTTTCCACTGGAAAATCTGGGAGAAGTCAATAGAAAAAAACATACAAAACTACGCAAGGTACATCAAAACGTTCAACAGATGACTTTCTTGAAAATATTTGAACTTTAAAGTAAGATTTTCTATATTAAAAAATGTTTATAAACAAAAAAGTTATTACAAATTAAACCCGAAAGTAAACATTTTGTTCAATTCTTTATAGTTATTAAAATAAGCAATAAAAATATTCAAAACAGCTTTCACAAGTGAGTTTTCCTGTAGTTGCTATATGTGCAAAAGATGGGCCCATATCGGTCGAGTATTTTTTAAACAATTTTATTTGTTTATCCCATTTAAGAAAAAAAGGTCATTTTCAAATTTCTGTACAGGTGCTTTAACAATACTGTTGTTTTCTTGGTGTCATTCTCTTTGTTCAATCCAAAGAATTAAAAATGAGACAATTAGTGACTATCTAAGTGAATTATCAGCCGTCAGTAAAACAGACTATTCACTCTGGAGAGCAACTGCGAGACTAAAAAGACCGATCCTGCAAAATCCTCCAATAAAGAATGCAGATGGCAGTTGTGCAAAATGCAATTCACAGAAAGCAAGAGATTTGCTGAATATCTTGAAATGGCATTCCAGCTAAACGAAGGCGAAAGCACACTTCATTGGGGAAAAAACATTACCCTAAGAAAGCTCCTAGGTATGATTTAGTAATCAGTAAGATTTTAAATCAACTTCCTAGGAAAGCCTTAGTTAAACTCATTCATCTATTTTATTCATGTCTCATTCAGACTTGGGTATGTACCGAAAATATGGAAGGTAGCAGATTTGATAATCGCTAAACCTGGAAAACCACCTACAGAGGTTTCGTCCTACAGGCCAATCTCCTTACTTCCTGTAATTTCGAAACAAATAATAACGGACATAATTGAAAACACCTTTGCAGACGATACTTTCTTGGCTGTAGGCTAAGATCACCACGAAGCAACTAGAAATATACAAACTTTCATTAATCTAATTAATGAATGGACTATACTTTCCCAAATTAAGTTGAATGAAACGAGTCCGTCCATATCAACTTTACAAATAAAAGACACACTCCGGTTAGAATAAATAATACCCAGGCAGACACAGCCAAATATTGGGTATCTTCATTTTCACGTACCATTACGAGATACATGTGTTAAGTGAGACAGATACAAAAATCAGGTGAGCCAGTAAAAAGACGAAAATACGAAGAAAGTACTTCAATCACAACACGAACTGCATTTAAGGCGTAGTGAAATGAAAAGGCTAGAGAGGCTTTGAAAGAAGCTAAAATTACAAGCATGCGTGAAAAAGGGAGAGTGTATGGATTCACGTTTGATTTGGAAAAGGCCTTACGGTTTTCAACTTTGACTTGCTCTGTAGCCTACTATAAAAGAAACATGTATGTGTTAATTTGGGTATTCACGAGTTTAGCAACGAGGACAAGGTGTTTCTCTATGCCTGGGATGAAACTACAGCCTCTTGAGGAGCACAAGAAATAGGATCGTGTATTCGAAAGCATGTTCTAGAACACGCAAAGGACGCAAGACACATCACTGCATTTAGTGATGCATGTAGGGGACAGAATAGGAACTTTAAACAGTGTTTGTTTTGGTTGAAACTGATTGCAGATTCCGATAATTTAGAAATAGTAGTTTATGTTATCCGGACATTCCTTTCTCCCGAATGATCGTGATTTTGGCGTAATCGAACAAAACGCAAGAATAGAGTGAAGTATTGTAGCAGTCACAACTGCTAACATATAATTAATTAATATAATTTATTATTAAAATCCTAAAACCCCTCAGAATCCCGTTTATGAAACGTTTATGGGCAATAGACGAGACGATGCGCAAGTGTAACACTTACAATATTTAAATAATTTTCCTTTTTAATATATACTTATGTTATTTATTATTAATCCAATATGGATATTTAGTTAATCAAAAAAAAACAAAGCAATTTATTCAGTCTACCCACAATATAGCAAAACAAGGGTACTACGGGTATATTTAATAGATAATGTAGATAAACTAAATATTGAAATACAAAAACCAATGTTGCAGTTAGGAAACCAAGAGTTAAAGAACACAGCTGAAAATTAAAATACAACACCAAAGGTACACAACCAGAAATTGAAGTGGGAGAAAAAAAAACCAAAGATATAAAGCCAAAAGTACGTGCAAAAAAAGAGGCCCCACGTTTGGGTCTAGCCAATTGAAACCTAAATAAAATTTAGGGGGTGGTATATGGAGAAGGAGATGATAAATTAGAGAAGAACTAGCAAAGAAGTTATAATAAAAAGAATGGCTTAGCTCAAAAGAACACAGAGACACAAAACCTCAAGCACGAATTCGGGCTAGCCTCACCACCCCTAAATTTTATTTAGGTTTCAGTATGTTCCTGGCGACTGGTATAGAGTGTTTGAGAAGTGTCGCACAAAGAAACCGTATCGTGTTTGCAAGATGGACAGAAATAATTTTGTATCGTCACAAAACCTGGAAGCAGCTGTTACCAGACGAAAGAAAAATGAAGATAACGAGGCAGTATCGTTGCTGAAAATTCAATGACTACAATTTCGAAAAAGTGACCCCTATAAAATATTTTATCAAGAAACACTAGATGAGGAGTTTCCTTTTGATGCCATAAACTTCCAACCTGTACAAAAAGGCCGTATTGCCAATTTTCAAAATATTTAATTTTCAAAACTGTATGAAGCTTTAATATCAGTTACTACTAAGAAAAAGAAGGATATGGAAGATCTTTAGGCGTTTATACCGCCCATTCATCACAACTTTTACAAAAATTTATCCGTACATGGATACAACACAGCAGAAGTAGGTTTACTGTAAGACATTTTGGTGAATGGGAATTTAGACGACGACGTTCTTTATGAATAAGAATTTAATTTTTTATATCATACACAGAAATACACGATTGTTTGTAAATCTATTTTTTTTTCTTTACTCCACAATATTGAACATATTGAAAACTAGAGTGGTCTAAGTCAAAATATTAACAAAAAATCAATCATATTTCGAGTGCTGACTCATTGTTCCGCTGGAATTCTTTAAGTTTAAGCTTTTTTTATTGAAAATCATTCTGATCATGTCAGTCTCTATGTTCCCATTTAACGCCAACATGTTAACTTTAAGTCTAGACCACTTTAGCATTTCTGACTTAGACCACTCTGGTTTTCAACGGCTCAATTATTGCAGGTATCCTGATTTCTAATAGTGCACTGAAAATGTTGCTTGGTGACCTGAAGCGTCGTTTTAACATCGAATATATTTTAACCAGGCGATTGAATCAAGATATTCTGGAAACATTTTCAGTGTGATCAGAGCAAAAGCAGGTCTTTACGACCATCCTGCTACCACTGAATTCAAATACAGACTAAAATCCTACGTTAGAAAAAAATGAAGGAACATATTCTGAGTTTTCAAACGTAGAAATCGATGACACTCCTGATATCCCTCTTAGCGGGTCGTTTATAAGCAAATTGAAGTCTACACCAACCCTTCTTAGCTCCTTGGTCGATCCTATTGTATAGGATAATATTTTAATTGAGGAGTTAAAAGAATTAGCATATAATGGACTAGAAAATCTGGCAGACAGCATCAACAAGAACACATTATTAAACACACAATGATTTATAGCAAATTCACGGTAAGCAGTTCAGTGGATGTTCTGCAATGAGTCATATATTCTTCTGAGCAGTAAAAGCAATATTTCAGATATTTTTTCGAAACTGTTATAGCTTGGTTGTTTAATACTTTTTGGTAAAATATTGTAATAGTTATAATTAAGGCAATTTTTATCTTAAAGACGCAATCTATAGCGATTTGTTCGTAAGTAGTGACAGTTTCGCGTATTGTGAACGTGAACATCAGACTTATTTATTAAATGGGCTCGTTTTTAAGTTTGTCAGCACGCGATCGCCATATTTTAAACGGAAACATAGACTCGAATTGAGAAATTTTTGACAAGCTACGACAGAACTTTAATTAGAGATAAATAATTTAGTACATTTGAAATAATTTAATCTATTCTTCAACTAAAAGTACGAATAAAATAGTGCATATTATGTCTATAGTTGCCGTAAATAAATTAAACCGGGTTAATTTTTCTATGCACACCAGATAAAATGTCACTGAACAGCACTGGTTCCGTTTAAAACATGGCTGATTCCGTCTGTGCGTACTTATTTTTTCAATCACAGTGGGCAATCTGATTGTTTATTATTCTGTGGTAGCGGCATAATTTTGAATTTGATAAAGAAAGGTGGGCAGTGTTCTAGATAACTAACCCCTGCTAAAAATCCTGATAGCTTTCTAAAAATTTAAAGTGCATTTGTCGAATTGCCCCATAATTAAGGTGAAAGATGAATAAAGAAAAATGTCACTTTAAAAATATGTAATTTTTAATGTTTTAAAGTTGACAACCCTTGCTAGTTGGCGAATAACAAATAATGAACTTGATAGCTTTTTCTTTAGTTGTGAAATATGTGCCGACCAGTTCAGTTGATTATCTATGGTTATTCCCAATAGTTTAACAGTCTCTTTGTTATCTCGATCATTATGTAAATTACTTGCAGATATAACCAAATTTTGCGTTTTATCGGAGTTATCATCATTAGTTTTTCCTGATATAACCGATGTAGTATCACCTGCAAATTGTACGGAGATATGAATTTAGGCAAATCGTTGACATACATAATAAACAAAAGAGGTCCTAAGATCAAACCTTGTGGGACTCCATGTTTTACGGATAGAAAATCGGAGAGATGACCTTTAAACACTACCGCCTGGTGTCTGCACATAGGTAAGGAGTTATAAGCTTAAGAGGGATACCTCTGATTCCATAGTAATTTAATATGTGGAGCAAAATGTCGGGTGAAACGCAGTCAAAAGCCTTCGACAATGCAATTGTCGCGTTCAAGCCTCTCATCACCTCGCTTACATTATATACCCCGTTGGTAATAAAACGAGTACTTCTGAATCCATATTGTGAGTTGCTAAAGTAATTATTGAACTTAAATTAGGAATAAAATTGTTGTTTGATAACCTATTCAATCACTTTCCCAAAAGTAGAAACAATGCTTATGGGTCTGTAATTGTCAGTTTTTGAAAAATCACATTTTTTGAAGATAGGTAGTACTTTTGAGTATTTTAGTACTTCCGGAAATACTCCAGTTGATAGAATTTAATTAATAAGATGAGTGAAAGGTGTTAAAACTATTTGGAAGTTTCTTTTAAAATTCTGCTATTAATTTCGTGAACGTCTCTCAATTAGAATTACTAAGAGACTTTAATATTTGAGAGACCTCTTCTTCCACAACAGGACGAAAAAAAGGACTTGATTGGAGAAGGATAATTTCTGTAATTGAAGAGGATATTAATAGTGGGAAGAGATATAATTATATTCTCTGCAATTGTAATAAAAAATTGATTTATTTCGTCTGGAGGTAGTACCGAACTAAATCTTGTATTGTTTCTTTTGAAATTTACTATTTTCCAGCAGTCTCTAGGTTTATTATAGGAATTAGTAATAGAATCACAGTAAGCTGACTTTAGCATTTTGTTATTGCTGATTATATTCAAATTTTTGTTGTTTATATACTTTGAACAAAACGAGATCCTTAGTGGCATCTGCAATGTGTTTAATAGGAGAAAAAATAGATTTGTAAGACCTTAATTCATTATTAAACTATTGCACGGGTGTTTTTCAGCAGTTTGTCGTACTTTTTTTAGTGGAAAGGGAGCTAGCAAAAGAAAATGGAAAAAAATTTTAGCCTAGATGAACAATAAAAAAAGCTAAATGTTTTTCGCTACGTAGAAAAAGTATACCTAGTACCTACGAATCATGAATGTATAGCAATGAAAAGAAGGTTAACGAGAGCAAGATGCAGAGCAGGGATCAACCCTGAGGTCATCGAGGAAGAGTACCGCGCAAGGAAGAGGAAACTTTACAGGAGAATCCGTACAAAAAAAAGAAGGCACTGGAAAGAGCTGGGTGAAAAGCTGGATGGGGACATCTGGGGTCAGGGATATAAGATCGTCATAAAGAAGTTCCATACGTATCCCCCTTACGAAATGACTATGGGTAAAAAGTTTGAGGTAACACGAGAGCTCTTTCCGGATGGCAGATGGCATGCAGTATGGAGGGATGAATGAGCTGAGCGGGCGGTACCCTTTACCATGGATGAACTTATCGAGGCATTGGGTTCATTCAAGACGCGTAGGTCCCCCGGACTTGATCAAATACAGGCGGTGAAAGGTCTATGGTCGAATGCACTGCTGGAAGCACAAACCTTTCCTGAGTCTTGGAGGACATCGAGGTTAATACTGCTCCCCAAGGCTAGGGAAAAGTAACTCCCCATCTGTCTTCTTCCATGCATCAGTAAGCTGTATGAAAGGATGCTGCGAATACGCATAGACAACAAGATTGAGAGGTCAGGTGGTTTATCTCGGAGGCAATTTGGTTTTTATAAAGGGAAAAGCACAATTGATGCAATCATGAGTGTATTCGAAGCATTGCACAACAGAAGGGATGAACATCACTGGGCGGCCCCGCTGTTGTTTGATGTTAAGAATGCATTCAATACGCTGTAGTGGAACGACGTAATAAAGGAATTTGTCCGAGAAAAGGATTATGGTGGAAAAGGGCACGATCGTGGACGTGACGGCCGGGGTCCCCCAGGGATATGTCTTGGGCCCGACGCTAGGGAACCTGGCGTATGACGGGGTTATGCACTGTGAATACGGAGAGGGTACAACCCCCTTCGCATTCGCGAATGACCTCGCTGTACTGGTAGTGACCCGGGATGAGCCAGATCTCAAATACCGGGTTCAGAACGCAGGCCGCGTCGTAAAAAAATGGATGACGCAGCACGGACTGAAACTTGCGGTAGAGAAAACCGAAGCTATCATTCTGAAAGGGAAAATGAACAGGCAAAGTGTTGAATTGCAATGTGCGGGAGCATGTCTAACACCCAAGAAACAAGTAAAGTACCTAGTAGTGACATTGCACCAGAATGGAAAATGGGGGGAACACGTGCGGGAGGTGATCCAGAAGGCTGCTGCTGCGTTGGGGAGGATGATGCTCATCATTGGGGGGCCCAAATCTGAAAGAAGGAGAGTCTTACACGGTGTTGTACAGTCGACCTTCCTCTACGCGGCACCAGTCTGGAGCGAGGCGGTAGAGATAACGGCCTATAGGAGGCTCATGACCCAAGTGGACAGAACAAGTCTGTTGCGAGTGGCATGCGCCTACAGGACTGTGTCTGCGGCAGCCTTGTGGACCATCACTGGATGTGTTCCGTTACATGTTTTGGCGGTGGAAAGAAAAGAGTTATGAGAAAAGAGGCCCAAACCTTACTATGGCCGAGAAAAGATAGGAAATGGAAAAGTAAGTGAAAGATGGTAAGAAGAGTGGAATAGCACGGAGGATGTGGCACAGTGGACGAAAATGCTGATCCCGAACATAAGAGAGTGAGTGGACTGTGGCCACAGGCGACTGGATTATTTCCTGACGCAGGTGCTCACAGGACACGGGTGTTTTAGGGCCTACCTCTCTAGGTTCCGAAGGGACAGATGAATGCCTATACTATGGATACTCAGACACTGTGACACATACGATGTTAGATTACAACAGATGGATAGTAGAAGGTAACAGAATGAAAAGAGAGACAGGTGTGAATTTTGTTACAGTGAGAGAAATGACTGAGAGAATGATTGAAAATCAATCAGGTTGGACTAGCATACACAACTATATCCGTGCAGTGATCAAGAAACAAGAAGAGGAAGAAAGACAGCTGGACCAACGGCAGAGGTAAGAGTGAAGTACCTACGAATCATGTGGTAAGCTTGACAAACTAATTTAGTTACAGCACTTGCTCACTCATCACTAACTTCATTTCTATGTAAGAATTTCGAAAGCTAAGAAAAAACTGAAAAATCCGTAAGTTTTGTGATTATAGGTAATAAGTATAGGAATAGAACTTATTAGTTATACAAACGTTAAATCGAAAACAGCACATATTTCTGGTAGTACGCTCTATTCCAAGCTAACTAAATATATGTAATACAATGGTCGAACATATTTAAATATTTTTGTTTTTGAGTTATTTATACAAATGTATTGTGTCTTATGAAAATGTTCCTTTAATTTTAATTTGTAAGTAATTATTTTAAAATTCCTTGGACAAAAAGTTTTATTACGCCTGCCACTACTCTGTGAGTGACGTCATGCGCGAGGCAGACGAAAACTCGTTCATGTAAGCATCTAGCCCTGCATCCGCCCAAAAGCCATCTGCGTCATTAAGTGAGAGATCGGTCATACCGTCAATCACTTTTCTTACCCTTTTAAGCAGAGGATAATTGGCTGTAAAGGACTTATATAATTAAAATATAGAAGAACCATTTATATTTTCTAATTTTCTTTATTAAAATCAGTAAAAAAATAAAACATTTATATTAAAATACAGAAATATGGCTAAACGAATGTGTAATGCAGAAATATACAAATATATTAATATATATTATAAGTATGGTAACTCTTTTTTTCTATACATTAAGAATACAAAACTTTTAGAAAAACTATATGCTTAGAACATAAACAATAACAATAAATACACAGAAACTGATATTATTCAGTTCGGTTATAGCTACAAGTCTTAATCTCTATCACCAGGAAGTTCGAGTGCAAAGCTGAAAAAAATATATATATATATTTAATAGTTCCTCTAGATAAAACTCAAAATAGCAATACCTTTTCTGCTCCTTAAATCGCGATCTGTTGAGATTATAATATGATACTAAGTCTGTAAAATATTTTCCATAGGCCTTTGAATTATCTTGATAGATATAGTTAATAATCTGAAACACAAAAATGATGTGAGTTCGATAATCATTATTTTAACTTTTAGGTAGAAAAACAGTCTTGTAAAAATGTTGCAGTTTCTGGCAATTTAGCAAAACGATCTCATATTGTATTGCTAAATTTTCCATTACTGTTTCTCTTATGATTCCATAGCTAAAACTTGTAGCAACTGGATATTCTGTGGAAGATTCATTTAAAGACAAAAATTCCTTATCCTGGTATATGGCTCCCACACATTATGTTAAAGTTATATCCCTATTGTATAGATCTCATGCAGAACTTCAACTTACCTCATCCTTAACAAAATCTATCCAATGCATTACAGCGTCAAATAAAGGAATTTGGATTTTATGGGACACATTAACGTTGTTCCAAAATAGTAGCTTCAATATAGACAGTGTACATCTTTTAATATCTGGTTCATATTGCTAAAAACACATACACATTATATATACAGTGTTGGAACTCCAAGAAATGAATATACACGGTATACATCTTGCAACAGTGCAAGCTTAATCTACTCCTATTCATTACTTTTCGATGATTTATTTTTTAATACATAGTCAAGGTTTGGTTTAACCAACAAGCTAAATCACAAAGCTAAGGGCTCTCAATAGATTGCAACGTGGAAACTGCTCTACCAGACACGTAAGTCATCTACAGGCCATTCCGTTCCAACATCGACAAGATTATAGTACCTATATTTTTCTCTTTTCTGAAAGCTGTCTGTTATATACTGATCGTGCTACATCCAACTGCATTATAGTAGATCTCGTTCATTTATTCATGATACGCATTCCAGGATAGAATGGGTATCATCAATAACCCTGTACCAGCTTTTAAGCCTAATTTACATGAGTCGAGTAACCGTTCAAGTTACTTGTACAAGTAACTTTAATCAAGTATTCAAGTTTTAAGGGCATGAAGTAAAGCATTTACACTATTCAAGTAAAATAACTGAACTTGAATAGCGGTTTAAAGAAGAGAGAAAAATGAAGCGAAAAAGGCGCAGTACCATTTTACGGAATAGTGTACAATGAATGAGTTAGAGAATATTATTGATAAATGTGGATATGCCGAAAAAGAGTTTGGATAAGAAAGTGTCTACAAAGAACAGACACGCGCGGTGGTTCAGCTTTGCTTTTCGCAGAAACTGCATTAGAAGACACAAATGAATTCAGAATGTGCTTAAGAATGACCCTCAACAATTTTAACAACTTATGAGAAATGGTGGCGTCGCTTATACAGTGATCATGTACTCTTGTGAGGAATTCAATCCAGCAAGGATAAAACTGGAAATAAAGTTATGTTTTCTGGCCACCGGAAACAGCTACAGAAGCCTCCAACTGAATAAGAGCAGAATCTCTCATTTGTTTATTTCTATACCGACTACTAGATATATCCCAAAGACATGTTTGTTCTTCGTACAACTCCACAAACTTCAATGTTGTCTCCTTATTCAAACACACGACCAATTCTTGACAGCAAGTACGTATTTACTTAAAATGTTTGTTTACATGAAGCAAGTGTAAGGTAGGCCGTTCAAGTATGGTCCATCCCCACTGCGTTCCGTGGTGGGAGGCGCCTTCTTGAACAAGTAAGTTGGATGGCTTTCTGACATCAACGAGTATCATGAGAAAATCGTTAGTTCCCTGGTCTTCTTCTTCTTTTTATGTAGACATGACTATCTGTTTTTCAATGTGCCTCCAGTAAGTTGTCGTTCCATCGTTTTCGTGGTCTTCCTACTGATCTTCTTCCTATTGGCGAACCGTCTCTTGCCGTCTTTACTACTCTATTTGTTGTCATTCGGCTTATATGATCGTTCCATTCTACTCTTCTATTTCTTACCCAGTTCTTGATGTTCTCCACCTTGCATCTACGTCGTATATCTGTACTTCTAGCTCTGTCCCATAGTGTCTTACCATCAATTTTTCTAAGTGTTTTCATCTCTGCTGTTTCTGACATCCTTTTTGTCCTCTTTGTGTCAGGTCTTGTTTCTGCCGCGTATGTCATTATTGGTCTGATGACTGTTTTGTAAATTCTGCCTTTCGTTTCTTTCTCGATATTTTTATTTCTCCATATTGTTTCATTTAGGCAGCCTGCGGCTCTGTTTGCTCTATTCACTTGATCTTCCACTTCGGTTTCGAGCTTTCCGTAGCTAGATAATGTGGTGCCTAGATATTTAAACTCCATCACTTGTTCTATTATCTGACCTTCCAGCTCCAATTTATAACTATAACTGTAAATTTGCTATTGTAACCATGCATTTTGTCTTTTTTGGGGAAATTAACATGTTAAATTTTCTGGTGGTTATATTAAATTGGTGCAGTATACGTTCTAAATCGTCTTCACTTTGAGAGAGTAGCATTGCATCGTCTGCATAGCGGATTATTTATTTTAAGTTGTTTTTCTCCCATTTGGTACCCTTTTTTCGTTCTTACTTTTTTTATTAGTTCATCCGTAATCAGGTTGAACAATAGAGGACTCAGAGAATCTCCCTGTCTTATCCCATTGTCAGCTTTAATAGGGTCGGTTAGTTCTTCTTCCACTTTTACTTGTGTTGTTTTGGTAAATATATGGTCCACGAAACATAGATATGCCGGTTTGTTGTATTCTAATGATTTCTCTTGCACTTGCCTCATTATAAATATGGTGCCGGTGCATGATCTTCCCGACCTGAAACCTTGTTGTTCTTCTGCTAGTGTTATAATTTCATTCAGTTTATTTGTTATCACTTTGGTTGTTAATTTTAGTGTTGTGTTTAATAAATTAATTCCTCTGTAATTTTCCGGGTCCGATTGGTTTCCCTTTTTGAAGAGAGGTATTAGGATGCTTGATCTCCATTCTCGAGGAATTCTGTTTTGTTCTATTATTTTTTGGAATTATTGTTTGGTCAGATCTTGTCCTCCGTACTTTAGGAGTTCGTTCGGTATTCTGTCCTCTCCTGGCGATTTTCTATTCTTTAATTTCCTTAATGCTTCCTTTCCTTAATTTAATTTCCTTAATTCTTCACATTTTGTCTTCACTTCCTCTCTGTTCCCTGGTCTGTTCACCCGATGCTTTTGCAGTTGTAGACCCGTCTTTGCACCAGGTTTAACGCTGCATCCCTAGGTAGTGTGTGTTCTCTGACCATTCCTCTTGGGGGCGGATGTCCACTTTTAATGGTACTTTAGACCTTTACTTGGGTACCATATGGTCAGAAGTGATCATCTATAGGGTATCCCTAATTTCGTTTATGATGTTTCTACGGCCTAACCAAATGGTGGATTTACAAATAAAAACGCAAACTACTCAGTACTTATGAAGATAAAAATTCAATTTTAAATAGAAAATAACATTTGTTACCCAAAATGTTATCTGAACTACAAAACTATGATGAAACAATACAAAACGTCCAAAAATGTCTATTTAAGAAAATAAATACTTTATTAGTATACTTACTGCATAAGCTTTTTCAGGTTTGTATGAACGGCACTGTTCGACAATTTTTTTTTCTACAAAATTCATCACATTTTCGTAGTAATTTTTGGGAATGCTACCTGTTTCTGGCGTTGGATTTTGAATATATCGAAAGGTTAAACACAAGGTATTCATTAGGATGAAAAAATTGTCGTCTATTATACATTCGCCTGCTACGACCAAATCTGAAATAGAGAACAATTAGAAGTTACGAAATGTCTATCTTGGTAATAGGGTAGTTTTCATGAAGTGATATTTGTCATTAGCAATGTAAAATTTACTTAGGCGTATATGTTTGGCAAATATTTTTGAAAAAATTAGGTACACGTCAATTATTATTGAATATTAAGGGAATGTGGGGGAATGGTGCGCGGCGGGTAATCGTGCGCTTCAAATGCCGTAGAAGATTTTACGAACTCAACCAATCCTGCACCTTTTGACCAATCTCGTGAACGGTTGACGCCATTATCTTCAGTCCACCGTTGCACGTGGACTAAGTGAGATCCGATTATTGAAAATTGCAAGAATTCTTCTAGTTTTTCTGCCCCAAAAATTACGACGGTAAGTCCGTAGGCTTTATTCAGTTGGTCTGAACTTATTATTGATTTAAATGGCTTACTAGTTTTCTGTTTGTGATGTCGTTTGCTATTTAAGGCGTAAAGGGGTAATAGTGCGCAGGATTCCCCCACAAACAATGAAATGATAAATATTAAAATTACTATTTTTATTTCCAGATGCCACGAAACTACACTAGAAAATCTACTATTCTTACGTATACTAACGAAAATTTACAAAATGCTCTGCATGCAGTCAGAAATGACGACAAAAAATAAGGGAAACGGGAATACCTTTCAACATTCTCGAATCGACGTTAAGAAAAAGATTAATATGTTTGCACACGCCATCCATTTAGGTCGCCAGGTGTATTTTCAGATAAAGTAGAAAAAGAATTAAGAGAGTATGGTTAACGCTTGCTAAATTATTCTATGGATTAACACCTAAAGAAAGAAAGTATAAGTTTGATTGATGCAGGATTGCTGCATTCAATAAAAGTCAACACTATTTTATTCTAATATCAAAATACTCGTTACAGTTTGCTATATCTGCCGAACGTGGAAGAACTATCATAGCCGTTTTGTGCTACAGGAAATTATATTCATTCCCCCATGTTGATCTATCCTCGGAAAAGATTGTCTCTTACACTTGAGCAAAACGTCCCTCTTGGTGTTTTATACAAATGTTCCAAAAACGGATGTATCAATACAAACTTTTTAATCAGTGGCTGTGCCATTTTGTGCCACAGCAACTGATACCATCCTTTTAGTGCTGGATGACAACTCCAACCATATTTCTAATAATTTTTGCAAAGAAAAAAATATTCTCAGAAACTCAGATCATCTTCAGTCTTTCTTTAGTATTTTAAAGAATGCACTTTATACAGAATATGATCTTTATCTGTGTAATAAAGGCCATCAAAAAATAATCGAAATGAAGTTAAATGAAGTTGCCACTGTGAAGAAGGCAGTGTCAGGTCTTCGTGCATCTGGAATATGTCTGTTAGATCCCGATAAATTTAATGAATTATAGTAGAAGCCGCATCTTTCCTACAACGTATAAACAAAATGCATCTACTGATGAGTCAATGTTAGATATAATGAATGTCCAGCCTTCTACATCTAAAGAAAATTCTGTTTTCGTTTTTGCTCTAATAACAGCGAAAACGGTTAAACCAGAAATTAAAAGAAAATCTCCTAACAAGTAAAAATCGGAAATTCTTACAAGCACACCAATGAAGAAAGACATAATTATAGGAAGCCCAGGAAAATTACAGATGTACCCCACACAATTATAAATGCGACTTTTGTTTACGTTAAAAATATTGCATTTAAGTATAACATACAATTAATATTTCTTCATAATATTATACTTTTGACATTAGCGTTTTTATTACATTGATTTTAAATTATTTTTTTTTTTCTAACCTTAATTTACTGCGCACCATTTCCCAATCCGTGAGCATGATTACCCTTATGGATCGGGAATCGTGCAGAGAGGCACTTCTTTTCTTTTTTAATATTCAGAGTAGAATAATTAGCCGTGGCGTAACTACAATTCAGGAGGCCCGGGGCGGAATTGGGGACAAATTCATAATCTTGATAGAATAAATATGTAAAAATAAGTAAAACTTACCAAAAACTGATGCAACCTCTGATAAAATATTAAATTTGTATTTTATTGACACATTTGTAAATAAAAACAAAGGTACTTCGTGCTTACAGTTCATTTTAAGCTCAATTTTTATCAGTTCGTTATCAAATTCTGATGTAATAGGATAGCACGCCAACTAAAACAAAAAGGAAACATGTAAAAAACTATTTCAATTATACGAAAAACTTCTTTAATGATTAATTTTAAGGAAATAATTTTTTTTATTTGATTATCACATCAACATCTAAGGGTAATTTCTGTAGTACATATAAAAGTAAGTATAGTAGTATGTATAAATAAACAAGGTTTATAAACTAATTAAATATCAAACTAAAATCTATTAAATATCAAACTAAATATCAAATTAAAAAATCAAACTTTTTTCTTGTGGCATTTACATATTAACTACTTTATTTAATAATAATAAACTACAATTCTGGAACCTTTGGAAAAGTATGCGGAGAAGATATTAAGCTTCACGACGCCGAAGACAATGAAGCAACTTCAATGATTCACCGGTATGGTAAACTGGCTCAGAGACATTATCCCTTGATTCGCAGAGATGGTAACACTCCTCACGGATCTTATGAAAGGTAACAAGGGCCAGTTCAAGAGTATTATCGCAAAAGCTGGCCGACACAGCAGAACGAGGACGAACATAGCGAATTACCATTAATTTGGAGTCGGGAGCAACCCGATCTTAGCCGACCTCTCAGACCTATGGCTTCAGGACAAAGAATCTCCAATATAGGACTAACGGATGAGATGAAAGAGGCCTTCTAATATATAGAAGAATTCTATAAACTTGGTAAAATCTGCTCGGGTACAAGACGAGAACGGAACAAAAAGAATCAAAGACCGCTGCTAAAAGACATGAGACGAGCAAGCTGTTCTAAAGAACACGGTATACACAAGGAACCTATTCCCCAATAATAGAAGCACCACTTCCAAGAAGATCTGTCTAAAGAGAGAAAGTCCTGATTCGGAATCACACGTGAGAGAAAACTTTGGAACCATATGGACTGGACCCAACACACGATCTGTGAATTCCATATTAATCAGTATATGTAACATTTTCGTTATAAAGTATATATATTACGATTTTGCCGAAACTCCTGACAACATTGTAACGAAATTTTATACGAATATGTTTTTAGAAGCTGATATATCCCATGAATTTATTTTTATATCTGACTCTCATAGAGGGCGCTAGCTACAAGATTCGTATCAAGTATTATTTAACATAACTTCTTTAAGGGAAGAATGATTAATCAAAATTCCAAGTGAACTTAACATCATACAATTTTACAACAAAAAGGTACTCTTGGTAAAACTCGATATTGTGTACCGTCTTCGGAATATTTTGATTTGAAAATTATGAAGTAATAACCGATGCTGGTATAAAGTAATGATAAAGTTATTAATTAAAAAAAATCACAAGAAGAAAATTAAAATAAAGACGAAGAACAAAAAATAAAATTTAATTAGAGTGTGTTCAAAATGTTATCAGTTTTTACGAATACACAAGTCTAGTCTTCATTTTTTCTAAAGAATCCATTATTCTTTTAAACGGTTGGGGATCAGCTATGAAGTCATTAAAGTGACGTTAAATTCTGACATTTCCTATCTATCTATCAATTTCCAAAACATATTCGTATAAAATTTCATTACAATGTTGATAGTAGTTTCGGTAAAATCTTAAAAAATGTGTAAAATTAATTCTTCAACGCACTTTATCGTGTTACCTTTTTTTGAACCACCCTGTATAGTCGTGAATTAGAATGGTATATATTAATGGAATTAAAGGTTCATTCTCACGAAAATCCTCTCTAGTGAGACGTTTGTCAACATACACCAGCAACTATAATGAATACCCACAGGAACGAACAGGTCCACACCAGAGGACCCACTTCTCTTAGTATGACTGAACAGGATAGCCGGATCGAGCAGTCCACAGCTAATATATCTCAGCGACAGTTTGTAGGAATAAAGTGTGAAATACATACATATTTTCTCAGCAAACAATGAATAAAGCCAGTGTCACAAATTAATTATAAGGCAGTCACATTATAAGACAGTTGATGGAAAAATACAGGAATAAAGAAACAAACGCTCATATGGTATTCATTGATCTTGAGAAAGCATATGATAGAGTTCCTCGGGAGATTCTGTAATGGGCATTCAATAAGAAAGGAGTCCCCGGTGAATATGTGAAGATTGTGAGAGACATGTATGAGGGAGTAACAACTAGTGTTAGGACGGGTATGGGAGATAAATGGGTATGATAAATTTTATGTGAAAGTAGGATTGCACCAATAAAACCTAATATACACCACCTAATAAATAAATCAATACAGATTGCCGCCTATGCCGATGATATCAGCATGATGTCTCGCAGAACAGAAGAAGCGGCAGAAATATATTCACAATTAAAATCAAAGGCAAAAGAGACCGGACTAGAAATAAATATTCAAAAGACAAAAAAGTTAACACAGGCAAGAGCTACGGGAAACAGACGCACAGTTGAATTAGAGGACGATATTGAAACGGTAGAAAGTTTCACATATTTAGGAGTTACATTAAACACAGATGGAACAGAAGAACCAGAAATCCAAAGAAGAATAGTAAAGGGAAACAAAGCTTATTTTTCACTCAATCATGTGTTTCGCTCCAAAAACACACACTGGAGATCGAAAATCAGGGTCTACAAAACTATTATCAGACCAATAGTATGTTATGGATGCGAGACATGGGTGATGACAGAAGAGACAAAAAGAAAACTGGAAGTCTTCGAAAGAAAAGTCCTAAGAAAGATATTTGGACCTATTAACGAAAACGGAATATGGAGATCCAGGTATAACCATGAACTCTACCAACTGTTCAATGAGACACTGATCTCAGAATTCGTTAAACTTCAGAGACTTCGCTGAGCTGGTCATGTAGTAAGAATGGAGACAGAAAGATTGCCGAAAAGAGCCCTAGATAGTAAAATGCAGGGCGCAAGACCAAAAGGAAGGCCACGGAAAAGATGGGAGGATGAAGTGGCAGCGGACGCGCAAAATTTGCTAGACGTGAGAACCTGGAGAAGATCGGCGCGGGACCGACAAGGTTGGAGGCATAGTTTGGAGGAGGCCAAGGCCCGATTTGGGCTGTAGCGCCATTGGAGAGAGAGAGAGGATTGCACCAAGGCTTGGTGCTTAGTCCTTATTTATTCTCAATAGTTCTGGATCAAATAACAGCGAAACTACAGGGTAATATTCCGTGGTGCTTAATGTATGCTGATGATGTAGTGTCAGTAGGAAATAGCGAAAGCGACTTAGAACAAAAACTGGAACAGTGGGGACAAGATCTTGAGGAAAAAGATTTAAAACTTAGTAGGACAAAAGTCTTTTTTTTATATTTGGAATGTTCGTTTAAAGATGTAGTTAGTACAAATATAATGATATATTTGGTGGTGAAATGATTGTAAAAAGTAATAGTTTTAAGTACCTAGGATCGGTGTTACAGAGTAATGGAGGAATAGATGGTGATGCATGCAGTAGAATTAGGGTTGGATGGATGAAGTGGAAGGAAGCGAGAAGTGTGTTATGTGACAGAAAAATTCCAATGAAGCTGAAGGGAAAATTCTATAAAAGAGCCATAAGACCAGCTATGACGTACGGAACTAAATGTTGGACAGTTAAAAGAAAGAGGAACGACGAATGCATGTGGCGGAAATGAGAATGCTTAGATGGATGAGTGGAGTGACAAAAAAGGATAAAATTAGGAATGAGTATATTAGGGGAAGTCTAGAGGTGGCACCAATTGTTGCCAAGATGAGAGACCATAGGTTAAGATGGTTTGGTCATGATCAACGTAGAGACGTTAATCACCCAATACGAAGAATTGCTGATCTGCGGGTTCCTGGAAATAGTAGGAGAGGAAGACCAAAAAAGACGTTTAGGCAGGACATGTCGGTAAAGGGTATTAATATTGATGACCCAAGATAGGCACTTATGGAGAAATGTACTTAGGGAAGTCAGCCCCGCATAGGGATAAAGGAAAAGAGAATGATGAGTTCGAATTGCTCCTGCACCCACCTTATTCTTCAGATCTGACTCACAGTCACTTCTGTCTATTTCTAGACCACAAAATAATACTTCGGGAAAAGAGGTTTATGTTAAATGAAATTATTGCAAAAAATGACGTGTATTTTAAAACAAAAGATTAAAGCGTTATAAAAAAGATATCGAACTGTTAGAGAAGCGTTAGAATGTTACCTAAAATTATTTTATTATTTAAGTCCAGGTATTTTTGAGTTATGTAGCATGTCAAAACAAACGCGATATTAAATTATACAGATTGAACGAATTTAAAACGGAAAATACAATTTAATATATGTCTGTTTGAACTGCATTTGAAATAGTGGACCAATATAAAACTTGGACAAAAATAAATCCATACCCGGTGATAGACATTGTATAAAATATGGTTCAACTATCTGTCTCCTTTTAGGACGCACCATATTCTATAGCACCGCCCAAAGTCAATGTTGCCAATCGCCGTATAATAATCCGATTTGCGAATCTTTTTGAGAGTTATATCTTCGTATCTTTAAATAAATCGGATATTTAACATTTAACAAATAACAAATAACACCTTATTTGAAAAACATCTAGAGGAATGAGATTGGCAACACCGCTCAAAATATCTATCTGACTGCTTAGGCTTAGATAAAGGAAAGAGGAGCATGCCTAATAGTCGGAGAGATAGAGCCGAAATTTTGAACTGATCAGTAATAAAACAATGTTTCTAAAACATTTGATAAAACTCTACGTCATCGTCTAAATCTTTTATAGAATATTTTGTAGTTTTAAAATGATATTATGATAATGTTTTTTTTTTCCAACTAAAGTCATATTTACTTTACAAATCACATTTTTTTCTTAAATATAAATATTTTACGAATTAATTTTTAATTGAATAAATGTTTGATATTAGAATGAAAAACAAAAAAAATATTTTCAATATAATAATCAATTGAAATTATCTGATGATTGATAAAAATTAATTATGAAACCGGTTAAGTAATTTTATTAAATTAAAGTAATTTTATAATGTTAACTATTGAATATTTTCGGTATAACAAATAGTAATTTTACTTATTTTTTATTAGAATAAAAAGGTTTTTAAATTTATATTGCATAAATAATGGTTGTTCAGATATAAGAAAAATTTGATTTATTATTACATTAATAATCAAATACAAAATATATTATTTCTATTTATCAATAGGTAAAATTCAATTTGTAGAATTCCTTTAACATTTTACAAATAATTATTAATAAAAATCAATTTAATAGTGGAATTATCAATTTTTTAAGTTTTGAAATTTACTTTGTATATAGATATATAGATATAGATATTTTCAATATTTTTTTAACTTTCAAATTGATTGAATTTTTTTTTTTCATTAGTTAATTATAATTTTACAAATTCTGATTGGACATTAATTTTGCATCATTATTATTTTAAAATAATAATGATGCGCGTTCCATTTAGATCAGTAATTCTAGACGCATGCGCTAAATGTAATAAGTATCAAGATGCTTTTATCCAACTTGGTGAAACTGACTTCGATTGTAATGAAGTTTTTGAAACCTTAGAAACTTTCATATGTCACTTATATGGAACAGGATTGACGAGAACAATTCCAAAAAGAAAAGTAAACGATGTCAGATTTTCACTATTTAACCGGCAGTATAAGTTGCATGATGTGAACGAGCCTTTAAAAAAAAAAACTAAAAAATCTCGATCCTTCAAGCTTACCACCATGTCAAGATGAATTACACCAACGTCTACTGCGAGCCCATTATATTTCAAATATTTGGACAAATGCTCATAAAAAAGTACCAACAGAATTGATTGTTGAAGAACATGGTTGGGAGCTTGAAGATGAAACATATAAATTCAAACGGTTTAGTGGACCTCAGATGCCAGAATCAGTTCGAGAAGTGGGGATTGAAAATGAAGCAGATAATGAATGTGATATTATTGAAAGTGAAAGTGACGAAGATGATGAATGTGATGACATCAATGAGAGTGAGAAAAATGACAAAATTTTTAAGTTTTTCTAATTTTTTTTTTCTTATCGGAAAAATCGTTTGAAAATTTTTGGAAAAAAATCATGGTATAACTTACAGAAAATCGAAAGGAATCTACAAATTAGATTTAACCTCAAAAAATTACGAAAATTTTTTTTACGGAAATTTTTTTGGAAAATGTTGAGGAAAACTCTACTTGATGCTTTTCAGAATAGTAACAGAAGTGAGCATACAAATTTTCAAATCAATCGGTATAAAAATATCATAATAAAATCAGTTTGAAAATTGTTACCCAGACCTAAAATGCGCAGGCAAGTGGTACATTTGACCCCGTTTTATGGCTCTCTGTACCAACCCAGCTGTCCGCCCTTTTGGATTTAGAGTTTTTAGGGGCTAAATAATGAGCCATGAAAATGGCGGACATATTACTTATCGTTAATTTTTCCCCAAAAAATTGCAACTTCACCCTTGTCCGCCACCCCTTATGTATCCACTCTCGCGTCCGCCCTTTGGGATTTCGTCTAGTTATACCAAGATCTTACTCTGGGCAAATTTTCAGCCATATTATCGATCGTTAATTTTTCCGAAAAAAATTACAACTTCATCCCTGTATAGCCACCCCCTGTACCACGAGGGGCGTCCGCCTGTAAGGCAAAATCTTAACCCAGTTACAATGAATATATTCCAATAGAGAAATGTCATATTACTGATCAGTTCAAAATTTTGGCTCTATCTCTTGGACTATAAGGAAGCCATAGGTGGTTTGACAGCATAATAACTGCTTGTTTAGTCTAGTTTTCACAGTGATTCTAGGCAACCTATTTGGGTGGAGTTTTGACTTGTTCTTGAATGAATTCAGAATCCAGCAGCCCGCTGAAGTATTGGATTTATATAATATAATTATTTGACAACCTTTTGTTGGCCAACCACCTAGAGCGGAGTTGAGCCGAAATACATTGATTTCGTATGTTCCGTTTTAAAGTCGTTCAATCTGTATACTAAAATATAAAGTTAAAATTTTGAAAATTATTTGGTGCTGGTCCTAGGTTAAACAGCTGGTGAATTCCTAGAGTTATATATGGAAATCACAAAAAGGTTTAACAGCGTGTATACTTGAAATAATGTACTTTTAAATACAATAAAAAGAAGAAAAGATGTATTACTGAGATATATTCAGGAAAGATTCTGTTTTGCAGGTATTTAAAAAAGTATGTAAGGAAAGACAATATTACATACTGTCCATCTTCAATAAGGAATTGATACATGAAACAAGAAAGCATATTCTGAGTTATAATTAAATGTATGTAAAAACTTACACCTGTATAGTGATGAAGGTACACCAGACTTCTGACGTAATGCGCAGCAATATCATTCTGACAAGTTGGTATGAATCTTGTTGACATGAATGTTCTGGCATAAAGCGATACATTCTCACAACCAATCACATGTATGCATTTAAAAAATTGTTCGTGATCTAATTTTAAATGATTATTATGGATCAGTAGCTCTATAGCATGTAGGCAAGTCTTCATTACTAAAACGTGCGAATTCATTATCTCTCTGAAGACAAAGGCAAAGACAGGATCATAATCTCTGATAATTCTCCTAAAACAAAAAAAGTCAGACAAAATAACTTTAATTTAATAATAAATTTAACTTTCTTACGTTTTGCAAAGAGAGTAGTACATCCTAAATCCTGCTAACTTATAGAGAGGGTTTGGATCCTTCAATACTTGATTTAAGTGCTTAACGGCTACATTTGCTTTTCTTTTCCTCAGCATGCCGTGAATTGTAAATAAGGAAAGTAGTTGTATATAAACCTCAGGGAACAAATTTTTAATTTCTAAAAATAACAGGATATTAAATTACTCTATGTATGTCAATGATGTAATACTTCATCTGATGAAGTAATTACTATTTTAATGGGAATTTGCCACAATTTAAAATAAGTTTATTGAAGTTTCAATTTCCATTTCGGAAATCGTTCTCAAAATACAAACAATAAATTAAACAAATTTTGTTTTTGTTACTTGGTGAAAATTTCTTCTAATAATTTAATCTTATCTGTCTCACTTATATGAAAATTCAGACATATATTATACATTTTAAAGTAGACGACTTTAAAATGATATTACCAATATTGCTGAGTTGCTTTCCTGGGACGACTTTATATTGTAAGATAGTTAATTCGATTACATGAAATCAACTTTAACTTGAGAATATCCGTCAGAAAAAATTATAGCCTGTGATTCGTCTTTATAAAGTCAACCACATGCCATGATGACAGTAAAATTCTCCTGTTAGCGATTTCATAGTAAATCATGAGGAAAAAACAGGAAAAAGAACCTCATAATACTATCCCCACATGGTAAGTATTTGGTCTTACATTTATTTTACTCTCAATAAACACCAAATTCTGATTTTATAAGTATGTTCTTTAAAAAAACAAAAAAATAACTAATTGATGGATTCGACCGTTACTTGATGGAAATTCATTTTATGTAACAATAAAACACTGAAAACTTTGTTTTCAAAACTTCCACAAAATTTATTTTAAACTCTTATCACTACAGCTGTTTCGGCTGATTGCCTTTCTCAAATGATCTATTTTTAGCATGCGTTTACAGTTTATAGTCTCTTATGAAATACGTTGAGGAGGGGAGAAGTTTTTGTCTCAAGTTGGTCATTCAGAATTATATGTGTTTTTTAATTTGTTCATTTCCATAGATTCTAACAAAGATAGCTTAAGGCCTTTATTTTGAATGTGAAGAATTTTAAATTCGTCATTAAAAGAATGATTATGATCTAGAAGGTGAAGTGCGTATGTAGAATCTGTTTTTCTATTATTGAAAGTATTGTATTTTGACATCGGAATTTCTGTTAATCTATGTAACATACTATGATAGGCTGCCAGTTTATGTTGTGTGGGATGGGATGATGAATTGTGAATAGTCGTGTCAGTATGGGTAGGTTTATGAAATAATGAAATATGGAGAAGTCATGTTTGTTTTTAAGTCTGATAATTTTTAAATCTAAACAATTTATGGATTGATTTTGTTCTGTTTCGATTGTAAATTTAATATGACTATGAAGTGAATTAATATATGATAAAAAACGATCTACGTATCTCCACCTGTTGTAAAAACAACATTTTATATTAATTTCAGTTTATTTTTCGTTTCCACAAATGTTGAAGTTTATCTTATGCGACAGACTATTGTTGACAGACTGTCAAAAGTGCGGTGAAAAAGTGCATTTAGTTTTCGCTATAGTCGCGCGCCCCTAAAACGCCGGTATAAAAATGAACAATTTATTAAAGCGAACTCTTTATTTAGTAATAGTGCCTTTGTAAATATTTTCTCGTTATTAAATGTGTAGCATCGATTAATTACGCTTATTTTTCTCTAAGTACAAACCCCTATAAAACCAAACACATACTGAACCATCGCCGTGAAGTCTGCTTATCTATATCGAAGGAAACTCTTGTACAGTCCATGGTCCTAAAATATTTGGTACTGTACACGCACGGGGAAAGGAATTTAATAAGCTTTCTCCCGAACAATTGTTGGAGATCAATCAAAGTTCCAACATTATTTTTGGTCCTTCGAGCCGGATTTTGTGTTTGGTGATCGCGTTGTTTGTACTTTACTCTTAGGTTTGCATATTTATATAAATGTGATTAAAAGACCCTCGAAAAGACTAATGTGTCGCGATAAACTCTAAAACAAAAGGACAGAAGTGAATTTTATCTGGTGTTTGTGCCTGTTGCTGTAAACTACTGGACAAATTGGGTGAGATTTTTCCATATTATAATTTCGCTTATGCACAAAGTGAACCGCTTTTCAAAAAGACTATCTCTTTAAAAAATTTATTAGTAGACATTTGTAGACATTTACCGCGTGTGCGAAAAATTTAATTGAAAAGTAAACTCTCAGTGTAATTTAAGACATTTATCGCGTTTTAATAAACTATAAACTCTCTCGCCGTGTGCTACACATGTTATTATATGATATAAACATTATTGACTCTATTCTCGTTGTGTGCTCTACAGGTTATTATAATATAAACATTATTGACTCTATTTTCGCCGTGTGATACAGATATTAGTATATAATATAAACATTAATTTCTCTAAAGAATTCGGTGTTTGCACGGCCTTAGGCATTTGTTTTTGGAGTAGTACCTTTTGTTAAAGTCAAAATGGAAGATCTCAAGAAGAAGAGAAAACCACTGAAGGCCAAGATTACCAGAATAGCGAACTGGTTACTAGAAAACGCAGATGCAGAAACTGACGGTCTCCAGTTTCAACTCAGACACACCGAATTGAAAACATGTTATCTGAAATATGAAGACGTGATGGATCAGATTGAAGAAATCGATGAAACCGATTCTGAAACAGAAGACAGGGTACTGATGGAGGAAAAATACTTTTCTACACTAGCTGGACTGCAGCATAAGATGGAAGTTTTAAAGTTACCCTCCCACTCGCTCATATCAAACGATACTCCACCAACTGTAGCCACTGATAAGGTTAGGTTGCCGGAAATTACGATGCAGGTATTCTCAGGAAACTTCGCCGATTGGAACGCGTTTTATCAGCTATTTGAAACGCTAATAATCAATAATGTAGAGCTAAACAATGTGCAAAAATTTATATATCTGAAATCTTTCTTAAAAAATGAACCTTTACATTTGATAGAAAATATAGAAGTTGTAGAAGAAAATTTCCGGATCGCTTTGGACACGCTTAAGAATAGATACGAAAATAAATCGCGTGTGATTAGTTTACACATCCAAAAATTGTTAAAGGCTCCATCTTTAGCTAAAAGTAACGCAAAATCATTACGAGAATTTTTAACTCTTTGTAAACAAACTTTACTTGCTCTTAAAAATATGTCTGTACCTATCGAACATTGGGATTTACTATTGATCGAAGTATTTTTACAAAAATTAGATTTCGCGACGCATAAGTCATTTGAGTATGAAATAGATTCAAAGGCTTTACCTACTCTCTCACAGTTTTTTAGTTTTCTCGAGAAAAAATGTGATATACAAGAAAAATTAAACGTTTCTGATAATGATAAAAAATTTAATAAACCTCAATTAAAAACATCTTTGTTTTCATCAGTTAATTTACAAACAAACTCGTTTTCGGATACTAATTGTATATGTTGTAAAAGTAATTCTCATAAAATTTATCAGTGTAATGATTTTAAATGTCTCTCTTTACAGGAAAGATTTAATTTTGTAAAAGGTAAGAAACTTTGTTGGAATTGTTTGGGTAATAAACATTTTTCTCAAGATTGCAACTCTTCACGCTCATGTAGTATATGTAAGAAAAGACATCACTCGCTCTTGCATAGTACCTCTGAAAATGTCTCTTCCTCTAGGAACACGAATAGGCAATATTTCTCTATTGATCGCAACGCTCAAGCTCCCAAACATTCTCAAGGCTCTTCCAGTCGTGTTGCTTACACATCTACTCCGCCCTCTTATAATGCTCATGCCCAAAACGAAGCTTCTACCAGTTCGTTCAAACCTCCTTTAGAAGTACAAAATACTGCAGATTCTCATACAGCCACTTCTCTCTCTGCTTTATCAGTTAAAACTGATGTATTGTTGGCTACCGCTTTAGTGACAGTGTATTCTAAAGATGGCAGACCTATGCATGCCAGGGCGCTCCTAGATAATGGGAGTCAACATTCGTTCATTTCTCGTGATTTGGTTGAGAAGTTAAACCTCACCCCTTATTTTAAACAGTTACAGATATCAACCATATCCGAAAACACCTCAATGTCAAATCAAATGATTAACATAGAATTTTTTCCCTATAATGTGAAGGATAGAAGTTTCAAAACTTCTTTTGCTGTACTTGATAGTATAACCTGTAGGCTTCCTAAAGCTACCCTAGATAGAAGCAAAATAAATGTTCCACCTAATCTCACTCTCGCAGATCCCTCGTACTCTGTTCCCGGTAAAATTGATTTGCTTCTAGCTGGCGACATCTATAGCGAATTATTGACTGATGGATTCATTCGTTTAGGAAAGAATCTTCCCATTCTTCAGAATACCCACTTAGGTTATGTTATTTTTGGTACTATTCCCCCTCATGTCTTTCATCGGAGTTCAAACTTGGCTATTTCTCAGTCAAATGTTTCTCTCTTTGTTCAGTCCGAATCCGAAGAGAATAATTTAGATAAATTGATACAACAATTTTTCGAAATTGAAGAAGTTCCCCACGTTAGTAAATTAACCCCCGATGAGGAATTGGCTGAACAAATATTTAATAAAACCACTCGTATTTTACCTTCGGGTCGTTTTCAAGTAAACCTACCACTTGTCTGCGAAAATGCGCATAAAAAATTAGGTGAATCTTTTAAAGTAGCTTTAAAGAGATTTATTAATTTAGAAAATAGGCTCTTAAAAAATGAAAATACATACGCTCAATATAAGTCGTTCATTAGTGAATATCTTTTTCTCGAACATGCTAGAATAGTCCCTCTCTCTCTTACTAATGAAAATTTAGAAAATAAATATTTTCTCCCGCATCACTGTGTAGTAAAGGAAGAATCCTTAACAACAAAACTTAGGGTTGTTTTCGATGGTTCGATGAAAAGCTCTAGTAGTTACTCGTTAAATGATATCCTACTCAAAGGTCCCACTCTTCAACCGGAACTTTTTGATATTTTGCTACGCTTTCGATTATATTCCTTTGTTTTCACAACTGATATACAAAAGATGTACAGACAGGTTAAAATCAATCCTGATCAAACCTTTCTGTTAAACATACTTTGGCGTGACTCCCCGGAAAAAGATATTGAGTGCCTGGAATGGCAAACAGTTACATATGGAACTAAAAGCGCCAGTTTTCAGAGTACTCGCTGTTTAATGGAACTGGCAAATACTCATCAAACTGAATATCCCCTGGCCAGTGACGCTCTTCAAAATAATTGTTATATTGATGACATTCTCTACGGTGCTAATGATGAGCAAACTCTTCTCAAAGCTCACAAGGAATTAACTAGTTTACTTGGAACAGCATGTATTTCTCTACATAAATGGTGTTCTAACTCGGACTCGTTTCTAAAAAACATTTCTTCTCTCTCTTCAAACTCTTCTTATGTCATAGCTCCAGATAATTGCTCTAATAAGGTTTTAGGTTTATGCTGGAATCCTGTTCTTGACACGTTTTCAATCTCTCTTCCAGATTTCACCCTAAAGAACTCATACACTAAGAGAGAAGTACTGTCAATGATTGCCCAAATATTTGATCCTCAAGGTCTTATTAATCCCGTTACAGTTGTCTCTAAGCTTATAATGCAAAAGATTTGGATTTCCAAAATCAGTTGGAACGATACCATTGACGCAGATACGTTACATGAATGGCTAAGTTTTATTAGCAGTCTCTCTCATTTTAAGGACTTAAGTATACCTAGATGTCTCTTTTTAAGTCAAGAAATCACTGGTGTTGAGATTCACTCATTCTCAGATGCAAGTTTAAAGGCTTATGGAGCTTGTATCTACTTACGTGTGACCTATAAATCAGAACAGGTGTCTTGTTTCCTTCTAGCATCTAAGAGTCGCGTTGCTCCGTTAAAACCCTTGACCCTTCCAAGATTGGAACTCATGGGTGCTCTATTGTGTAGTAAACTCACAGCAAAGATTGCTAATATTGTTAAAGAAAAGTTATCTCAATTAGACTCTATAAATATGTGGTCGGATTCAGAAATTGTTCTCGCTTGGCTTCGTTCACATCCTTCTCGTTGGACCCAATTTGTAGCAAATAGGGTTGCACAAATTTTAGATAATTCTCCTAATGCTCACTGGAGGCACGTACGATCCAAAGAGAATCCTGCCGACATACTCTCCCGAGGAATGCTACCCTCTGAATTAATAAATTCGTCCTTATGGTTTCATGGTCCTCCATTTTTAAATCAACTTCGGTTGGATTTATTGAAATACAACCCAAAGGGGTATACTTCCAAGTTGCCTGAAGAAAGGAAAATCATTCTCCACGCTCGAAATGATCAAATAGATTTCTTCACCTCACTTTCTGATAGGTTCTCCAATTTTTCAAAGTTTGTAAGAACTTTAGCCTATATGTTTAGATTTGCTAATAATGCTAAACCGCTTTCTCGCCAGTTAACTAATACCCTTGAAGTCAGCGAACTTCAAAACGCTGAACTTAAGATTATTAAGATGCTTCAGTATTCCAACTTCTCGAGTGAGATTTCTGAGCTTAAGAAAGGTAAAACTCTATCTAATAAGTGTTTTTTACCCCTAAATCCCTTTTTGGATGAGAATGAAATGCTCCGGGTGGGAGGTCGACTCAGAAACTCAGACGTTACCTTTGATCAAAGATACCCTCTTCTCCTCCCCTCAAAAAATCGTGTAGTTCGTCTCATCCTCCACAGAGAACATGTCAGACTCTGTCACTCAGGGCCTCAAAATACTTTGTCACAAATTCGTCTCAAATATTGGCCTTTAAATGGACTACGAGAAGTCAAGAAGGTCACTCACCAATGTATGGTTTGTTTTCGTGCCAATGTAAGTTTCGTGCCAAACCCGCTACCCAGATCATGGCAGATCTACCAAAAGAACGTTTAAACTCCTCTCGAGTGTTCGCTCACGTCGGATTAGATTTTGGCGGCCCCTTTCAGATAAAATCTTCCAACCTTCGTAAGGCTCCTTTATTAAAATCGTATATTGCTCTTTTCGTTTGCTTGTCGACTCGAGCTGTTCATATTGAAGTCGTTTCCGGCCTCTCTACGGAGACGTTTCTTCTCGCTCTAAAACGCTTTATTAGCCGTAGAGGCCTCCCTCAAACAATATTCAGTGACAACGCCACGAACTTTCTTGGTGCTCGCAACCAGCTGTTTGAACTCTATAAGTTTTTCAAGGAAAAGGAAAGCTCTCGTTCTATTAAGGAATTTTTGGCCTCATCTCATATTCGCTGGAAAACTATAGTTCCTCGAGCCCCTCACCATGGTGGTATTTGGGAAAGTGCTATAAAGAGCGCAAAGCATCATATGCGTAGGCTCCTTGGCAATGTTAAGCTTACGTTCGAAGAATTCACTACAGTTCTCGGTCAAATTGAAGCTGTGCTCAACTCCCGGCCTCTTTGCTCCCTTTCAAATGACCCCTCCGATTTTACGTATCTTACTCCTGGACACTTCTTGATTGGACAATCTCTTACGTCCTTTCCTGAAAAAGATGTGATCCACATTCCTGAAAACAGATTGAATTTATGGCAACATTTGTCCAAACTCCAACAAGTGTTTTGGAAAAAATGGTCTATCGACTATTTGAATAGACTTCAAAATCGCCCTAAATGGTTTCTCCCTCATAAAAACCTAGAACCTAACGATCTCGTGTTGCTGATTGAAGACAACACTCCTCCTCTTCATTGGGTACTAGCAAGAGTTATTGAGGTCTTTCCCGGAAAAGATGGGAGAGTAAGAATTGCCTCGGTGAAAACTAAAGATGGAGTCTTCAAGCGCTCTATTACAAAATTGTGTCCTCTACCCAATGACGATTTAATTTAAGTTAGTATAAGATGATAATTGTAATGTATTTTTTCTTCCGCATGCTCTCTTGGCATAATATAATCTGTTTATTTGTGTTAAAGCCAGCGCTTCAACGGGGGCGAGTATGTTGTAAAAACAACATTTTATATTAATTTCAGTTTATTTTTCGTTTCCACAAATGTTGAAGTTTATCTTATGCGACAGACTATTGTTGACAGACTGTCAAAAGTGCGGTGAAAAAGTGCATTTAGTTTTCTCTATAGTCGCGCGCCCCTAAAACGCCGGTATAAAAATGAACAATTTATTAAAGCGAACTCTTTATTTAGTAATAGTGCCTTTGTAAATATTTTCTCGTTATTAAATGTGTAGCATCGATTAATTACGCTTATTTTTCTCTAAGTACAAACCCCTATAAAACCAAACACATACTGAACCATCGCCGTGAAGTCTGCTTATCTATATCGAAGGAAACTCTTGTACAGTCCATGGTCCTAAAATATTTGGTACTGTACACGCACGGGGAAAGGAATTTAATAAGCTTTCTCCCGAACAATTGTTGGAGATCAATCAAAGTTCCAACACCACCAATATAAAAACTGTTTGAATATGGGATGTTTTGAAATCTTTGTCTCTAGATGATCCATAAAAGTATCTGATAGCAATGGGCTTAGAGGATTGTCCATTATAAGAACAGGATTTTTTCTTCTATCGATGGAAACTAATTTTAGTTGTTTAGTATAACGTGAAGACAATAGCCTGCAAGTTTTACTGGGCAGCTCTCTTCAGCAGTCTTTTAATGAAGATAAAGAACCACCACCGGGAAGAATCAGTATTTATTTATTAATTTATTGTATTTCTGCAGAGTTGAGATTTTTATTAAACTTTGTGAAGCATAGGCAAATGTTATCTTGCTTGCTTTTTATATACAAGATCATCTCAATAAACATAGTAAATTCATTCGTTTTTATATTTTTCCCATCTCACTTCCTCGTTGTATATTTTATATTATTGGTCATCCTACCTCTGGGTGAGCTAGTCTACACAGTTAAACAGTTGAACCCAGCGTTCTTTACTACATAATGAGGACGCAACATTTTTAGGTCAATTAAGTTAGATTTTTACTGGACACAACTGTAAAGACAGGTTTGACAGTTGAAATGTGAAGTATGAGATAATACAAAAAGACTGTCATCTAGAGATTCATCAATTTTTTATTGGAAATATGTTTAAATGAATAATCAAAACGTCAAACTCATTATTTTGCCCAAGAATTTTTTTTGAAAAAAAAAAGTATGCTAAATTAAAATCGGTTAATAAACAAAAAGTTATTCATAAAATGAACAAAAAAACGCTGTTTTTGTTCTTTTGTTGTATAAACTTTTTTTCCATAGATTATTAATATACGTTTTAAAAAAGAAAATAAGCACCGGATTATTGAGATACATTTAGTCAAATTATCTGGACCGGCCTTAGAAATTAGCTTATTTTTCAAAAAATCTTATAAATAAATTAACTTTTGCAAAAACTATTCAACCGATCTGGCATATCTTTTGCACAAAACTCAATCAGGATAAGACCTTTTAGTTTAGGTACATTTAAACAAATTTTAATAAATAATAAAAAAGTTATTAATAATATTCAAAAACAGCGATTTTGTTGTTCATTTTGCAATAACTTTTTTGTTTAGTAACCAATTTTAATTTAGCATATCTCATTTTGTGTAACTTTTTTTCCAAAAAATTTTCTGTTGACGTCAAATCTCTAAATAGACAAGTTATTAAGTTATGAATAAAAATTTATGAATCCCTAGATGAGAGTATGTTTGTAATACCTTACTTAAACTACACATTTCAACTGTCAAACCTGTCTATACAGTTATAGGAAATGACAGGAAAAAATAAAAAAAGGCGGGAAAAGAAAAAAAGGGAAGATCACTATCACAATGGATGAAATTTATTGAAAAGGATACAAATACTATAAGTATCACATACCTACAGGAACAATAAAGCAACAAACAGTTACAGTTGTTTTGATATTCACACAAACACCACAAAGTTTAGAGACATAGTTTTTAATGTTTTATAAAATTTAAAAAAATGTATTATTTAACTAAAAAGTTATATCACTAATAAATATATTTCAGGCTTACCTTCTCTTTCGTCATTATCATCCATCATAGTTTCTATGGTATTAATAACATACGGTAATGGTGGTTTTTGCATCACAAGACATAGTTCATTAAGGTATGTAATTATTCCAAGATCTCCTGCTCTTCTCATATATATCGCTCTCAATGCTCTTTCTGATATAATTTCCATAAGTTGGTTTAGCTCACGATCATTATCGATATTAAGAATACCTTTTATTTTCATCAAAAGTCGATAAGCATACTTGATGTCTTCTGGATGGTAGCTTTCATTAAACAGGCCGTTCATTATTAAACCAAATAACCTGTCCAAATCTCCAAGGTCGGTCTCTAATATTGTTCTAGATTGAAGAATTTTGTCCAAGGCAGAACATAACGCACCGAAAGCACCTGATGCACTGACCTAAAATATTTGTTGAACTAATAATAAATCCTCTTACAAAAATTAGGCTTTTGATAGTTTTTTTAATTTAATAAGTCCTAGTAGGAGCTATAATTTCAAATGAGATCTAATATACTAAGTGACATATAAATCCGTACAACCATTATAAATATTATGTTTATATGAGATTAAGTCACAATTTATTGTAATGAAACAATTTTATAATTCGTTATTCTACATCATCATTATATACACATCATCTACAATAATACTAGTATATACAGTGTAGGTAAAAGTTTATGGTCGGTATTGACCTTACGTGAGATGGAGTGAGAAACACCTGTTTAAAAAGAGAGTGGTATATTAGGTCCGCCCTTAATATCGCCGAAAATGCATGAGTCGAAATAATAAAAAAGGGGAAGTTCAACGTTGCCAAACTTATTGGTTTTATTTGACCTGTTGTCTTTTTAGCATTTTAACAATGTTTTAAGATCATACAATTTGGACAATTTGGGCAATTATTTTCCTTAACAATAAATTTAACATTTTGATTTCCACTTCGGAAATCGTTTTATATAAATTAAATTTATTAATGTTTCGTATTTTAAGTACGATTTCCGAATTGGAAATCTAAACATCAAAATAAGCTTATTTTAAAGTGACATTGTGCCTCCCAATAAAAATAATAAACTGCATTATAACGCCACAATAAAAAAGCTTCGTACAAAATTATTTGACAACGTCGAGTTGTCAAAGTAAGGACACTGTAGTAACGAGCAAAACAGTGAGAACAGAACTATGTAGTTTGTTATGCCATGCGTATTGTATAGTTTATAGTGGGTTGGTCTTTCATAAAGCATAATAAATAAAGCCAGTACTAGTAAAGCATTACGAAGGGGCAGGTGGGCATATTAAATTTAAACTGGACGAAAAATTACTTCTTTTAATTAAAAATAAGATATTTAGTATTTTCCAAATATTATCTTTGAAACCATATTTTCGCTTAGAGTTTTTGGAGGTAGTAGGCGTGAAAATAAAAATTATAATTAGAAACAATTAGAAATTCTAAACCAAATTCTTAGGTAATTAAATGTTCAAACAGACCACCAAATTGTAACGAACAGTAACCAAATCTATTATACAACGCATATCGTATGGCGTTGGGTTCATCTGCCGATATATTTTGGCTATCTTTTCATTCAGTTCCTCCAAGTTGGTGGCTCGCTCGAACTCATGCCTGTACAGTTTCGTTTTTAGCATCCCTAAAAAATAAAAATCTAGAGGCGCTAAGTCGGATGACCGAGGGGACCAGTTTATTGTACCTTCTGTACTAATGACACGTTCAGCAAAAATTAACGCTAAATAGTCCCTAACGGCTTTTGCATTATGTGCAGGACAGCCGTCTCGTTGAAACCAAATTTCGTTGAAGTTAATTTGAAGACATTGAAGTGCAGGAATAATTTGATTTTGCAGTAATTGGAGATATTTGACTGCGATTAAATTGCCTTCAATGAAAAAAGGACCAATAATATGGTCTCCCAAAATTCCAGTCCAAACATTCAACTTTGGTGGATACTGCGTACGCACAGACACACTCAAATGCTTATTCTCCTCAGACCAATAACGTACAACGGATGGATTATGTTTCTTGTGAATTGTGAAGGAGGACTCATCGGTAAACAAATTATTTTTTACAAAAATAATTTTATTTGCATGGCATCTGTCCATCATAATTTCACAAAATTGCATCCGTTTAAATTGATCATCAGGAAAAATTTCTTGACTTGTCTGCACTTTATAACAATGGTAGTTGTTTCTTTTCAAAATATTCCTCACGCTTTTTGCATTCAAACCAACTTCATCGGCAATTTGTTTACTTAATCTGATGGGCAGCATTTTTTACATCTGCCATTAGTATGGCCAAACTTTTCAAATTGATGAATAATAGCCAATACAGTTTTTTCTATAGGTATTGGCCTATTTTGAAAAGCCATAATAAATAAATTGATAGTTTCTTGTACTGAATTGCCCCCAAAGTACCATTTTATTATTTGTACCCGTTCTTCTGTTGTACAAACAGCCGGCATATTTAGTTATTACCTTCACACTTACGAAGTTATCTCCAAAAACAAATACATAGCAAAGCGTTCAGCCTGTCTCGTATGCATTTTACCATTCAAGAGAACGGACGAATGGCGATGTTGCCAAAATTATCTTGTTTTATTCAAAATTGGGTTAAAATTTCGTCAAATAAAAATGCGAATCTGTAAATTTTTCATGGATTTAACAAATTTTGTACCAGTATTTGTGTCAATTACTGTATCATTTTAGTATCGTCATCCAGTTTTGAATAGCAATATAACCGCGCCACTGATCGCCAATTTTTTAAATCAATTCAATGTTTTAATTCAAATATGTAATAAGGCAACCCTGCCGCTGTTTCTTACTTGGCCGCTACAGCCGCTATTTGGGACTGATAAAAATCAGTCACAAATACACCTTTTAGACCACGCTCCATACGACAAAGAGTAACATGGACTGCCTAATGCATACGTCATTCTCTTAAACACGACCTTTACCTCCATCGGTAATTTTACATCTTTCATAACCAAAATTTATAAATAAAAAATTTTTAAATCCCGACACTTGGATTGCTGTTATCATTTTTAACATCACTAAAGCTGTTGGCTGCAGTAATATTATGTATAACTAACACTGTTCCATGGTACATTGACATTCTGTTTTCGATACCGTTCATAGGTATCTTGTCAATCAGTTACCAGCTGAAGTCCGTTTGAAGAGGTCTACCCTCCGGACGCTGGTACTCACGTGAGGCATGGTTATATGTTGCCTGAAGTTAAATCTAATAAAATGTTAAACATCATTCATTTTTAACAACAATATGTACATTTTTTGGTTACTAACTTTGTAAAGGGTTTTACCCTAATATTTTGGTGGCTCAAGCATGTTAACCTGTAAGTATAACCATTTTGCTTTTTTAATCTTGGTCAACATTTTAATCAAGTTTGCTTTAATTAAATGGTTCATACTTATTTTAGGCTTTTAACCTGATGATGGAATTATTATTCCGAAAACGTTTGTTATTTTAATGTAGCCCTTCTAAGGGTTTTTTAAATATACCTATTTACAAAGAATTAAACCTCTTTTTATTTTGTAAGAGTTATACATCGAGTCATGCATTACATGAATCATATTTTTACAAATACAATCTTCCCTACAATTGATTCTACGTATTGCGTTTACAGTAGTAAACAGAACGAAATGCAATTATCAAACACAAAAGAAATCCAAAAGTTTTAAACAAGTTAGATTATATTTTAAATACCTTGTGTGGGAGGTACAGGTTAAAAGAAGGAAGGCTTATTCAAGGGGCTGCTCTAATTACGATTTAATTCGATTGCTCTGTACTATCGGTCGGTATAGAATAATAAAAGCAAAAGATTAACATCACTTAAACTAACCTCATCAAAATTTTGTAGAATATACACCAGAAGAACCGTACAGTCAGTGAAGTCAACTGAAGAATGAATAACTAAGCACTTTAAAAGTATTGCACATGATTTTTCTCGTAGATTAAAATTGTCGATCACCAAATTGATGATAGGAGGCCTAAAAAATAACTAAATTATAATACACTGAAAATAGGTTTAAGATTTTAATTATATATCTTTCTATATCTGGTGGTCTGATAAGTAACCTCCTTCGCTGATTAGAGCACTGCAATCTAAAAAAACGTTAGTTCTGGAAAATCTAAATTTTTGAGGTATACATGTAAAATTTTAGCGCGATGTAGCCATTAGTACATTTTTGGCAGCTGCATAAATTTGAAGTGACATATTTTGGGATCGCAAGGCATAATTTTAACGGACTATCTTGAAAAAAGTAAAACTATCAATAGCCAATAATATTGTGCATTATTGGGCAAATTGAAGTGAGAAACGGCCCCATATGAAACAGAAAAAAGGGCTTCTTTGTCCAAGACAATGCGTCTGCTCAAAGGAACGTTATGAAAATGGCAAGAATTCATGAGTTGGGCTTCGAATTGTTTTCTCATCCTGTTCATTCTCCTGATTTAGTCCCCTCCGATTATTATATGTTTCCAAATCTGAAGAGTTGGCTCTTTAATCAAAAATTCGGCTCAAACGAAGGGATAATTGACGAAACAATCGCCTATATAGAGATAAAAGGAGATTCATAGAATAAAACAAAAAAAGAATATTAAAAAACATGTTTTTCATTATAAAGGAGGTTACTTATCAGACCACCTATTAATTACATATCGTTCAGTAGAGAATGAGACATATCTTAAATGGAGATTATTTGGGTTAAAATAGACCTATTTTAACTCCGCCGTTGCCGGTCCCAAGTCCACATGAGAAAGAATACGGTGAATGGTTCTTGGTGACAGTATCCATGCCAATGCTGCAGTTATTAAATGCCACGTAATGCCCTAGATAACATATGTTGATGAGGGAAGAGTAGTCTTTAGCATCTCAAATCTGGAACTCCTTGGCTAAGGCATGGTAACCCTAAGAGAAGAGTTCCTAGTCCTCCAGTTTCATGGCTTGGTTTACAATCTTCCTCCATTTCTGTTTCTTCTTCGCTTTTTCTTTCCAATTACTTACATTGAGATACTTAAGATACTTAAATTAATGACTCCATCTGGTCCTAGATCTTCCTTTTATCTTTTTACCACCTATTGTAGCGCTTAACATTATTTTTGGCATTCTAACTTGGGTCATTCTTTGGACAAGGCCTAACCATCTAAGCCTTTGTGCTCTTACTACTGCAATTATATTGGGTTCGTTATATAATTCTGCTAACTCTTTGTTTGTTCTTCGTGTCCACTGATTGTTTATAATTTGTCCGATAAATATTCTTCAAAGTATTTTTCATTCCCATCACTCAGTTTTGACTCATTGATCACTATTTGTCTTATTACAATTTTAATCGTTCTTAATTTAGCTGGTTTTGATATATTATTTGAGTATTCTATGGAGTGCATACATGCAACGATTTCCTGGCATTAGTCTTTTGTGTATTTCCTCTCGGATACTTGGTTTACTCGAAAATATAGTCCCTAAATATTCAAATCTCTCTACCTGTTTAAATTTATACATTTTTCCTTCATCCGTTGTTATCATTAAATATTGTCCCTGTTGAAATTCCTTGTCCGTCCATTCCATATAGGTACTTAGTTTTTATTTCGTTTGTATAGAATTTACATCAGTTAATGTATGTCCCGTTTTTTACTGAACAACATGTATAAAAATGATTATTGTCTAATAACTACTTATACTTATGTACTATTTTTTATCTATAACTTACCCTATATATTTCTTCAGTTTACTAAACAAAGCATTATAATTAAAACTGTCACTTAAAAGAACTTCCGTATAATATACTAGCTTGTGGGTCTTCACAGACGATTTGAATGTCATGGATTGGTAAAGATGCTAAACAAAATAAAACAAAAAAAATTTAATTATAATCTGTGATACATAAGTGCTGTGGTAAAAATCCCTTTGTGGCTTAAAAGTCCAAGAAATGAACATACACCAGATACATATCTACCACAGTTTATAGACTGAGAGCTGGTAGATAATTTTATGTAAATTTTTTTGCTTTTTGGCAATCTTGTAACACAAAATCGAAGATCTTACTGAAGAGCAGTGGAGCTGTGTTAATCCTTGAGTTTTTTGTCATGAAATTGTTACTGAATAATTTAAGAATTTTAATTCTTATTCAATATTTTTTGTTATTGTAATTAATGGGAATGTATTTAGAATAAATGAGGAATGCCAAACCATAAAGTTGTAAGTGCCGACCTTTACTTGCATACTGAGAAATACTTGAATACTGAGAAAGAGAAAGTCATAACGCCTTATCAGTTGCAACCACAATTGCTACAATCAGTCTGCGCAAAACGGCAGACGAAGTATTTATAGCGTCAAAAAAACGTGTTTTAAATACCATTAAAATGGAATAAAAACTATTAGAAAAGGCAGTAAAAATAGAAGACTTATATACATACCAAAAATAAAGAAGGTTAAAAAAGTGAGTCAAAAGTGAGTGAATTCTGATAAAAAATATTTTTGTTGTGATATTAAAGTACCATTGAAAAAACACTAATTCTTTGGTATCTGTTTAATACAATTTATTTGGTTATTAGGGTCAAATGCCAGTTCTCATGTATGTGTATAACATTCTTCTTCATTTTAAGATAAATGGGGCGCTAAAAGACAAAAACGGGAGCCCGATTGGAAAGATAATTCCAGCACAAGAAAGTCACTACGGCAGAAGTGACGCTCCAAATCGAAAATATCTCCCGACAGAGCTTAATGTTTGTACAAAGGATTTTTGGAAAAGTACTTTGCTGATTTCCAGCAGCAAATGTATCTTCCGTCAAGCACTTGGTTATAGATTTTAAGCCGATAAATCCGCGAATGAGCTGCTTAAGGATCAGGGGAACGTTTTTTAATATTAGCCTTATTAATGTACATGACGACCAAGAGAACGACTTTTCACACCATGCTGAACACGGATGGCAAACTGCTAGAATCAACGGAAGACAAACTGAAAGAATGGGAAAACTATATTAAAATTCTTTTTCACGACATACGAGAAGAACCAAGATTGGAAAATAACAACGAAGGGCCAACAATTCTGAAATCTGAAATCATAAATGCAATTAATCATCTTAAAACAAATAAAAGCCCAGGTCCAGACGGAATATACCCAGAAACGTTAAAATTAGTCAGCGAAGAAAATATCGAAATATTTGTCCTTTTATTCAATCGCATTTATGACACAGGTAAAATACCCCAAGATTGGCTGGAGTCAATATTCATCCCACTACCAAAAAAGCCAAACCCACAACACTGCAATGAGTTCCGTCTGATAAGCCTTATGAGTCATGCAGTAAAAGTCCTACTAAAAATCGTACATAATCGTATCTATAGAAAGTGCGAAACAATCATCGGAGACGATCAGTTTGGATTTAGAGCCGGCATGGGAACGAGAGAAGCCCTGTTCAGTTTACTAGTTCTCGCCCAAAAATGCTACGACCAACAGAAAGATATATTTATATGCTTTATAGACTTCGAAAAAGCATTTGATAGAGTAAGACACGACCTACTATTAGAACGTTTGCAAGAAGTCGGTTTAGATGGAAAAGACATCAAATTCTTAAAAAACTTGTACTGGAACCAAAACGCCAGAGTTAGGATCGAAGGTTCCACATCCGCAGAAGTAGAAATTAGGAGGGGAGTTAGACAAGGATGTGTTCTGTCGCCTCTGCTGTTTAATCTTTACTCCGAGTTTCTATTTAAAGAAGCATTGGAGGATTCCAAAGATGGAGCCAAGGTGAATGGCGTAAATATCAACAGTATCAGATACGCCGATGATACAGTGTTAATTGCGGATTCCGACGTAGGTCTACAACGACTCATCGACAAGACCAACTCGACCTGTGAGCAATTTGGTATGAAAATAAACATTAAAAAAACCAAAGTGATGTCAATCCGAAAAAACCAAAACGTACCTCAACCTTGCACAATAAATGGGCACATTTTAGAACAGGTCAATAGATTTAAGTACCTGGGATGTTGGATCGATAGCAGCCTAAATCCTGATCTAGAAATAAGATCGAGAATAGAACAGGCCAGAAAATCTTTCGAAAAAATAAAAAAACTGCTTTGTGATTCTCGAATAAAACTCGAAATTCGACTACGTTTATCAAAATGCTACGTTTGGTCGACTCTTCTATATGCAGTTGAAACGTGGACCCTAAAAACATCAACCGTAAATAAATTGGAGGCCTTTGAAATGTGGATCTACCGGAGAATGCTCAAAATTTCATGGACATCGCATACCTCAAACGAAGAAGTGCTGCATAGAATAGGCAAGGAAAGAGAACTTTTTAACACAGTAAAAGTTAGAAAAACATCATACCTAGGCCACATACTGAGAAATAATAAGTACCAATATGCCCAACTTATAGTGAAAGGAAAAATCGAGGGAAAGAGAGGCCTAGGAAGGAAAAGACTATCGTGGCTCAGAAACATCCGACAATGGACAGGGCTAAATTTTGAACAGCTAATAAGAACAGCTGAAGATAGAGAAGATTTTAAAATTGTAGTAGCCAACCTCCATTGAGGAGAGGGCACTTTAAGAAGAAGAATGTACATGTCCCAACAGAGGACAAGGAAGACGAAGAAAAAGACAATTTCTATGATGAATTAGAAAGAACATATGACACTTGTCCCAAAAATAACATTAAAATAGTAATCGGTGATCTAAACGCAAAAATCGGAAGGGAAGAAATATACCTACCGCACATTGGTAAATATAGTCTCCATAATAATACTAATTTGAATGGACACCGAGCAGTCACCTTCGCAGCCTCAAAGAACATGATCGTAGGAAGCACATGTTTTCTACACAAAAAAATACATATGGGGACTTGGATCTCGCCTGATGGATTAACGAACAACCAAATTGATCATGTGATCATAGATGCTAGTTACTTCTCCAAGCTTATGGATGTCTACACCTATCGAGGTGCCAATATTGATTTAGATCATTTTCTAGTTGGCACAAGAATTCGGGCTAGAATCTCAAATGCGAAGAAGCAGAGAAGTACTAAAACAAGTCGCTTTAACATTTAACTCTTCAAAAACCCGCTATGTCGCAACTAAATACATAACTAATCTAATTAGTGAACAATGGGAAATGTGTAAAAATTATATTAAAGACGCAGCAAAGACCACCACCACGCAATGAGTGGTTCGATGCTGAGTGCGAGGCCATTACAAGAAGAAGAACAATGCATATAAACTGATGCAGCAAATAGGAACCCGAGAAAAAGAACAAAAATATAAAGATCTGAGAAGAGAAGAGAAGTACATCCATCGGAAAAAAAATAGAACTTATGAAAATAGAATATTGGAAGAACTTGAGGCATTAAAAAAGGAAAATCAAACAAGAAAATTCTATAAAAATCTAAATAAAGCAAGAAAAGAATTTAAACCAAGGGTCGGACTATGTAAGGATAAGGAGAGGCATATACTCAATACAAAAGAAGAAGTATTGAAAAGGTGGGTGGAACACTATAAAGAACTACTTACTATCGAAGTAGAAGATCCAAATCAACCACCCCCAGGAGCAAGCAACAATACACCATTGGAGCCTTCATCAATTCAAGAAGTACGGAATGCAATAAAACACCTAAAAAATAGTAAATCTCCAGGAAGTGATGTGGAGGTGAAATGTGGAGGTGCTACTCTGACTAATCATATATACAAAATCATACTGAAAGCCTGGAATGAGGAACAAATCCTGGAAGAGTGATGTATTGGGATCGTTTGCCCGCTACACAAAAAGGGTGATCAATTGGAATGTAGAAACTATACGGGAATAACCCTCCTTAATACAGCATACAAAATATTTTCGAGTATTTTATATGGTCGCCTGAGTGCATATTCAGAGGAGCTTCTTGGCGAATATCAAAGTGGTTTTAGGCATGGTCGATCAACAACAGACCAGATCTTTGTGCTAAGGCAAATACTGGAAAAAACCAGTGAATTCAATATCGACACAACATGCAAGCTAGAAGAAATGTATACCACCTTGTCAAACGCCTCAAAAAATATGGGCCTGCAAGTAAATGAGGAGAAAACTAAGATAATGGCATCAACACCCAACAATAGAGCCAGAAACATCGGCCACCAATTCATGGTTGATAACTCTACCTTTGAAGTGGTGGACAAATTCACATACTTAGGCTCCCTGATCACCAAGGAGAACGTCATGACGGAAGAAATCAAGCGAAGAATAATCCTAGCAAACAAATGCTATTTTGGACTGAGTAGACATATGAGAAGCAGAAACTTAAACCAAAAAACAAAAATAACCACATACAAAACCCTTATACAACCAGTGTTGACATATGGGTCGGAGACATGGACCATTTCCAAGGCAGATGAAAACCTCCCGCTTATATTTGAACGAAGGATCCTAAGAAGAATATTCGGTGGCATCTGTGAAAATGGTGTTTGGAGAAGGAGGTACAACTACGAGATATATCACAGATATAAACATATATTTGGTGGTGAAGACGTAGTATCCCTTATAAAAATAGGAAGACTAAGATGGGCAGGACATCTGGCAAGATCACAGCAGAACAACCCTCCCAGAAGAATCCTTATGTCACAACCTGTGGGAAGTAGAAGTAGGGGTAGGCCAAAACTCAGATGGAGGGATGGTGTAGATGAGGATGGTAGAAAAATAGGCGCAGCAAACTGGCAACAGTTGGCAATGGATAGGACTGGCGTAATAGACTTGGGAAGGTCGAGGCTCTTTTATAGGGCTGTAGCAACAATGATGATGATGTATCTTCCAACATTAACTCATATCCAAATGTACTATCAGCTTGCCTGTATTAATATGGGTATTAATTTAGAAGACGACGGAAGGGGCATCATGCTCTTCTAGTATGAAACTGTCGGACAAAGGGGGTCTAACGAGATAGCTTCTTGTCTGTACAGGTTTTTTACCAGTAGCGAAATAGGATTCACTCGATTTGATTTCAAAAGGTTTCTTTTCAGAAATTACTCCGAAATTTCCTGTGAAAGGACATACCTTTCTCGCGTGTCATCGCGATTTTTCCATTATAGAGAAAGCAAAGAAGCATGCCAAGCCGCTTATACCAAAAGACCTCATTGAAATTATTGCTAATGCTGGAGAGAAAAATCCGTTATTAGCAGTGAATACTACAACATTTTTTAACTGGATGAATCAAGATATATCCATGAGTAACACTAAAAACTTGCAGATATCTTCGGCTACTATGATTCGAGTAACATCTGAAAACTTTGTTGAAGTTTATATAAAAAAATTACAGGAATTTTTGCTCCTGGTTTAAAATTTCAGTGATTAAAGCTGGAATCACTGTTTTGCGAGTTTTGAGGAGTTGGAAATCGAGATGAAGGAGATCTCTGTGCCATTATTTACCGAAAAAAAATTAAGATATCCAAGCCATGCAAAGTAAATACACACTTACAACGTTACCACTTGCATAAATAATGGCACTTACAACGTTTTGTTCTCTTAGTGTTTTTAAATAAATTTAAGCATAAACTATTTTATTTCACTAGACTTCAAATTTGTATGTCAATAGTATTAATTGAACCAAAGTTTAATAATAAATATATTAAGAATTATTTCGTTCATTATGTTTCACTAAAACAGTTTTTGTCTCTATTGAAAACTTTTATATTTTGGGCACTTACAAGGTTATGATTTGGCGCCCCTAAAATGTACGTTCAATTTAAAAATTTGACTTGGTACCTGTATTAAAATACCAAATAAAAAGTATATATATATATATATATATATATATATATATATATATATATATATACTCGCGATCATAAAATCCGGGTCACCTTGAAAATCACCGATATTTTATTTTTAACGAGCTTTATCGTAAATAATAATAACATAAATATAAACTTATGCATGTTTCTGAGAATTGTTGCGGTTTCCTTTGTAACAAAGAATTCCAATAGTGCCGATTTCGCGGTAAAGTGCACACTTCCCAAAATGAACGCTACCTGTAACTCCGCTGTTTTAAATGTCTCGTTTGTACTTCGACTTTCTGTTCAAATGCAACGGACAAACGTTTATTATTGCCACCATTAGTGTTTATTAGTGCCATTATTAGTGTTTATTTTTTGACAAAAATGCCTTTGACTGTTGTTGAAACGGAACAAATTGTTGCACTTGTGGAAGACGGTCACACTCAACGGCAAGTCGCAAGAACTGTTGGCGTAAGCCTTTCTACGGTTCAACGAGTGCTTCAACGCTTTCAGGAGGCAAGTTTGCTAACCAGGCCACCTGGCTCTGGACGAAGAAGAACGACCAAGGCACTAGATGACCGTTTCCTTGTGTTTCAGGCTTTACGAAACCGGACCTCAACTGCGGTTATGCATCAAAATCGTCTAGCGGAAGTACGAAATCGCAATTTTAGTGTTGCAACAGTCAGAAGAAGACTTCGTTCTTCTTGACTATCTTCTCGGGTAATGGCTTGAAGACCGCCACTTCGCCGGGTGCCTCGAGTTGCACGACTAGCTTTTGCTCGACAATACGCCCATTGGGGAATTAACGATTGTAGCAAAGTGTTATTTTCAGATGAATCTCGTTTCTGCCTATCTGGATCCGATGGACGTGTAAGAGTTTGGAGGAGAACTGGTGAATGATTTTCACAAGCTTGTATTGCTCCAAGAATGTCATTTGGTGGAGGCTCGGTCATGGCTTGAAGAGGTGTATCTTCCGACTTCCGCACAGAATTACCCTTCATCGAAAATGGGTCCCTAACTGCACGAAGGTACAGTACGGAGATTCCGGAAGAACATGTTATGCCCAATATGGCAGGGCTTGGAGAAAACGCCGTTTTTATGCAGGACAACCAGCGACCGCACGTTGCCAGGATCAGTATGTAATACTTGGACGAAGTTGGAATTACGAGGGTACCCTGGCCAGCTAGGTCTCCGGACCTGAATCCTATCGAACATCTCTGGGACGATTTGAAAAAACGTATTCAAACCCATACACCTCCTCTTAACAACGCACAGGAGCTTAAGGATCTGTTAGTGAGAGAGTGGAATAATATACCACAACATGTAATCCGGAGAAAAATTGAGAGTACGCCCCGTCGTCTGCAAGAGGTTATTAGAGCAAGGGGAGGCAATACACGATATTGGTCATTGAAATTTCACTGATTTTTTGCCACGTTCTGTATTTTCCATTTTTTTTCGTATGTCTGTTTTATCCACAATTTGATTTGTTTTCTGTTTTTCTCAATAAAAACAATAAAAAACCATTTTTTTTTCTTTCAAAACAAACATTGATGACAAATAAAAAATACATTAGCCAAAAAAAAGGTTATTACTGCACCAGAGGCAAAAATATTTAAGAAACTTGGAATTTTCAAGATGACCCGGATTTTATGATCGCGAGTGTAAATAAAAAGTATATATATATATATATATATATATATATATATATATATATATATATATATATATATATATATATACCTAGTCCTGCCATAAATATTGATAAAAGGTATTTAACTAATAAAAAATGAACTACTGGTTTGATTTGAAAAATTTTTACACACTTTATAACTAATATAATGAACTACAAACTACAAAAATTATTCAAAATGACCACCATTCGCCTGAATATAGTCGCCTGAGTATATTTGAATTATACCTGTTTAAACTTGTTTAAATCTGATTTTTCATGGATTAAGTAAGTGATACTATTACATGATGTGAATTTTAAAAGTTGACCAATTATTTGTAAAACTGGTAGCTGTAATTACCATCGCTATTGTATTACTGCTCATGTAAGTCACATTTTCATTATTATTCTCCTTTCTATCAACATGAGAGGTTACTTATTGGCCTTCTCTTTTAATTTAAAGAGCTTCACTAATCCTTCTAAGAGTATTACTCTTGCAGATTTGGAATGATGCTGTTTTGTAAGTACAAAACGAAACGTTTCCGTTAATATATGGAATAGTAACATCTTGCTTTGTTTCTTTTCTCCTCTTATCTGACTGAGATCTTCAAGAGTTACAGTGTGAAAGGTTTCCAACCATTGCCATTGTTTTATCACCGCTTATTGAGTTTGACAGTCATTGCTCCTTATGGTATACAGGGTGAGTCATGAGGAACTTTACATACTTCTACCATATGTAGAGTCCCTCAGGGAGCATATCATGTGGCCACTAAAAAATGTCAACTCCTCTTCTTTATTAATTAACAGGGTGATTTGTGTAATTGACCATTTATTTCATTTTACTGTAGTGTTTATACGGCTCATTTGATTTTTTTAATTTTTGCATGATACAGTACACTACTATCAAGCATTCGACTGGTATTAGCTAAACTAAAAAATTCCAGGACTGGCTTTGGAAAAATTAATTTAGAGATTCGTATTAAATATTACACCCTGTATAAATTTTTTTTAAAATGCAATAAGTGATTTTCAAACTACATAAATAGCCAATGAAAACGACATATGCGACAATGTTGTCGCACTTTTATTAAATTTTTAGTGAACGATCAAATCTTACCAAAAATAGAACAACCATAATGAAGTATCAAATTATAAGGTATTAATTTAAACAAATGTTATAAATTTCAAACATTTTAATTAAAATGAGTTCCTACAACATAATCTAATACGTAGAAAATTTACATCTTTACTGTCACTTTGTATTATCTCTACGATAGAATCAATTGTTTTTCAATTTTAAATTTTTACCCATAGATCGTATTGGGGCATTATTTTCGATAAATAATAAATTAAATTGATTAAAAAGTCAAACCTCTTGTGTGTGTTAGTTTTTGTTGATTGTAAATGATTAAAATTTTATGTCAAATAATAATACATTGCATCAACTGTACTAAATAAAAATAAATCTAAAAAAGTTTAAAATGAAGGTTGGCGTTGACCGTTTGACGTTTCTTGATATTCTATACCCACTGTCATTATTGTCATTATCAATTGTTATTTATGTGTACAAGAATACATATTTCTTCTGTCATATCTACGTTAAGTACATTGTGTTAGTTTTGGTAGAGCTTTTGTTACTTTCGTTCAAAATGCCACATCAGTTTTCGACCACAGAATATGCAGACATAATATTTGTTTATGGATTCTGTAATGGGAATGGTAGGGCTGCTAGTACAGAATATCGCAGGAGATTTCCTAATCGTCGAACTCCCAGTCATCCAACATTTGGGTCAGTTTTTAATTATTTGCGAGAAAATGGCACTTTTCCTAGTGGAACAACAGAGCGACATGTAGATGAAGCGCAGGAAGGTGACATTATGGACGCCGTTACTATGAACCCTACAATAAGCACTAGACAAGAAAGTCGAGAACTCAATGTTACTCAATCAAAAGTAAGTAGAGTCTTACAAAAAAATAATCTATGCCTATCACATTCAAATGGTTCAGCGACTACATGCTGGAGATGAGATCGATAGGTTGGAATTTTGTAGATGGATTAACAATAATCGACCAACGCTATACAGGACACTATTTACAGATGAAGCCCAATTTACCAGAGACGGGATAAATAATTCACGAAATTCACATGTGTGGGCAGAAGAAAATCCCCATGCTATTCGAGAACGTCGTTCTCAGTTAAGTTTTTCGGTTAACGTGTGGATTGGTGTCATAAATAACCAATTAGTAGGTCCTCACTTTTTTGATGGTCCTTTAACAGGGCAGGTCTATTTAAACTTTCTACAAAATAATTTGCCGAATTTGCTTGCCAAGTTGCTATCCGAGGGATGTATTTTCAGCATGATGGGGCACCCCCACACTTTTTACTGGCAGTGAGACAACATCTCAATAATGTTTATGGCAACAGGTGGATAGGACGTGCAGGTCCTATTTCGTGGCCTTCAAGATCCCCTGATTTCAATCCCGTTGATTACCATATTTGGGGACGATTGAAGCAACTAGTTTACGCAGTGAATATTAATAACCGACAACAATTAATTGATAGAATTATACATTGTTGTAATACTATTGGAAACGATCCCCAGAGTATCCGTAATTCAATACATCAATTAACAATTCGGCAACAAAAATGTGTACAGGCTGCAGGGTTCCATTTCGAAAATCTATTTTGAATTATTTTTATTTTGTTACCATTATTGTATCTTTTCCAGTTCTAATTTATGGGTTTATCATAACTATGTACATATTTTTACTTTTTTTTAAATTGTTCTTCGTTATTGTTAGTAGTTACTGTTTTTTGTTGTGCAGTGACTCAGTTTATCATTTCAATTAAAATGTTTGAAATTTATAACATTTGTTTAAATTAATTACCTTATAATTTGATACTTCATTATGGTTGTTCTATTTTTGGTAAGATTTGATCGTTCACTAAAAATTTAATAAAAGTGCGACAACATTGTCGCATATGTCGTTTTCATTGGCTATTTATGTAGTTTGAAAATCACTTATTGCATTTAAAAAAAAATATATACAGGGTGTAATATTTAATACAAATCCCTAAATTAATTTTTCCAAAGCCAGTCCTGGAATTTTTTAGTTTAGCTAATACCAGTCGAATGCTTGATAGTAGTGTACTGTATCATGCAAAAATTAAAAAAATCAAATGAGCCGTATAAACACTACAGTAAAATGAAATAAATGGTCAATTACACAAATCACCCTGTTAATTAATAAAGAAGAGGAGTTGACATTTTTTAGTGGCCACATGATATGCTCCCTGAGGGACTCTACATATGGTAGAAGTATGTAAAGTTCCTCATGACTCGCCCTGTATATATGATAAATATATGGCGTAGGAGTACAAATTCGTTAAACTTCCCGTGTTCGAATCGGACATAATATTATTCTTTTCTGTTCTTTTGGGCTATACCAAATGTGCAAAAGATTAAATATTTTAGCAAAAGCTGCTATTGTTGTGATGAATTGAAAAACCAAATATATGTCGTAGGACTACAAATTCGTCAAACTTTTTGTGTTCGAATCGGTATACATAGTGGTATGACGTCATTTTAGCATCACTGCTTCGTCAGACACTAGGGCTAATACGAATTCAAACTTAGAAAGGACAACGAATATCTCCTGAATATTTCCCACTTCAGTGGTTAGCGTACAGAGGTGCCATCTACTTTGATGGGCATGAACTAAAACGATTTAATATATTTTTTTGTCCTCTGGGCTATACGAAATTTGCAAAAGATTAAGACTTTTATTTACTTTCCCTGTTCTATTATTCCTTGTTATATTAGAAGAAATTAGGCGTCTAATTTCTTTTTCTACTCCCTCTGGTGGTTCAATGTTGAATCGTAATGTTAAGTTCTTGGATTCCTGTATAAACTTTGTAATTAATATGAACCTGAAGGACCAAGTAAACAAACTTTTTATATATGTTGGTCATTCGATGCCTTAGGATCACAACACTGTCAGCAAATTCGTAAAATATTAACATGTTATTTCAAGGTTATTAACTATCATCAAATAACGATAAGGCATATTCCCTTTTAGTAGTGGCTTAGAAAGGGAATATCTAGATATAAATCCTCTGATATTTCTAAGCTTGAGATTGTAAGTACCTGCGATGTCCAATATAGGTAATAACCTTGAAATCTGGATAACATGCTGGTATTTTACGAATTCATAGAAAGTTTTTCTGGAAGATTCAATTGGGAAACCTTTTTGTGTTTTTACTTACGACCAAAAATTTTTGAGACGCAGCGTCACTATGCATAGCACAATTATACATAATTTCCATTACAAGTCCAGCACATACTTGTTGGTTCTTCGTCATTAACGAGCAAAACAGTCTATGTAAAATTGGAAGAGATGGTAACATTACACTAGGTGTATAATCCGTGCAGAGTGCTTCCACGGCCTAAAATATACAATTTATAGAGACAAAAGACAACACAATCCACATAATTTATCTTTGACCGTGATACTTACTCTACACAACATGTTTTCATTGAGAGGTTTACTTGTTTCTACGACCTTCATCAAAATTACCAACAGATTTTGATTCCTTGGACTGACTCCCCATTTGCTCTCAGCCAATTTCTTCGATGCAGAAAGAAAAAAGTCTACGTGTCTTCCGCCGAACACGTTATATACTTGTAGTGGCTAAAAATAAGAATTGCATTATTAATATCTTTATTCTACAACTATGATCGTTATAGTAGATTAGAAATAGTAGATTTGTTTTATTATTTGAAAATTTTATAGTTAAGAACATATTTAATTCTGTGGATTGCATCAGTGACCTTGGTTTTCTGTCTGATCCATTCTATTTTTATTCGATTTCTCTTTGTTATACCTAGCATGGATCGCTCCATTGACCTTTGAGTGACTTTGTAGATTAGAAATAGTAGATTTGTTTTATGATTTGAAAATGTTATAGTTAAGAAAAAATTTAATTCTGTGATCAGTAAATTCAAAAGCATTTGAGTATGTCTATGGGTACGCAGTATCCATAAAAGTTGAATATTTGGATTGGAATTTTGGGAGATCATATTATTGTTTTTTTTTTCATCGAAGGAAATCTAAATGCACTAAAATATCTTCAATTACTGTGAAATCAAATTATTCCTGCACTTCAACATCTTCAAATCAACTTAAACGAAATTTGGCTTCAAGAAGACGGCTGTCCTTTACATAATGTACAGACCGTTGGAGATTATTTCGCTTTAATTTTTCCTGATCGTGTGACTAGTACACAAGGTAAAATAAACCCCCTCAGTCAACCAACTTAGTTCCCCTAGATTATAATTTTTGGAGGATGCTAAAGACCAATTTGTACAGGCGTGAATTCGAACGAGCCACCAACTTTGAGCAACCGAAATAAAAGATAATCGAACTTAGCCAAAACATATCAGCAAATTAACTCAAAGCCATGAGAAAGGCGTTGTATAATAAATTTGGTTTCTGTTTGGCACAAGGTGGTGGTTTGTTTGATCATTTAATTCGCTAAGAATTTTATTTGGTTAAGAATTTCTAATCTTTGGAATTATTTTTAATTTAAGCAGTAGTTTTGGAATTAATTTGTATTTTATTTCATTTTTCTAGGACTAATTTTATTTTTACACCTACTATGATTAATAAATATAAATAAATTTTAGAAAATACCAAAGAATATCTTACTGTTGATTAACAATCGTAAGTTTTCCACCATTTTAATCTTAATTGAGTACATCCTCCAGTGAATGAAGTTAATACTAAATTAAAATTCACTTTTAGTAACAAAACTATAGCAAACGAATTTGTGCCCGCCTATTGATTGATGTGACGATGCCATTTAATATTTTTCTGAAGCTTTTTTCTTATGGCATCTGAATACAATTTACTATTTTTATTGGGAATAAGCCACGATTTTACTTTAAAATAATTTATTTTGACGTTTAGATTTCCACTTCGGAAATCGTTCTCAAAATGCAAAACATTAATAAATTTTACATTTAACAGTATACGTCATAGCAGTTGGAATAGGACAACATAGGAATTGAAGTAATGTTCAAACTGTGTAATGAAATCTGGAACACAGGACAATGGCCAGATGATTGGTATAAGCTCACTTTCATACCCATTTATAAGAAAGGCTCACCAACTGACTGTAATAACTACCAGACTATAGCCCTGATCTCCCACGCAAGTAAAGTTCTGCTACCTATAATTAACGAGAGATTAAAATCAATACTTCTACCACAGATCCCACAAGAACAATGTGGATTTGTCCCTGGAAGAGGCACACGAGAACAAATTCTCAATCTAAGACCAATTATAGAAATATCAAGAGAATTTAATCTAGAACCATATTTGTGCTTCGTCGACTACTCGAAAGCGTTCAATAATGTAAAGTGGCATAAAATGTGGGGAATACTGAGAGAAATGGGTACCCCCAACATCTAATATACCTACTGAAACAACTGTATATCAACAACACAGCAAACGTAAGAGTCAACAACATATACTCCTATAATTTTAAACTAAAAGCCGGTGTTCGTCAAGGATCTATTGTCTCTCCCACGTTATTCAATATTATAGCGAGCACATCATGCGCATTGTATTCGACGAAAAATCAGCAATCTCCGCTATGCTGACGACACTTAAGTACTAGCATCATCAACAAATGACCTTGAATACATCATGAACAGACTAGATACTATTAGTCGTGAATATGGACTTAAAATTAATGTACAGAAGACCAAGGTAATGATAATCGATCGAATTAGAAATAACCAGCCGGAAATACGAAACGTAGCGGGGTTTGAAGTGGTAAGCCGTTTCAATTACTTAACTGGATGCGAAGAAGAGATACATCCACGCCTTACAATGGCCAGATCAGCAACGGTCAAACTTAGTAAAATCTGGAAAGATACGGACATAACCAGGAACACGAAACTGCACCTAGTACGGACGCTTATCTTTCCTATCGCTACCTATGCGTCAGAAACTTGGACCATTAAAAAGTCCGACTCACGACGTATAATGGCTTTTGAAATGTGGGTATATCGTAGAATGATGCGCACACCCTGGACAGCACATCGCACAAATGTCTCAATATTGACAGAACTCGACATCAATACTAGGCTTACCACAATCATAAACCAAAATATATTGAGGTACTTTGGACACATTAACAGACGAATGGAAGGCATGGTGAGGTTGGTGGTTGAAGGGAAGGTAGATGGTAAAAGAACCCGAGGAAGATCGCCACTCCGATGGTCAGACCAAATAAAGTGCGCTACCGGTTACTCTCTGTCTGAGTCAGCACACTGCGCCCAGGAGAGAGAAGAATGGATAGCAACCATTCGTCAAATACCATAAAGTCACCACATCCTTACGAAGGATAAAGGATAGAGGAGGAGGTCAGAGCAGTACGATTTGTCAGCATCTGCGTTTAAATTGGTAAACACCGCTTTATGACGTCATTTCGGTTGGTGAACGAGCGCCATTTTTGTTTTATTTACCAAATCTAACAGTCTTGACAACTTTAATATCGTCTTTAGGAATCCCCTTGAAACCTAAAGTTACAGTAG